>NC_142586.1:29925708-30228739 GCF_965207765.1 Zootoca vivipara | reverse complement strand
TTAACATGTTAGACAATTTCAGAAGAGTGAATGATCACCTTCTACTCCCTTTTCAAATCATTATGGGCCAGCACATGATAAAAAAAAACCCACCACCTCTCTAGCCATCTATTGCACTGACTTAGAAATATAAATAAAAAAATAAACTGGGAATTTTTATTCCTTCACCTCCTACATTGAGCCTTCTGAGGCTATATCAGAAAATGGAAATAAAATGAATTGTAGGAGTAACCATGAATATGTTTTCTCATGTAGACTAAAATTGCAACATCAACCTGTCTTGAAATAAATACCTTTCCCTGGATAATAAATGTTCTCTCCCTCCCTCCCCCCCCCTCAGTTAATTGTGCATAGAAGGAAAAACCCACCTATGTTTTCATCAAAACCTCTGCACTTTGCCACGTCACATTATAACAAAATACCCATGGTATGACAGGAGAAATGGATACATTTTGCAGTGAGAAAGTAACATCTTAGTTAGAATCATTCATGATTTTTCTTACAAATTCTTGACAACATTACAATGTTTCATTCCAAATATTGTCATATTTATCCAAGCAGAGTCTACCGGTATGTCGTAAGCGGTTCGTTCATTCCAGAAATAGAAACAGAGAAGAGCAAGATTTGCAATACACTCCAAACCTAAAATTGTAAGCGACATCAGCAACTTTACACAGAGGAAAATTGTTAAACTATGAAATTTGTCCCTGCAAGAGGAAGTGGTGGCTTTAAAAGAGGATTAGAAAAAGGCCGCCAGTGGCTATTAGGCACAATATCTATGTTCCAGACCCGCCAAGTTTCCCTATTTTCCAGGGACAGTCCTGGATTTACAGAAGATGTCCCAATTTTTAATTTGATCCTGGAATGCCGTATATATGTTGGAAGCTACCCAGAGTGGCTGGGGCAACTATTATTACTATCATCATCATCATAAGAGAAAAGACAGTTGGTGCCCTGTTATAGCTCCTCATAGGAGCTAATGAAAAAATTCAAAGTAGGCTTCAAGATTTCTCTACCAGGTGCCTGTTCTGTAAGGAACTGCTGCTAGGAGAAGAGATGGATAATGCCATTAAATGCTTCATTAAATGCTAATGCCTTCAAGCCACTTATTTTCAGTTCCCTGGAGATGGGCTCCTGTCATTCAGTTTGATAGACTAAAGATGATTAAGATTACAACGAATAATGTGATTTTGAACGTGGCATTCTTGTAAAGGTATTATGATCAGTGCTTAATGTGTGTGTGAGAGAGAGAGAGTGAGTGTGAGAGAGAAGAGAAGAGAAGAGAAGAGAAGAGAAGAGAAGAGAAGAGAAGAGAAGAGAAGAGAAGAGATGCCAGGATTCAGATCTCTCTGGAAATACCTTTCCCAGGTCTGGAAGTTGTTCTTCCTAATCTGTATTGACTTGCTGTAGCCAGTCAGTGATGAGAAAATGCATTATGCATTTATACGTTCCAAGGTTGTGCTATGCTCTTGCCAATAGATACAAAGTCCATTTATTACATTACTTACAAATCTTGTTTCCCGTCCAGCTGGTCTCTGTGAAGACATCAATGTCTGTAGGTAAAGATTAATCAGCCCAATATTGTAATTGCAACATAGGTTGGCCAGTTCTGTGTGCATTGTACTGAGATGTTTTGTGCCAAATTTTAACATTCAGGCAATTTTCTGCTGTTGTTGTTATCACCAAACAGTAACGCAAACAAATAACAACACAATCTTATGCACATCTATTCAGAACTAAGTCTGACTAAACTCAGGGAGGCTTGTTCACAGGTGAATATAAGATTGTTGCTTAAGATACACACAGGATTTGAACATGAAAAGGGGTGTCTTGTTAAGATATTATGACTACTAAGACCATTGTGGCCAATCACTGTAGCAAGTGATTCACGGTCAACTATCCAGAACATAATTTAACCGTACACTGGAATATGTTTATTTTTCCTTCTAGGAATTAAGAAGATCAGAGTTAGTTAGCACATTGCTCCCATCACGAGGAACTAGAAGGACCACATAATTATCCCCATTTTGTAAATGTAGACAGGATAAAACCACAATATAGAAACACAAAATACATCATCAAAATAAAAACAAGAACAACCCAATAACACATTTTAAAAGGGCATTGAATGCAAGGTAGAGGAAAAAAATTGTATCCGTATCAGTCCAACACAGCACTATGCCTCCCTCCTCCTCTCCCCCCTCCTATTATTATTATCATCATCATCTCCAAAATCAGGGTAGGACCTTAGGGGCCCTGAAATTTTGGGGGGATGGGCAGATGAGGCCCCCAAATTGGTGGTTAGTCACTTCTGGCCTTATGTGTATGTAGTTCCACCCACAGAGTGAAAAACCTTCAAGGTATATTTCTCACCAGAGCGGGAACTTGTAACCCTCCCGTTGCTGGACTACAGATCCCATCATTATCCCAGGCAATTGGCCAGGCTGGTCAAGGGCTGATGGGAGCAGCAGTCCAACCATCTCTGGAGGGTCACAAGCCCCCCCCCACCCCTGAACTAGAGTCAAAGATGAAGCATGGGATGTATTAACGACCCCAGACTATTGTGCATTTGTCAGATGGAAAAGTACAATTTCATATTAACTTGAATCTGAACATCCTTAGCTTGTTTTGTTCATGTTTTCAGGGAAGAAATGTTTTGCTGTGGACATCTGGGTAAGACAACATGCATTCTTGTATCCATGCGGAATAATGCCCACTTACTTTGCCTGCGTCTGAATCCAATATGTTCTGCAGGGAGCCTGGAGAAGAATCACAACGACGCTAGGAAGAATGAATTGAAAATGGCAAGTGCTCAGTTGCAGAAACCAAAAGGGGTTGGGGAGAAAGCATATAGGCAAACAAGATGCTTTAAATATTTGGTTACCATAGACAGGGGGTCCTGTAATACTTGATCAATAGCAGCACACAGCTCTTCAGTTTGTTGCCTGAGCTGAGCAGGGGAGCACATCTAGAAGATTTTAAAAGAGAGACAGTTACCTACATCATTATTCTCAACTTCACCCCAAGGATGTATTTGCAGCTCACCACCCCCTTTTCATATGATCTCCTGCTTTTATTACTGGGATTAGCTTGTGCCGTGAATATTGCATAATTTGTCCTTGTCTTGTCCAAGTCCTGTTTCACAACTTGCATCTCTTCTATAATCAACAACAATAAGTCACCTTCTCTTGACTTTACCAAGGGCAAAGTCTCACCCTCCATTCATTTTCTGCTCCTTCGACATCTTTCCTCTTGCTACATCCTATTATCTATTCCATCTCTTCACCTCCATTTTTCTCCAGGAAGAGTGCGGGCAAGAATGTTCAAGTTCAACACTACTAAGCGTTTGGGTTATTTGTTTGTCTTGAACACAAAAGCACAACACTTTAAGCTCCCCAAAGATGCATCATGACACAACACCACCCAAATCATGCATGTATCTCCCAACCCCTTTTAGGTCTTTTGACAAATATCACACAAATATCTGAAATGCCCTTGTAATTCTAGAATCAGAGAGCTTAAAGGGGGCATTGGGGGGTATCTAGACCAGCTTCCTGCTCAATACAAGAACTATAATGCAAAATGCAACTACAGCAGAGGGGTCCAATGTGCTGCCCTCTAGATATTGTGGACTACAACTCCCAACCAGCTTGGCTAATGGTTAGAAATGATGGGGGTTATAGCCCAAAAAATCTGGAGAGCACTGGTTTCCCTTGGACCATAGCATCCTTGGCAAATGACCACCCAGCATCTCCTTAAATGCCATCAAGTGAAGGACAGTCTGCAACCTCCCATGGCCATAGCTGTCAAGTTCTTCCTTTTTTAAAGGGAAATTCCCTTATGCTGAATAGGCTTCCACGCAAGAAAAGGGAAAACTTGACAGTTATGCCCATGGCTATCGGTTTCCACTGGCAGACAGCTCTTACCATTACAAAGTTTTCATAAGAAGTGGGCAAAAACACAGCTACCAGCGTTTTGGAATAGCCTGCATCTTTTGAGAACCACAACTATCACATCCACATCATACATCTAAAGCACATTTAAAACATATTGCCCCCCCCCAAAAAAAAGATCCTGGGAACTATAGTTTGTTAAGGCAACTGGGAATTGTAGCTCTCTGAAAGGTACATGACAATTTCCAAGATTCTTTTGAGGAAGCAATGTGTTCGAAATGCTCTCCAACTGAATGGCGTGGATGCGACTTAAAAGTGCAAATTCTAACATTTATTCACTGTGGACAGGATCAGTCAAATGGAGATGTGACCAGAAATAAAGAGATTTTAATAGGGATGGTTTGAATTCTGAGAGAAGAATAGAGTCACCTCTGAATGTGTGTCCAAAGCTTTGTTTTCCGCCACTTCTTCTGCTTTGGCTGGTTCATCGAGTGCCTATGGATTAATTCAAAGTATTCTGAGATCAAGGCAGCATTGGAAAAATAAAAAACAAAGGCAGAACTACAATGCGAATTTTATTCACTTGTTAATCTACAGCATTTCTTTCTTTTGTTGATATTGCATCCATCTGTCCAAACACCCTAAGCAACAAGCATACAAAGTCCCAAAGAAAAGAATTCCATCAAATCAGCTGTTACCATAACCCCAACTCATTTTGCAAAGTACCACAGGGGAACAAAAAAAAACAAAATAAACCACACTTGTAGTATTATAATCTTAATCTCCATGCACACATTCGTAGAAGCACTAGAATCTAAGGAGTAAATTTAGGGAAACGTGAGTATCTCCTAAATTATTTTTGTGTTTTTTTTTAAGATTCCTTTGTTACTTTAAGCTAATTTCTCCCAGCCAGGTTCCACAATCAAGAGAGAGATCTGAGGGCTTGGGCATAGCCAATGTGACTTCTGGTTCCTAGTCATGCTGCAGTTCTGATGCACTGTGCCCACCTGTCCTCTAGAGGGAGCATGCACACTGAAGTTTCCTTCCTCCCATAGGAACACTTGAAGCTGCTTTTGCTCTGAACCTAGTCATCCTGCCCATCTAGCACAACACGGTCTATGCTGAATGGCAGCGGCTCCCCAGGGCAGTGAAAGACTTTGGGCTTTAACATTTTATCAGCATCCTGTGTGCTGCCAAAATGTAGGGTTGCCAGACTCAATAGTGGACAGGACTTCTGTGCCTTTAATTGCCCTGCTCTCTTTTGAGTCTGGAACCCTTAAAGAGAAACCAGCAGACCCTTTGCTTGGAAATTAAACAAAGGGTCTGCTGGTTTCTCTTTAAGGTTTCCAGACTCAAAAGAGAGCAGGGCAATTAAAGGCACAGAAGTCCTGTCCACTATTGAGTCTGGCAACCCTACCAAAATGTGGTGCTCCACTTCCTCTTAATTTCTGTTGTTTGTCATTGTTGTGGCACCCAGTGCAAGTGAACCAGTTGCAGTCTCCCAAATTTGCCTCTGTCCAGGGTTTCAAACAGAATTCTTATGGTGGGGAACCTGGATTATTGTAATGATAAACTCCTTAGAAAGGCTAACAGAAACCAATCCAGACCTCCAGTTCTTCAAGACAGCACAAATGGTGGCAAATGGTGGCAAGTATCCCCGCGGATGGATGCTCTGTAAATGTAGCCAGTAGTTTAGAGCGACTATCTACACTTAGGGCTAAACAGCTGTCAATCATCCACCACAAACAGCAGAGCATTGGTCACATGTTTTGGTACCCCCCAATAAGTGGTTTTATCAGGCTACTCCTAATTATAAAATTACCACTATCACTGGAATAGGTTTCTGAACAAACTAACCTTCTGTTCGAGAAGTAGTGTGTTTGTCGGGATTGCTGCAAAAGCCTTGTAGCTTGTTTTGATCTTGTGTGACTACAGATCATAAACAAAAGGGGGCGGGCAGTGAGAATGGAAAGAGAAAACACATTATACATTAAAATCTCAACTATAAATATTGCCAACATTAAGGGGGCTTACATGCTACATAAATATGTTGTTCTGACTTTTATAGAACAGTAGCTCACACATTCATTTCACTATTCATTGGCATGCATTCATTTGTCTAACAGAGTGCACACAATATTCATTTTATGCTTTGCTGTAAATACAATCCATGCAGCCCTTTTGCTGACAGGGGCAGTGAAGACCGCTCCAGATAGAGACAGGTGATCACTTTCAAAGAGCAATAGCGATAACTCTTGACTTTCTCCCTTCTGACTTGCAGTTGCCTTCCTTAGCTCTGTTTGCTAGACCAGTGTTTCTCAACCTTTTTTGGGCCACGGCACACTTGTTCCGTGAAAAAAATCACGAGGCACACCACCATTAAAAAAGTTTAAAAAATTAACTCTGTGCCGGCCTATATTATAATTATGACTGTAAGAAACACTTGCCAAATATTGCTTTCCAGCGGGTTAGCGCTGTGTATTGGCGGCCGCCAGGCTCGTTTGCACTGAGCTTTGGGAAAGAGGAGGAGAAATATTGCTTTCCGGTGGGTTAGAGATGTTCATTGGCGGCCGCCAGGCACGTGACAATGCAAATCGCCCTTCTCATCGCCGCACGTCGCGGCACACCAGCCAGCGTCTCGCGGCACACTAGTGTGCCGCGGAACAGCGGTTGAGAAACGCTGTGCTAGACGATGAAGGTGGTGAAGTCCCTTGGACCAGATAGTGAGCACCTTTTCATCTAATCCAGGGGTCCCCAGACTAAGGCCCAGGGGCCAGATGCGGCCCAATCGCCTTCTAAATCTCGCCCGCAGGCGGTCCGGGAATCAGCACGTTTTTACATGAGTAGAATGTGTCCTTTTATTTAAAATGCATCTCTGGGTTATTTGTGGGGCATAGGAATTCGTTCATTCCCCCCCCCCAAAAAAAAATATAGTTCGGCCACCAACAAGGTCTGAGGGGCAGTGGACCAGCCCCCTGCTGAAACAACAACAAAGATGTTTATTCGGCTTTACGCCCATCATAAAACACAACACAACAAAACAAATCAAATAAAATAGTGGACTCGTACAAGCCACAAATAATATAACACAATTCACAGCTCACAAGGACAAATATTAACAATTCAAAAATAAAAGTTTAAGATTATGATTAAAAATTTAGGCACTACGCTAAAATCAATATCTGATGTCATTATAGAAAATTCTTATACCCTGCTGAAAAAGTTTGCTGACCCCTGATCTAATCAATTTCACTCCCAAGGAAAAAGTAAACACACTAGGAACGCTTTTCCAGACAACCTGTATATTGAGCACTCATCACAACTGATTTGCAGGGAGCTTCGATAACTGTTTAATGAGCATCCATTCAGATTTGTTTGTGGGGAGTCTATATGACTTTGCGTCACAACAAGAGTTACCTTCTACTTTCCGGTGCATCTCCCCATCATTTTCCTTAGTGCAAAAACTCTGATCTCTTAGGGAAGCAGGTTTGCTGTGTAAGGGATCCACATCAGCATTATTTGGTCAACCCGAATTGGTCAGCCAGTATGTGACTGAATCCCACCCAAAAATAGCAACAGCAGGGCTTGCTGATCAGAAGGTCAGTTCGAATCCCCATGACAGGGTGAGCTCCCATTGCTCTGTCCTAGCTCCTGCCCACCTAGCAGTTCAAAAGCATGTCAAAGTGGAAGTAGATGGGAAGGTAAACAGTGTTTCCATGCACTGCTCTGGTTCGCCAGAAGCAGCTTAGTCATGCTGGCCACATGACCCAGAAGCTGTCTGCAGATAGATGCCGGCTCCCTCGGCCAGTAAAGCAAGATGAGTGCCGCAACACCAGAGTCATGTGTGACTGGACCTAATGGTCAGGAGTCCCCTTACCTTTACCCTGCTGTAAGTTCCTGTGCTTTTCTTTGCATGTGACACACATGGTCCAAACAGTCTAAGGTGTTACAATGCACAAGAAAGCACTTTTCCTACTTTTTCTTCCAAATCACTGCTTTGGAAGTTCATTCTGACACACCAGGAAGGATTAAAGTTTCATTTTTTTATCCCTCGTAGTCCATTCCTCCCCCCCCCCCGATTCTCTTTCCCCTGTCTTTTCCCTAGTATCATGGGATGCATAGTTATTAGAGTCAGATTAGGTAAACTCTTAAGGGACAAACTGGATTAGACAGCTCATGAATTTCCACTGTATAGAGTTGTTAGTGACTCATCACAATAAAACTGGCATCAAATTGTTTTTGTTTTCCCCTTATTATTTTTCTTTCTACCGTATGAATAAATGTTTTATTTGATGGCGATTTCCCCTATGTTCCTCCCAATAAGCTGTTCCCCTGAAACCGTGACTCTCATTAGAAGTTCTGAAGGCACAATGGAGAGCAGTTTCATACACTCAAAATACCAGTCCTATGAGAGATGCTGTTTATTCTTGAAACCCAAGTCCATGTGTTAAGACATGCTAATTTCTCACAAAAAATATGAATGATACCCGTCTATTTTGCCTCATACAGTGGAACCTTGGTTTATGAACACCTCGGTTTATGAATTTTCGGTTTACAAACACCGCGGACCCGTCTGGAATGGATTAATTCACTTTCCATTACTTTCAATGGGAAAGTTCGCTTCAGTTTATGAACGCTTCAGTTTATGAACAGACTTCCGGAACCAATTACGCACATGCTTCGGGCTAAGTACGCTTCAGGTTGAGTACTCCACAGACCCATCTGGAATGGATTAATCCACTTTACATTACTTTCAATGGGAAAGTTTGCTTCAGTTTATGAACGCTTCAGTTTAAGTACTCCACGGACCGTCTGGAACAGATTAATCCACTTTCCATTACTTTCAATTTGAAAGTTCGCTTCAGTTTATGAACGCTTCAGTTTATGAACAGACTTCTGGAACCAATTGTGTTCATAAACCGAGGTACCACTGTATATCAGGTTCTACAAATGCAGAAATTTACTCGCTCTCTTAAAAAAAAAAAAAACCGGGAATTATGGTTAAACCATGCATGGGGCAACTGCCCTCGCCTGCCCACTACCCCACTGTGGATGTTCATGCACTAAAGTGTTTTCTGGAATGCGCATAAGATGTGTGAGAGAATTGTGGGCTGCACATACAATATATTTATTTTGCAGGTAGCCACAGGTGTGTGTCTGTGTGTGCATGCACATGAATGTGGCAGAAAGACTTCTGTCCTGTAATGTCTACAATATCTATTCAAGCATTTCGTGCAAACTGCATACAATCCCATGCTTTTCGATCCCTTTCACAGTGAGATGACTGCAGTAATAGCAGGCCATGAATTATTAGCAGCCTTTAAGAAGGCTTGCTCTGCTTTTGTGTGGGGAAGCACTTCCTCACAAAATGAATCATGCTTGAGATTTATATGGACAATGGTTTATAAATATTTGTATCCAGTAATACAACTGCTGCATTTTTAATTGAATTGAATTAAAGCTATTTCTATGGAACGAGCCACAAAGTTAGTTCCCGCCAACAATAATTATAATATCCATCGACAGCATGTGCAAATCAGCCTATTGTTGATGCAAGTTTGAATTGCATTGTAATTGATTGGACTGAAAAGTGGGATTGAAGACAATGCCCTACTTGCTTCAGAAAACAGGGTGCATCACACCAAAAACATTCAATTCCAAAAATTAATTAATCCAGAGCAGCTCATGATTATTTCCACTTACTGATGAGCACAGATTAGAACTGTCATTCTATCATGAACAAAGCAGAAAGGGGGAAAGTTCTCTTTTTAACAAGCTAGAGTGTGTGGATTTAATAGTGCCAAAGATTTCGTGTGTGTCAAATGGTCACCAGCTCAACTGAAGTGATTTTGAAAGAAAGCCTTAAAAGTAGTTGCTGAGCAATCTGTTACACACTGTTAATGACATGTGGTGTCAAAACTACAAATACAGTTATTCTATGATGCAGACATTCATGGGTACTCGGATGCATATACCGTTCCTTCATCAGTGGTGCAAGCCATGTATGCAAAATAATGAGGGTCTGCATTATTTTCATTTAGTCAAAGATATGGAGGTGTTGAATCAGGCCAACAGCTCATCTGGTCTGCAACTGGTGCAACTGGTATTCAGAGGCATACAGTGGAGGGAGAAAGTCACTATAAAGCAGGCATCCCCAAACTGCGGCCCTCCAGATGTTTTGACCTACAACTACCATGATCCCTAGCTAACAGGACCAGTGGTCAGGGATGATGGTAATTGTAGTCCAAAACATCTGGAGGGGCAAAGTGTGGGGATGCCTGCTATAAAGGTTTGCTCTAGGGTGATAGATCATGGTGAAGGAGGAGAGACCTTAACCACAATCTGAGCAGAGCTAAACCTTGGCTTAGCTGCCACCCCACACCCAGGGAGGAGCAAACAAGGTTCCACTCTCCCTCTCTGGGAGGTGGCATATTCACACAGTCATAGGAAGCCATACCGTGATGAGCAAACCAGGCCACTGAATTGCATTTGCCAGTTTCCTGCCCACCCACTCAGTTTTGAGAGAACCTTTAGGAGCTCCTCGCAATATATTTTTGTTTTAACCACCTTGAACAAATTTGGCACCAGCAGTTAGCTTGGCCCCCTCACTGGTTCTATATGCAAAGTTTTTCTATATTTTGCTCAAGGTGCTTGGAAAACATTGCTGGGTGAGGATTATCTCAATTATCAAAGATATTGCTCAGAATTTCGATTCTCTCTTTTTCTTTTTTTGGGGGGCACTATTTTCCTGCAGTGGGAAAGAAAGGGAAGACCAGCAGGGAAGCAAGTAGGGATGGAGGAGAAATTTGACTCAGTGCACATTTAAAGCCAAATCTATCAAATTCCCATTTCTTCCAAGCCACATGCAAACCGAAACACAAGTATGCTTTGAAATGTCACACTTTTCCAATTTTTGTGGTGCTGTTCTCCAAACAGTGTTTACAAAAACACATCTATTAGTGGAAAGTAGGCATAAAACTGGAGGTATTAGTAGAATAACATGCAAAGAAGCATTAGAATAAATTGATTGCAAACTACATGTGATTATTAGAATAAATTAGTGCTAAAATGCTGGTGATTTCCATGAGGATTAAAATAAATAAATTGCTAATTGTTGCATAATGTGGATAACTTAACTTAAGTCCGGGAAAATGAGACACCAAAACAACCAAACTGGATGGGCTCTCCCATCCCGGAAAGCAAGCAGGCAGGCAGGCAGGCAGGCAAGAAAATATTGAATACCTGGGACTTCTTATTCTCAGAGGCAGAAGGCAGAGAGAAAGATAGCGGTGAAGTCACCTCCCTGGATCCTGACAACAACGAACAAGGTGAGTGCACCGTGGCAGGAGATTTGTTCTGTGGTACTGTTGGGGTCCTGGGTCTTGAAGATGGAGGGCAAGCTCTGAAGTTTGAATGAACAGAGGACTCTCTCTGTGGAGAAGGGGCTTTCATATGATAGCCTGGAGGAGTGGGTGAAGTCGAATCTGTATGAGAAGCTTGCCAATGAGGTGAAAGAGCTATTGAATACGTAGCTGGGTCCTTAACAATGGCTTGCGGTAAACGTCCGTTTGACCGGCAGCTAGAATCCATTAAGGTTGGAGAGAGAGAGCACTTGTCTGCAGTGGGGGAAACGGCATCCCTTTGGCTAACACCAGGAGGAGACAGTGGATAGGACTTAGCGGTAAAAGTGGGGGAATAGGTATGCACCTTCTTAGACTTTTCAGGCCCTCTGGCTTTGTGGGCAGGAGAGTGGGCCCCTTTCCTAGGGGCGTGGGGAGGCAAGGAGAAAGTGGAAGGTTTCGACTGTAACAGAGGAGACACAACTGTTTTTCTATAGGAAGAAATGGTGGGCGACAAAGGGCGCAATTTGTCAGGGGAAAGTGCCCTGGTGTCAAGGTGCCTTTTAGGAGACGGGGACCTAGTTCTAAGAGTAGGGCTGGACTTTGAAAACGAGGCCATGCGATTGGGCATGGTAGAAAACACTGAAAGACGAAATTCCTCTTGGCTTGGAGAGGCCGACCTAATTGAATACTCCGAGGCAGCTTTCTTAGGGGTCGGAGGGGTCATTTTAAACTTTTGGTCTATTGCCAGCGTTGAAGAGCCTAAGGAATTGGGAGAAAACGTAGCAGGGCAAGATGCAGGAGAAAAGGGTCTTTTTGGAGCGGAGCCTGACTTCAAAATAGCAGTCAGAAGAGAGAGCCTAGTTGGTAGTGGTGACTTAGTTCCGGATTTCAGAAGGTTCCCACTAGAAGACATTTGGCTGCCAGGGTTGTTCACACTGTAGATGGTGGAAGAGGAACCATGAAGAGGAGAAGACAGAGGCTTTGGACTAGGGGATAATAAGTGTGTTGTGATATAGATGGGAGCCACAGACAAGGGGGCAAACCTCTTGGGCGGGAGAGGAGAAGCGGCCTGAGGGGATGAGCTATGAAGCGTGTCTGCTGAACTGTAAGCCTGTGAGGAAGAAGGGCAGGAGTCTTTGCTTGATAAAGGGGATGAGGTGGGCTCATATTTCTGGGGAAGATTCCTAGCCTGGAGACCACTGGGCAACTGAGCCCCATCTGAAAGGCTGTGACTTTGGAAAGAAGGTCTTTGCAATATGGGAGAAGGGAGCCTGTAAGAAGCAGTAGACTGTAAATAGGTAGTTGTCTGGCGTACGGAGGACCCATTTGCAGACTGCCATTGGCTGTGGGATTCTTGAAGAGAAGAGGCTTGGTGGACAGCGGGAGACGGATCCTGCTCTACCGTCAGGTTAGTTGGAGAAAGCAAATGAGCAACAAGTGGCTTATAAGAAGGATGATCAGAGGTAGACAGAGGAGAAGTTAACTGGAGAGGGGAAAAGAAAAAGAAATGTTAATACAGAGCAGCAACCGTGATGTTCTTCAAATTATGCATCCTATTTCCATTCACTACATCTGCCATGTGCTTTAACAGCATAACACCTCCTTTAATTATCAGTTGTGTGCTGCATTGCTAAGTGATTGCTATTTAATATTAAATATTAAATAGTTTGTTGGCACTTTGCTTTATTTACATAAAAGAAAGATATCAGTGTTCTAGATTCAATACTAATTTGTTTCCCACTTTTCCACAAATAATAATACTGTAATAAATGTCATTCGCAACTGTGGGTTGTAAAGAGAAGATATAAAAAGCTTCAGGTTTTTAAAATGCAAACCCAGAAAGGATATTAGCAGACACCTTGGTGTTATGTGGAATTGCAAAGTGACCTAATGGCTGCAAATGGGCTCACAGTTATACATGCACATCTCCCCAAGAAGTTGATGTGAAGACATAAGCATTGCTGTGTCCTGACTTGAGGACACCAAGCACATTCCTTAGCACCACCTGGCAAATGTTTTTGCACTTTTCCCGTGAAAACAAGTGCTGCTTAAAGGATTCTCTAACAGCTTACAAATCAGAATATATATATCTCACGCATATATAACATGTTTTACTATGTTTTTTATATGTTGTAAGCTACCCAGAGTGGCTGGGGAAACCAGATGGGCAGGGTATAAATCATTTTGTTATGTATTTATGATTATTATTATTAATAATAATAATCATGACTAACCCACTGGCATGGGATGCAAACTAGTACCTATTATATATATATGGAATTCCATATATACCGAGTTTCCAGTTTCTTCCATAAAGAGAATTTCTCTAAAGCAATAAGGTTCTTCTTGGTCGGGTGAGCACTAATAATATAAGCAGCATTTTATACAGCATACTAGTGTTGATTACATCTTCCTTAGTTCCATGGTCCAAATCTGTTTCAGTCTTCCCCTCATGGGTACCTTACCCCATTAAAAAAAACTGTCCCAGTTACACACACACACACACACACACACACACAATCACAATCACAATCGTCAACTCAAGTTGAGATATGCAAGCAAAGTAGGGCAGGTGGAAATAAGCATTCCCAAAGGTAAAAAAGGACCCCTGACAGTTAAGTCCAGTCGTGAACGACTCTGGGGTTGCAGCGCTCATCTTGCTTTACTGGCCGAGGGAACCGACGTTTGTCCACAGACAGTTTTTCCGGGTCATGTGGCCAGCATGACTAAGCCGCTTCTGGCAAAACCAGAGCAGCGCATGGAAATGCTGTTTACCTTCCCACCAGCGCGGTACCTATTTATCTACTTGCACTTTGACGTGCTTTCGAACTGCTAGGTTGGCAGGAGCTGGGACCAAACAGCGATATATTGAAGCAAAAACATCCAGGAACGATAGTGTCATTCTGAATAATTTAGAGAATGGTTATTGTTGCTGTTATCATTCACTTGGTTTCCAAAATCCCAATTGTTTTAGAGCTAATTGATGAGGAGCTTCTTCACTCCCTTCCCTACAGTCTTTGACACAGCAAAACTGATCTTTTGAGCACTGCAATGTGCTTTGGTCTCATCATAAGTTAAACTATTATGAAAACCATTGGGGATAAGTAGCCGGGGGCAAAATACAAGATGTAGAAGTGAAGTCAAGAAAGCATAAGGGAATTCAGAAAAGTGTCCTGTATGCAATTCAAGCCTGTTGGGGGGTTTGATGTATCCCACTGTATTCATCACAGTGCTAATTATTAATTTCTGGGGTCTTTGTGCAGTCGAGTCGACATCAAGCCACTATGTGTCAAAAATATAGTTTTGTTTAAGAGTAGTAGCTTGTCTGGAGTAAGCATGGCCAGAATTGTCAATCAGTCAAGCTTTACTGGTAGATCTCTGGGTGATTTTCAGTAGATCAGCATGTGTTTTTGACACAAAGCTCTTCTGCTCCTAAATTATGTTGTTGAGAAATGAATTTTAAGGGGCAACCAGGAATGGTGTGTGTGTGTGAGAGAGAGAGAGAGAGAGAAAGAGAGAGAGAGAGAGAGAGAGAGAGAGAGAGAGAGAGAGAGAGAGAGAGAGAGAGAGAGAGAGAGAGAGAGAGAGAGATTGTACACTTGGTTCTGGTACTGATCACAAATCCTGGCTTGAACATGTGTTCAGAAGCACCCTGTCCTTTAATTCTTACTATATGTCTGCTCAGCTGAGCCCCAGTTTTGCACCCAGCTCTCAATGATGAACCTCAGGTTTCCAAAAAAACAAAAACAAAGTAGGCACAAGATGCAAGAGTCCTGGTCTGTAGGAAGCAATCTTTACACATATATCTCAAATCAGATAAGGTACGAGTCTACTAACTACATTTGAAACATTCCCCACCCCCTCAGAATCTTTATTTTACAAGTTACAGTGCCACAAGTTAGGCAGCCCCCCAAAATGGATTTGAGACAGATCTGCAGCCAATCTCAGCTCTGAAACAAGTGTATATGGTTAATTCAGTCCCCGTGTTTACCAGCACATGCTTGCCACATTCGTCCTTTACCATTTCAGTTAAAAATAAATGTAGGTGTACAGCAATCTAAAAAAACCTAACTTATTAAAAAGCCTGCAGATTTGGTACTGGATCCAGCTTCTTCCACTAGAGGAAAAGAAGCACTGAATCCAGCCCATTAGCAAAAGTTAGTTTCGTTGATTACATTACCCGATTGCTTGGTCCAGTGAATAGTTCTGCCTGCTTCAGAGTAATACTGTGAGACTAAAAGCAGTCACAAATGTTCATTGATCTGTAGGATGCCTGCACAGAATGCCAGCAAATCTCATATTCAAATAAGTCATGTTTGCACACACTGGGAAGCAATTTATACATGATGATCCACAGGCAAGAGAGTTGCAATTTCCTACGTCAAAACAAATTACAAAGCTGCCTTATATTGGTCCATCAAGCATAGTCTAGACCAGGCATCCCCAAACTGCGGCCCTCCAGATGTTTTGACCTACAACTCCCATGATCCCTAGCTAACAGGACCAGTGGTCGGGGAAGATGGGAATTGTAGTCCAAAACATCTGGAGGGCCAAAGTTTGGGGATGCCTGGTCTACACTGAGTGGCAGTGGCTGTGGAGTGTTTCAGATAGGAATGTTTACCAGAGTTTCCTAGAAATGGCAGACATTGAGCCTGGGATCTTTGGGATATAAAGCCTGTGCTGTGCTACTGAGCAAAAGCCCTTCCCTTCCTTTATTTCCTTAATGACTCCTACCCAAATATATATAGAGAGTGTGTGTGTGTGTAGATTTTTGTCATGTGTAAAGTAGTCCTAAGTAGAATGCTCGCTCAGGTTGTGTTGTTTCAGCCATCATTAGGTGAAGCAGTATAATAACAGTCTACACCAGGCACCCCCAAACTGCGGCCCTCCAGATGTTTCGGCCTACATCTCCCATGATCCCTAGCTAACAGGACCAGTGGTCGGGGATGATGGGAATTGTAGTCCAAAACATCTGGAGGGGCGAAGTTTGGGGATGCCTGGTCTACACCAACTTTCTCCAAAGTGGTGATTTCCAGATATTATGGACTATAAATCCCACCATCTCTGGCCACTGGCCATGCTGGCAGGGGCTGATGGGAGTCCAAAACACCTGAAGGATATCAGCTTGGGGAAGGCTGGACTACTTCCATTTGCCATAACTGCAAAGTGCCATTCAAAGTACAAAAAAATGTTGCAGTGCCGTGTGCTTTTCCCACCACCACACCAATCTCTTCCGCTAGACAAGCAGCTTCTCTCAGCCATGGAAGGCAATAAAATACGTGAGGGACTAATTCGTAACTGAGCAAGTTAACGAATAAACAGCAAGTCTAACCAAGAATAGTACAAATAGACAGGTTTTCATAGAGATGGCAATATTTTCTTTCCCACGCATGATCACAATTAGGAAAACAAGATACCTGAGAATGTTTCTGTTGGCTGACAGAACTGTAAGAGATCTCAGTGTTCAGTGGTAACTGTGGGGCTGTCGGATGTCCTCTGGATTCACCGCTCGGAGACAAACAGGATGGATCCAGACCCTTAGATCTTCCATGTCCATATCCGTTGCCTAGTGGAGTGTTTTTGTCCTCATCCGAGTCCGTAATGAAGACAAATTCAGCTTTGAATAGGTCATCCCCTTCCATTTCCCCTCTGCTTGCCTTGTGATCTTTGGCTTGGAAAAGTTTGTGGTGACTGTTTGTGCAACTGGCAGAGCCACCGTTTCCCTTGTTTCCACTTCCTACAGCCTGACCTCCAGGAACTGCTTCGGCCTATTGTAAAATAACAAAAACAAACCAGACTTGGGTCAACTGTTTTACTTTCATAAGCTCGTTTTCCTTACCAGCCAAAAGAATTAAGAATTTGTAGTACACACTAATGTTACAGTGCATTGAAAAACATGTCCAACGTCTCAGGCACCAGAAAAGATGGGGAATGGCACAGACAAAGAAAGTGGGGCTTGTATTGTTGACATAATGAGCTTTACACTGTTGGCGACTTCCCTCTTCCCTCAACACACTGTCTTTCCTATAAATGTGGCCCGATACAAGGGAAGACACTTGCCGCTTTCAAGCAGCACCAAAACAGTGAGGGGGGAGACTCCAGAAGAAATCATTCACATTTTATTAGGAACAATAAAGGAACTGGGGTGGAGGCAGGTGCAGTCGAGCAGAATGGACTATGAGACCCCTTTAAAGCAGGCAGGACGGAGACTGGGTTCTGGCTGTGAGCTGCAGGAAGAGCAAAAGACTGGCTCCCACGCTCCTCAGATGGAAAAATCTGGGGCAAAGCCCCAGATAGACATTTTGGTACAAAGCATCATTGTTTTGTTACAGGGACCCATTCAGAGGTCCTGCAGATTGTGGCCATTAACCCCTCAAATGCCAGAAACAGCTTTGCTGTGGCTCCTGAATTAGAGACTGGAGGCTGTCCCCAACAAGGCACCATATATTTTAAACAACAAATACAATATCTTAGCTTAACAAATATCTTAGCTTACAAATCTTAGCTAACAAATATCTTAGCTTACAATATCTTAGCTTAACAAATACAATATCTTCCCCCGCCCAGAGTGGCTGGGGGAACCCGGCCAGATGGGCGGGGTATAAATAATAAATTATTAAATTATTATTATTATTATTAGCTTGTATCACAAGGTAGGACTCCATGAGGGAATAGCTCTTACGTACTGTACACTTAACCCTAGTACACATTGTGCTCGTTCAGGAATACCTCCTAGGAACTTCTTGTGTAAACACATTGGCTTGGGGAAACGGAGTCGGCACTCCTTAAGGTTACCTCCTTTGGGGATTTAAAGAGCACAACTGAAGGCATGATTGGAAAGACTTTCTGCTTAATCCAGCAGAGCATACTCACAGAACATTGCTATAGGATTGGGATTCGTATGGATGTCATTTTAGAGGTCCCCTTCCAAGCCTGTGATTTTATATCTGTAAAACAGGGTTCTGTAGAAAAATGAGGATGACCAAATGATCAAACCTGTCTCTGTTAAATTAGTGGCTCTGGCCAAGTCTGTTAAGCGTCTCTTTGCAAGACTAAAGAGAGTACAGGTGACTGGTTGCCAAAGAATTTACTAGCTGGGTATGCTTCCCAAAGGTGGGCTGAAATGGGCAGGCTTTCCCTATCCCTCCTGGCTGGTTGTGATGTTCTCAAGGTGTGATGAAGAACAAAGGGCAGCTATAATGCAGCCAAAACTAAAAACATTTTTGAAGAAGGTTCAAACATTAATGCAGTGCTGAAATAAAGATCACTTCCGGGAAACCCACAAGTTGAGCATTTTGTCATAATTTGTTTGCACAAAGTTTGTGGGGAGGGTTAGATGACTTCCTTGATTTATTGAGCATTCATCATCTGATTTGATTATGGAGATGTTGTTTGACATTAAATCAATCACAGTTACCCTACATTTTCCAGCACATTTCCCCACCTGCTTGCTTTTCAAAAAATGTCCAGGTTTTTTTTGGGGGGGGATGGGTGGTCAGAAAGTGGGCCTGTCACTAGAGCACCAAATAAACTTTAATTATGAAACTAGGTTTGCTGGCATGTGAGTGAATCCAACCTGAAAATAAGAACAGATGATATTGCTTGTAAACAGGAAAGATTGCAAGCAAAGAGGGCCTATGCAGATGGCAGCCAACCTATTTCAAGACAGCTTGAAAGACTGTCTCCACACAAACATAAATCAGTATGATAATATAAATGGGGTGGTGGTGGAACCTACCTTGTGCCCACTAATTTCTCGAGAGTTTCTATCCACAGGTCCCTCTGCAAGAAATGTTGTGGCATCAGCGATGTAGAACTGGGTTGGAAGACTTCCAAACGAAGGAACAAAAGTGAACCTCAGAAATTCAGAAGGAACCTACAAAATATATATTTGCATGTGAAGAGGATATTTAACAAAGAACATACTGTATAGTAATGCTGCGTTACAATGTCTGAACCACCTTGCAGTCATTTCACTGGACCTAACTTCAGGTGGGTATTTTCTCTGATGACCTGGAGTGAGGATAATCTCTTCTGACTTCTTTTACTGTTCATATTTTCTCATCTATATCAGCTTTCCCTAGTCAACCCAGACTGAATTTGCCCTTGCTGACTCAGACCTTATCCACACTTTTCCTCTGTTCTTTCCAAGCATGGCCCACAATTTAGAAGTCCATGTTCAAGCCCTCCCTTTTGAAAACCCACTCTTTAAAGCTCAATCAGAGCAAATGGCAACTCTTGGAAAACCTGATTCGATGTTTGCTCCAATTCAGCTTAAAAGGGTGAGGATGTTTTGTGTTTTTTTTTAAGGGAAAGCTCATGGCAAAAGCAAAACAATACAGAACAAATGCTTGGACATGGAGCGTTAGTGCTAGACCTCTCCCTGGAAAGAGTGGAGAAAACAAGTTTGTTCCATCTTCCATGTGACAACCCTTGGATATTTGAAGATAGGTGTCATATCTCCTCTCAGCCTCCTCTTTTCCAAGTTAAACATACCCAGCTCCCTCAACCATTCTTCATGCTCTCGATCATCTTAGTTGCCCTCCTTTGCGCATGTTCTAGCTTGTCAATATCCTTCTTACAATCTTGTAATAGGACCACCTTGCCTGGGAAACTATGTTTTCCCCAAGCTCCTGCCATGTTACTGTGAGCTGGAAAAGTAATTGTTTTTGTTGCTGTTCGTCTGTCTTTTAGAAGCATGGGTAGAAAAGCAAGTACGGTAAATGGAGATGGAACAGTTCAAGCAGATGGCAATACTTTCTTTCTCTACCACCACCCCCCAACCACTTTTCCTGCAGCACACACACCAGGATTTTACTAGTCAATCTAAAGTTTCAATTGTGGGCGTGATGCCATAATCAGATCAGCATTTATGCTTCCAGTGGGAATACTCCGTTTTATAAGCACACTAAACAGATAGAATGGATCCACTCCATGCTTTTGCAATTAGCAGCACCATTTTACAAGAGATATGACTCATTTTAAAGTATCTCATCAGTTTAACCACCAGCATATTGTAAAATGTTAAGCCAAGCTCTCCCCCAGCAAATAAAGTTAGATGCTTTCATTACCTTGTAAAAAAATGCAGTTTTACAGTTGAGGCTACATAGCCAGAGCCAACTCACCATTCCTATGCAGTTTAGCAGAAGAATATGGCCCAAAACTGATTTTTTTTTTTTTAAGACTCAACATGATCGAGAAAGAACTGCTGATTATAGAACACCCACAGACTTTCAAGATGTGTTATACTAAAACTGAGTCCTTCTAACCACTAATTATGTGGAGAGAATTGGCCAACAGATAGTGTTTGCTTGTATGTGTACAGAAAGCAATAAAAATGCTTGGCCTCCATAGCAGCTGGTAAAAAATATATATGGGGCAGGACATGTGTGGCAACAGTCTATCACAAATCTGTAAATACAGGGGAACTCAATAGCAGTCTTGTGGTAAATTAGAGAACACCACATTTCTTGAGATATAGGCCGTGCACACGCTTGCTTACTCTGCATCCAAGTGTGGTTTGCGAAGTGGTATACACGAGTGTTAGCCACCATCTATATCTATCTATCCTGTTGTTTCTTATGGAATACTCCTGTAAGGGGAAGGGATTATAGAGAAACCCCCCCCCCTCTCATCAGGAGCAGTCCGTCTCCAAGCAGTCATGAAAGCGCAGGGTCTGAAGGGGCTAGTCAGGAGACGGAGAAGGAGTTCCAGGGCTCTGGCAGCATGGGAGAGCCACTGCTCCACAGGCGGGTAGAGAGAGAGGCGGGAAGGGTGGACAGGGAGAAAGCAGATCGTAGACCCTTCCCCCCAACACCGGAATTAAGGAGGAGGAGAAAGGGGAGGAGATTCACTGTCCCAAGGCTTTTATGTTGGTCAAAGTCGCGAAAAGGGGCAGTGCCGGATTCTGATACGGAATGAGAAGACATGAAACCAACAGCTCACTACACTATAAATAATGTGCACCAATAAAGACTTTTGAAGGACAAGTATGTGGAAGGTTGTTACTCAGGAGAAGTCTTAACAACCCTGACAACTCCACTTTGATGTATATCCCCCCCTCCCCCCAAAAAAACAAAACCAATAACTAGTTTTGATCTTTACTGTGGTTTTATAATTTGTTGGAAGCTGCCCAGTGTGGTCGGGGCAACTCAGTCAGATGGCCAGCATATACCGGTAAATAAAAAATTATTATTACTTATCTGAATTGAGAGAAAAAACCACCTAGCTGTGTTTTAAGCTGGTAGTGTGTACACAGACATAAACCCACATCACCCATCAGCGTGAGATGTTAAGCTCAAAGTGTCAGAGATACAGGCAGAAAAGGCAGGAGAGTGAGTTCAGTAGTGCTTGGCACTGCAAGACGTTGATTTGACACACTCCTCTGTGAAAGTACCAATGGCTGACATAGCTGTCAGTCACTTGGAGGGCACCAAGCTAAGGATTTCACAGATCTATCAGGCCCACATGCTACAATTTTACATTTTAAGAGTTCATTCAGATCACTCTCGTTTGGGGTTATCTGGAACATGAAGAAGTTTCCCCAAAGCCTCAGGGTGTTCTAGCCAGCAACACATGGCACAGATATAGAGAATCACAGGGGCGTAGGAAGATAGGGGCGGTAGGGGCGGATTGCCCCGAGCGACACGATCCCAGGGGCGCCATCGCCACTGCCCGCCCCGCCCCAAAACGCGCACCACGTCATCGCGCACGGCGCGCCCCGCCCCCAAAACGTGTGCGGATCCGAGGGAAGCCTACCTGCTCTGTTGGCTCCGCCCCCTGGCACAAGTTCCCAGCCCAAGTTCCCAGCCTGCATCCCCATTAGCCAAAGCTGGGTGCAGGCCAGGATCCAGTTCCTGATAGGCAGAGGGGGTTTGAGTCCCCACCACTTATTAGGAAGGGCACCACTGTTCCAGTTCCCCCCCTCAGGTCCCTGGTGAAGCCTTTGCCATCCTGCAGTGCCGTGGCACCAAAAGGGGTGAACAGACTTATCTGCATCTGCAAATGTGTAGCATGTGAACAGACTTATCCAAAATAACAATCTGTATTCAGAACCCACCTCTTTTGACTGCATAAAACCAGCACAACATTTAAAGCCTCGTCTTAAGCCTATCTACCTGGAAGCAAGCCACCGTGAGTTCAAAAGGGGCCTGCTTCCTCTAGCTATGCTATGGGGATTTCCATCTTAAACATGAAACATTTATACCAGGAGTACCAATACAATAATTTTAAATTTTAACATCCTAGCAGAACAGCATTATACCTACCAGCAGTGTTCAAGCCCTAGAATGTTTTTTTAAAATATACAATAGGCCATTACATCCAAAAAGACTTCATACCTGTTCTCTGTAAAGGAAATTTAAGGAGGAGCTGTCTCTCACATTTCTTGCCTCAGTCTGTTCTCCATGTTGTAGGAAAAAACCAAATAAAATAGCGCAGTAGATTTATGCCTGTGTCTTAGGGAATTAATGTATTTCTAGCTAGAGATTCCATTAATGGGATATTCTAGGAGTAGGCAGTTTGTGTGGGCATAGGAAGAATTTGGGACACAAAGGCTCAGCTTGTGTTCAACTACATCCAGTGGCTAAAATGTGACATTGTTGAAGGCAAAATGGCTGCTTCCTAATGTCATGGGCCAGAGGTGTCAGCAAAATATTTTCACTGGGCAAGATATTTATATGAAACTGTTGAGATAATTAAAACCTTTATTTCCCCAATATTAAATATGCTGGATCCATTATATAGAATACAATGAATCCACTTATTCCTGGAGGTTTGGTGTGGCTTTGGTTATGGTGTCCCTCCTGATGTTCCAGCGTGGTTTGGTGGTTAAGAGCAGTGGACTCGTAATCTGGTGAACCGGGTTCGCTTCCCCGCTCCTCCACATGCAGCTGCTGGGTGACCTTGGGCTAGTCACACTTCTCTGAAGTCTCTCAGCCCCACTCACCTCACAGAGTGTTTGTTGTGGGGGAGGAAGGGAAAGGAGAATGTTAGCTGCTTTGAGACCCCCTCGGGTAGTGATAAAGCAGGATATCAAATCCAAACTCTTCTTCTTCATCATCCCATCATCCCAGACCACAGGCCATGTTAGCAGGAAGTGATTGGAATTGGAGCCAACAATATCTAGAGAGCCACAGTAGTAAGTTTTGGAGTCAAATGAAAGTTGTGGCCTGTTTTAATCCCAGTAATTTGTAGTCCTCTCATTTAACATTTGCAATGACTATCTTTGGAAGATAGTGCAAAAATGCTTTTCTTTTTAAGTATCACCTCTTAAATTGTATCCTGTTGAATGATGCTAACCTTTCTTTCTTGAAACAAAATAAAAATAAAATAGAAAAATTCCTTCCAGTAGCACCTTAGAGACCAACTACCGTAAGTTTGTCATTGGTATGATCTTTCGTGTGCATGCACACTTCTTCAGATATTTTGTTTCGACGGCAAACCAACACAGCTACTTACCTGTAACTCTCTTTCTTGGTTTAAATATTCAGCAATTGACATATTTCAGCCCATAGAACGCTTAAGGGCTTTCACAGAGTTATCCATAAAAAATTTCTGGTGAACAAATAAATTGAATGAAACATACTTTAACAGCACTTGAATGTTCTGTATTGTGAAAGTTTTAAAATCTATCCTTTTATTTTCTTTCATTTCTTTGAAGTATTAAAATTCTACCTGCTCACTGCTTGCATGTAGCAAGTCTACAATGAGACAGAATATTGTGTAACCTACAAAAGCTAGACACTTTGCCTAAGTGACTATTTGAAACATCAAAAAGACATTTATCATACTGAACTACTAAGAATGCATTTTACCTATAATGGAAAATACTTCAGAACAGCAAAATGACAAAAAGAATAGATGTTAGAACTTTTACAATGCAGAAATTCAACAAAAATTCATTTATTTGTTTGTTCAAGCAGAAAGTTTTCTGGATGATTTTGTAAAAGCACTTAAGCATCCTATGAGATGAGGTAGATAGATTTCTGAACATTTAACTGGGGAAAATAAGTTATCGTCATTCAATGGGATCTAATTTAAGAGGTGACAGTTTAAAAGAAAATGATGGATGCATTGATTTTCAAAGATCAGGAGCACTTTATTGCAAATGGTAAAATCCTATACTGCGGCTCAAACAGTAGGGTTGCCATATCTTGAAGAGCAAAAAAGATGACAGCTCAAGGCGCTGCCGGCCCGAGCCAGGGAAAAAGGCACATGGGGCCACTGAACCCATGCACCTCTTTCCCCGGCTCTGGTTGGCAGCTGCTGTGGCATGCAGAGCAGCCCACACCACCCACACCTGAACCGCCAAGCCCAAGCCAAAAAATTACAAAATAAATGAATAAAAAACCCCAAACCCTGGCATTTCCTTTAAAATTTAGAAATCCCCCCATGGGTATGTTGCCCCCCCCCAAAGGACATGCCTGGGATTTCCCAGATGTATGGCAACCCTATAAAACAGGCCACAACGTTTAACTCTTAAACTTACTCCTAAGACAGAGGTGGTGGCCCTGTGGCCTTTCCTATGTGTTGGGACTCCAACATCCATCAATCCCAGCCATTGTTGGGATGTGGTCTGGGCTGATGGGAGTTGTAGTTCAGCAACATCAGGGGGCACATCATAACCAAAGCCACATTAGACCTCTAGGACCAAGTGGATTCATTGTCTTAAAACCTATTCTAGTACAGTGGAACCTCCGGTTTATGAACACCTCGGTTTACGAAATTTCGGTTTTCGAACGCCGCAAACCCATCTGGAAGGTATTAATTCACTTTCCATTACTTTCAATGGGAAAGTTCGCTTCAGTTTATGAACGCTTCAGTTTAAGTACTCCGCGAACTGTCTGGAACAGATTAATCCACTTTCCATTTCTTTCAATGGGAAAGTTCGCTTCAGTTTATGAACGCTTCAGTTTATGAACAGACTTCTGGAACCAATTGTGTGCATAAACCGAGGTACCACTATATTTTCTTTTATTCCGCTGAAGGATTCAAGTACCACCTGCTCGTTGCTCACACATGATGACAGCTCTACAGGTGATCATGTTACCTAGAAAAGGCACACAGCTTTGCCTAAGTGACTACTTGGAACATCACCAGTCTGTAGCACTGATCATATGGAATTACAAAGGATGCATTTTATTTTACCTACAATAGGAAAAGGGAGGGAGACAATGTATGTGAACATTGCTTCTTTTAAGACACAGAATTCTTACTTTGCTGGTTCGGTCCTATAAAACTTTGTGTGTATAGCACAAATAACAACGTTTTAAAATATTTGTGTGTAGGTGTATGCTGCTGGCACCAACTGTTTGAGAAGTTAATGCCCTTCAGAATGGAAGTCAGCCACAAAAGCTGCTTTGCTACAAAACTCAAGTGATTGTAAAGTTTAAAAAGTGCCTAGCAAAGAAATCTTGGTGTTTTTAAATAAAATTGCTCCAAATCGAAACACTTCTACAAAGATTATGCTACAGTGTATCAGACCCCCAAATAAGCTGATGGTTAAAATTATGGCCCTAAAGTGTCTCGCCTAGCTGGCTTCAAGGAATCTGCACAAGAGAAAAATGCAGTTTTCAAAGTAATGTAGGATGCCAAAATAAAATACCTTATTCTTCATTATATATTTATATATTTATAAAATTGTCATTATGATAACATAATTGCTAAGGCAATTTAAATTTATAACAATTTATAACAAGATCTCTGATTCAAATACACTAAGACAGTTCTCACTCAGGTCTCTACTTAGGAAAACAGGAAAATGCCTTATACTGAAGTCCCAAACTTCCCAGATATAGCTGGAATACTGTAGCCAGAAGCAGTGTCTGGGCGGAAATTGCCGAAATGTCTGGGGAAATCCACACGTATAGCAACTAATGTCGGGAGTCTAGATTTTGGCGAATTTCCTTAAAAACAGGCACAACTGTTAAAAAGCTCAATAACCCCCCCCCCCAAAAAAAAGCTCATCAACTTTCAGTTTTTTTACAGAATGCTAAGGATGTCAAGAATTCTGTTAGAGATTCCTTGCCCTCTGTGCAGAACTATAATTCCCAGGGTTCCCTGGGAATAGGGCAGGTTCCTTTGTGGATTCTGCCATAGAGTTAACATTGTAATGTTCTCCACCGAGGACAGGAAGAGCTCTGTTTTGTATTTCCTTTTGGGAGGGATTTAAACAGATTCTTGCGAGTCTTCTCTTCTTCTTTCTCTCCTCAGTGCTGCCTCTGTGACAGTTCAGTCAACTAGAGAGAGTCATGTAATAGCTGTTGTTGCTGGAGTCAAGTTCTGTCACTATTCTTAGAGTGCCACACCCTACGGTGGAGGGTTAACATGCTATCCTGTTGATGAGTCATACAGATGACATCAAGGCAGGGCTAGGCTTCTCCCTTACTAATTTTAACCAATAAACCAACTTCATTGCTGGAAGGGAAAGGGAAAACAGACAAAATATCTGTGTTTCTGCCCCCTTTAACGACTAATTATGATTTAAACTAGTAAGATAATCAACAGGATGAAATTTACTAAAATCCACTAGTTTTGTGTCTTTGTTACCTTGTCTTAGACACCTGGAGAAAACCTTTTATTTCAGCAACCTTACCCAAACATAGCATAGTTACCTACATTTGTTTTAAAGGTTTTACTGGTGTTATCTGTGTTTCAAAGATTTTATGTATATTTGGGTTTTTTTTAAAAAAAAATAGTTTTGTGGGTTTTAGCTGTATTTTATCTACCGTTTTAAGGAGCCTTTTGTTTAAGTGGTATATTAATAAATTATATTCCAGAGTTGGGAACCAATCCAAGAAAAAACATGAGCTAGTCAGTTTATTTATTTAGATTTTGTGGCAAACATAATCTAACAATGGGCTGTAATGAGTCGTTTGAAGGGCTGCGTATACATCTGAAAATGAAAAAATATTAAAATAAGTGAATCCTTGCTCTGCTCAATTACCAATAAGATAGAAGCCATAGCCATAACTTATCTGTCAAGGATCACATTTTTTTCAGGTGTAGCAAAAGCTGCTTGAGGTTAAAAAATGTGTTTCCTAGAAATACAGCACTTGATATTCTGCCCATCAAGAAGCACTTTGAGGAGCCATGAACAGTGGAAAAATGAGGCACTTAACAATGCAACCCTATGCATGTGGGGAATGAGTAGCAGTCACATTAAACTGAATTGGTATATTCATTGATATTTGGAGGATAACTAATATATGGGTTGAGGTTAAGGATCTGCATCTCTTGAAAGCATCCATAAAAATGTGCTCATGGGTTGCCATCATGCAATTAATGTTACCTCTGTGCTAACCTTCAAAATGTACTCTTACCAAAAATTGTAGTAGCTTTGGAGTCAAATACAGGTCAGAACCCTTGAATAACTAAATGTCCTTTGGATGTAACTATGCAGGTGCAAGGTGGGGTCAGGTTGCTGTTGGAACAGTCGACTGGTTCTAAGCAGAGATTCTTTGCAAATCGTTGCTCAGTCTCGGTTAGGAATGTAAGGCGGCATCGATTTCCATTCTGCCCCATATTCACCACAGGCTTCTCTGCAGTTCAGCTTCCGGGGCGAAAGCCCTACATTATTCATTTCACTGTCCATGGTGGTAAAATTCTACATAATTAACTGCGTTATTCTGACGTTGGGCCGCATCTTTTCAGTAAAAAGAAGATTCAGTGCAGATTGGAAGGCAGGAGTCATCAATTACACATAATTTATGGACTGAGAACAATTGCGAATACCAATCAGATTCACTGGATTGATTTCTATCCTGGACATGAATCATGGGTAGGCAAACTAAGGCCCGGGGGCCAGATCTGGCCCAATCACCTTCTAAATCTGGCCCACAGATGGTCCAGGAATCATCATGTTTTGACATGAGTAGAATGTGTGCTTTTATTTAAAATGCATCTCTGGGTTATTTGTGGGGCATAGGAATTCATTCTCCCCCCCAAAAAAATGGTCCGGCCCCCCACAAGGTCTGAGAGAAAGTGGACTGGCCCCCTGCTGAAAAAGTTTGCTGACCCCTGACATAGATGAATAAATGAACTTTGGCAATTTCTGCTCCTATTTTCTTGAGAATTCTCTGATATCCTTAGCTTGATACCAAGTATTTCGTTTGCTTTTGTAAAAATGTGTTGCTTTGAAGGAACTCAGTTATATAAGTAATTAACAAGTAGCTTTGGAGAGTGGAGGGTATGTGTAAAGTTTTTTTCCCAGGGTGAAGTCCAAAGAGTTAAGAGTGATGTGTGCTCCATGTGAATTTGATGCCCATGCCGATGTGATTTCCCTCCTTGGATAAGACACTGGAAGTATAAGTCTCAGGTGTATGACACAGTTTTTGAAATTACCAGCATTTTACAGCAACAGGGCTGGTTTCCAGAATTCACTTATCGCCACATATCCCAGACTTTTCCATAACCTCACCCCCTGGCTCCTCCTTTTCCTTTTCATCAGTCAGCTAATGTTCAGATGTGAAGCTGGGCTTGCCCATCTCTTCCTGAGAAAGCACCACAAAAACCCAGTCCATCCTTGGGCTGCAACCTGCGTTTTTAGCAAGGAATGCTATTAAGATGTCTCGGTTTACTTTCAATGTGAGCTTCCCACTTAGCAGAGCAGCTTGTGATAGACACCCTGGTCCAAATAAACAGCACTCACTCCTATTTATCATCTGTGCAACCTGGGAATGTTCAATTTGAACTGAAAGGCAGTGAACTTTGACTTCTCCTTCAGCAAGGAGTGTGATGCTACTTGAGGTCAGTGTACTTCGTCCTACCCAACTACCAGAAAGAAATAAGATCCATTTGCCTCTAGCCCTTAATGAATCAAGTTGTGACACATCTATCAGTGAAGTTGACTAAGCTGCCAACAGAAGTTGACTAAGCTGCCAACAGATAGTAAGAGAATGATTAACCAAAGCAAGCCAGGAGTGTCTATGGCATTCTGAAACTTCTTTCTGTAAGGAAAGTCAACATCACTGTTGCTGTACTGATAATCGGAGACTGGCATTAAAAGCCTTTATCTAATGTCAGTCTCTCGTTCAGATCACTCTTTAATGCTTCAAGCTCCATCAAGCGGAAACAGTCAGGGATCATCTCATAAAGCTGTATTATAGAAGAAGATCCAGATTGTGAAGTACTCTGAATTCAAATCTATCGCTCAGTGCTGATCCCAGAAGTACTGCAGCTACCTTGAAATTCAGTCTGACATTAGAATACATACTGCAGACTCATGCGTAGCTACACACTTAGTCACCTGTGATGAGCGAAGTCATCCACGTGCCACAAATTACAAGTTCCTACGACTTAATCCGTGGGTCTGCTATTCTGCGAAGATTCAACAGTAAAATAACATCAGTCCGCAGATTTGCTGCACCAGCTATGTGGCTAGATATACACTTTGGAAGCTGTTGTAATACACTTATTACAACAGCTTCCAAAGGTTTCCCCCCCATGGACCACCTGAAATTGCTGGTGGTACAGTATTGGTGGACCACTGATTGATTTTTCTGCCTCCTGTAGCAATTGCAATGTGCTGACCTAGGTGTTGTGGGAGTTTTAAGTGTGTTTTATATATCATTTCTTAAAGATTGCATTTGAGTGTGTTCAGATTCAAATTGTAATAATAAAAATAAATAAATAAAGTGATAAAGGGGTTGGACTGGATGACCCTTGTGCTCCCTTCCAACTCTACAATTCTATGAATCTATGGCCAAGAAATACAATTAAAAACGGATATGAGTATCTAATGCAATGGATGTGTCACCTCCCATCTTCAATCACAAATCCACCGACATGCCGCGGACCACCTGAATGAAGCTCACAAGCCACTGTCTGGTGGCCCACAGACCCAGCTTGGGAATCCTTGCGCTATAGCAGACTTCTGTTGTCATCGTTGAAATCATCTGGAGAAGCTCTTCTATTGTAGTTACAGTAAGTGAGACTCCATTACTGTAGTTTCTACATGAACTAGGGCTTTTAGCACAGGGGCATCAAGTAATATTGAAGTCAGGCACCTACAATTCTGTCATCTTGACACCTGTCACAAACATGTCGCCGACCATTTTTAAAGAGAACTAATAGGATCCAGTGGTCATTTGGTTCTGCATTTTCTACTCTTACAACATCTTCATGTACATAGTCATGATTCTTAATGAATCGGCAGCTTATAAATGTTCTTTTAAGTAAAAGTGAATAAAGAGAAGGGAAGGAAATTCATCTCTCACACCAGTGCAACATCTCAAAACATGAAGCTAGCCACATGCCGTGGGGACACCTAACATCTCATGCCATCGTGAAAATGTTTTGGACTGAGGTGCCAGACGGTAATCTTATCTCTCACAAGAATCTATTTCAATTTCTCCCTGTGGATATTATATTGGCAAAGGGAGCCTGACATATTTAGGTACATGAAATTCAGTGCAAAGCGAAGATGGAAAATATGTTTACTGCATGTACTGTATGTAACAAATGTCACACTAAAGATGCGGGGCTTGCAAGTCCCTCTGCCTTTGAGCCTACCCCTTCGTATCAATCATCTCCCACCTCTCGCTGGGCCAGGGAAATGACAAAATATTCAGGTAGGGCAAAGCTGAAGCACTGACGCAGCAGCTGTAGCAGTAACACAGAGTACCGTACTTTTAAACGAAAGGGCACATTAAAAGGTGAGGATGTCTTTGGGGAGGAAAATACAAGCAGTGCTATGGCTAATGCCCCTTAGCATACTGGGCACTCGGCCTGCCTGCCTCTCCTTCCTGAGAAGAGAAAGAACAAGAAACTTGCAGCAACAGGGAGGCAACAGCCACAGACCTGAAGAAACCCAGCTAAAGCACTGAGGCTCCCCATTACATTTTCCTTCTTCCTTCTTCCTTCTGTGCCTGGTTTCCCCCGAGAACAATTTTTTGCCTATTCAGCATACAAAGGGCATAGCTGTCAAGTTTTCCCTTTTTTTAAGGGAAATTCCCTTATGCTGAATAGGCTTCCTCGCGAGAAAAGGGAAAACTTGGCAGCTATGACAAAGGGGCAAGTTGCTAATCCCATTGCTACTTCAAGTCTTCATTCACCACATCAAGTAAGAGCACCCTTTTTAAAGAGGGAGAAGGGGGGTGGCAATCGCAACTGGCCTGGAAGAGGTCCTAGAGAACAGTACAACTGAGGAGAAATGGGATGGAGGCCTCAAATGAACATTCACTTCCTAGGCCTTCCACAGTGCGATCTTTTGCAGGCTTACACAGAAGTACGTCTCATTGTGTCTGGTGAGGTTCATATCCCAGGTACCTTAAAGACGACCAATTTATGATGGTATAGTTTTTGTGGACTCAAGGCCACTTTTTTAGATGCATGAAGAATACCCTTCAACATGCCCCAGAGTAAAACTGGAACGTGTGTCTTTCAGGGCCAGATCTCACAGAAGCCAAGTGACTTGCATGAGAGCATGCCCCCCCCCCAAAAAAATATGGGATGTCCCACCTAAATTGGGACAGTTGAGGGGTATGCATGAATTAGCAGGTATATGAAGAAGAATGTTTTAAGGTGAAGCTGAATGTCAATGAGGTGCAAAAACAACAGTCCCTGATACAGTGGTAGCTCTACTTATGAATTTAATGCGTTCCGAACGCACATTTGTAAGTCAAAAAAAAATTGTAAGTCGAATCCCATAGGAATGCATTGGGAGAAAAAATTCGTAAGTAGAAGCAACTCTATCTAAAAATTTGTAGAAAAAATCCTATCTAAACCGCATCATAGCTGCCAAGTTATCCCTTTTTTACAGGGATTTTCCCTTATGCTGAATAGGCTTCCTCGCGAGAAAAGTGAAAACTTGGCAGCTATGAACCGCATCCAAGATGGCGGACGGAGCTCTATTCGTAAGTAGAAACATTCATAAGTAGAGTTATTCGTAAGTAGAGGTATTACTGTAATTAGAACTTTAAAAGGCAAAGGACCCCTGACAGTTAAGTCCAGTCGCGAACGACTCTGGGGCTGCGGCGCTCATCTCGCTTTACTGGCCAAGGGAGCCGACTTTTGTCCGCAGACAGTTTTTCCAGGTCATGTGGCCAGCATGACTAAGCCGCTTCTGGCGAAACCAGAGCAGTGCACAGAAACGCCATTTACCTTCCTGCCAGAGTGGTACCTATTTATCTACTTGCACTTTGACATGCTTTCAAACTGCTAGGTTGGCAGGAGCTGGGACTGAGCAATGGGAGCTCACCCCGCCGCAGGGATTCGAACCGTCAACCTTCCGATCGGCAAGCCCTAGGCTCAGTGGTTTAGACCACAGCGCCACCCACATTAGAGTTTAGATATATGTTAAATAAGCACAACTTTAACCATTTACAGTGGCAGATAGGTGCTAATTGCTGAGTATTTGCCTCTACTGGGGCAAGGAACCATTTTGCAAGAAACTATCTGCTATCCTGCTGAATTTTTAAATAAATCAATAGTAGATTTTTTAAAAAAGCTGTTTCCAATGGGTGTGGTCACTTTGGGTGGGACATGTATCTGAAAAGATTTTGGATTTTCTAATAGTGATAGAAACCTTCCCTATATTTAAAAATATTTTTAACCAGATGTTAAAATATAAAATATATTTTTAACCATATGTTGCACTGGAGGTTGTCTTTGGAAATCTGCAATAAAATAAACTATATGCACAGTCTGAATATTTTTTTTGTTTTGTTGTTGTTGTTATTAAAGGTACCCTAGCTCACCTAGAGATTCAAGCCCTATACCTGTCACCTGGTGGAGGCCAGGCAAACATGAAAACATCAGGTCAAACCTGGAGGTCTGTCAGCCCTAAGTCTGCCAGACATTTGGTAATTTACTACAGTGGTTATTTATAGACCCAGCAGCAAAAATATCCTTTGTCAACAAATCACCACTATATAACTACTAATTTAAAGGATGTCTGTTGGTGATAGTTACTGCTGTCAAATTACAAATATTGGTTCTGGGAGAACGGGCTGCTATTTTGGCATAAGGGGAAATGACATCTTAAAGCAGCTTCATTCCTACAGTAATGGAATTAGGTTATTATTATTATTATTATTATTATTATTATTATTATTATTATTATTATTTTAAAAAGTTGGAAGTAAATAGGCAGTTGATATAGTGTTTCATTTTTGCTTTCAGCAGCAAATATGTTGCTAGCCCTTAAATTGAAAATAAAAATACCGCAGAAAAATTGAAAAATAAATGTTGGACTTCATTGAACGGCTTAAAGCCCTATTTTTGCTTTAAAATTTAGAATGAAAGTATTAAAGAAAGATATTATTGCAAGGTTGGAAAAATAGGTGGACTTACTTATAGAGCTGCATTTTTTAATATGTTGGAAAGAGAATTATAAAACACAACATAGTAAAATATAGGTAACAGTATTGTATGTATGTTCATAATGATGTATAGTATTTTTGCATAAGAGACAGAGAAATTAACAGATAAATTTGTATATATTATGGAACTCTATGCATACAATTTACTGCAGCATAGCAATAGTTCCAGTTCTTGACAACTACACCTACATCAAGTAAACACTAATTCTAAAGAAGGATTCTAGGTTCGGCCTGAGGGTGGCAGTAGCCTTGTCCCTACCGTGTTTCCCCCTTTTTAAGACACCGTCTTATAACTTTTTTTCCTCAAAAAAACACAGGGGGCTTACTTTCGGTGGGATGTCTTATTTTTTTATTACTGGTACGGTTTTTACGGCTCAGGGCGCTGCTGGGCTCTCTTGAGTGCTCGGCGCTGCAGCAGCCACCGGTTCCGAGTGGCGGGGCTGCAGGAGTCCTTGGGCGGGCCAGGCGGAGGCCGCTGGCTCAGGCGCTCCGCCTGCCACTGCAGGGCGCTCCAAGCTCCTTGGCCGGGCCAGGCAAGGAAGAAGCAGTGAGCCCAGTGGTGGCGGCAAGCATGGAAGCGGCAGGGATGACTGTGGACGAGAAGGTGGAGCGCAGGAATGCAGCCAGAAAGGTGAGAGCGCGATCAGCTGTTAAGCAGAGCTCTTGGAGCGCCACTTCACAGCTGATCGCACTCCTGCAATGCCGGCCGCATGGAGTGACTCTGTGAGTGGAGGTGCCTGTGGGGGTTGGTTTCCGCAGCGCGGAAGTATGCCTTATTTTCGGGGTATGTCTTATACTTCTCAAATGCTTAAAAACTCTGCCATGGCTTACTTTACGACTACGTATTAAAAGGGGGAAACAGGGTAGGTTACTAGGTGAACACATCTCTGTGTCAGAACTTAAATAATGTAGCACACACAAAAAACCGATAAGGGAGAAAATAATCTCTAGGTGAAGGGTTGAGACTAACAGGGTCTCAGACAAAGACTCCTTGAGTAGAATAAAAAGTTTGCATCGTTGTCCACAAATGATTTTATTTACTTCACTGGAGTTGGGGGGGGGGAGTGTTACAAGCAAAAGCCAGCAAAGTAAAAACTAGCAATTCTCACAGTGAATTAGGAGAAGGGGACAAAACTGATCCCTCAATTGTATTGCCTTCCTTCTCAAGAACGTGATGCAATTTCTAATTCATCCTTTGGTGGAAGTGACAGGCAACACAGCTTACCCGTTCCCAGGGTCAAGAATAACGCAGCCCTTTCATGCCACCGGGAAAACAATTTTTGCACAAGCAAATTCCATTTATCACCCCAGAGTCTAAGTCAACATATAGCGTAAACAAAAGCAAATCTGGGGCATTTTGGATTCCTCTCTACCTTTTGCAGTATTGGACACATAGCGGGTGGCATGCACAGTGTTGAAAGACTTGCTAAAACATATACAGAAGACTTCACAAAATGCAGGAGCAGATCTAAAGCTTTATCATTTTAACAGGCAACTCCAAAGTACAGAAATGTCTGTAACACCACCCCCATCATTCCTGCTGAGAGATAACAGCAGAATTAATTTCTACACACTGTTATTGAACCTGTTAATCTTCAAGGTCACTGACTTGAGGAAGTATCAAAATAGTAACTGGAACGTCTCAGCTATGCAAGAGCTCCTTTGCATTTCTTCCATACCCTCAGCAACTCCAAGTCACCCCATTATTTTAAGGTAAACCACTTGTTACCTTTAGCTTCTCATTCCACAAAGTGTTTCTTGTTGAAGCTTCTAGTTTAGGCTTTCCTAACTCCATTTCCAAGGAAGAGAAGGGATTCAGATCCCACAAAGCGGCACCTTAGCCGGCTACATGTTAGACATCCTACCACATCACATACTCAAGTTGTGAGACAGAACTGTATCAGGCTGCCCAGGCGATAATTTCTTGTTAGCTAGGGTTTCCATTTATAGACGTAGAAAATTCACAAATAGAACCCTGGAGGGAAGGCAAGCAACTAGCTTCAGATAACAATAAATGCCAGGCTGGCACCAAAGAAGCTTATTAGCATTCGGCACTATCAGCACCACAGAATTTTGATTACCTGGGGATCGTGAAATGAACTCTGCTTAAGGATTCCCTGATGAAAGAGGAAGGACCTCAGAGATACAAGTCTGCGATAGAAGTCCAGACAACAAAATGCCACCTCATAGCATCCTCCCTGGGTAATCTCTGGCTGCAACCCAGAGGGACATCAAACACCTAAGACATTCTTTTCCTAGAAGAACGTCCTGAATTGTTATTTAAAGCTCGAAATCTAGTTTGGGGGGGTCTGGCTCAAGAGCTTTGTTAAGGGAAAATAGCACACAGCAGCAGTTTTTCATTTAAATTGTTCAAACCTCCAAACTATGCTTTGAATGTGAGTTTAGAGTTTGGTGCTGTCCTCAAGGGCAGCTTCTAAAAAGCAAACAAATTCAGATGCACACAGGGATCATGTATGTATATTCAAACACACAGGAGCAGAGGCCCGTCTGGGGCCCCCAGTAAAATATTTGAGGCGACTAGGCCTCCCCCCAAAGTTGATAGGCATTGTCATTCAAGTGGTGTGTGTGCACCACATCATGTGATCGATTATGCAGGGTGGGGCTTACCTGTTTATCCCTTCCCCCAATATTTTATTCATTTGGCACCCCTATTCAGACACCATCAGCATCCACAGGGCAGGATCCAAAGAGCTGCCTGCTTCTGACTCTTTTCCTAACAGCAGATTCCCCATAATACTTGACACCACAGAACATGGGGGAATATTTTTTGATAATTTCCAAAGCTGTATCGGGAGTCATTATGACCACATTGCTCAGTGAGGTAGATGGTAAAGTTCGCTCCACATCTCACAGTACGATGCAAGCAAATGCACTCAGGCATTATTGTTGCTGTTGTTTAGTTGTTTAGTCGTGTCCGACTCTTCGTGACCCCATGGACCAGAGTACGCCAGGCACTCCTGTCTTCACCTGTTGTCCTTGTCCATGGAGTTTTCTTGGCAGGGATACTGGAGTGGCTTGCCAGTTCCTGCTCCAGGTGGATCACGTTTAGTCAAAACTCTCTACTATGACCTGTCCGTCTTGGGTGGCCCTGCAAGGCATAGCTCATAGCTTCTCTGAGTTATTCAAGCCCCTTCGCCACGACAAGGCAGTAATCCAGGAAGGAGATTATTATCCAGGCATTATTACAATTAGGGTTGCCAGACTCAATAGTGGACAGGACTTCTGTGCCTTTAATTGCCCTGCTCTCTTTTGAGTCTTGAAACCTTAAAGAGAAACCAGCAGACCCTTTGTTTAATATCCAAGCAAAGGGTCTGCTGGTTTCTCTTTAAGGTTTCCAGATTCAAAAGGGAGCAGGGCAATTAAAGGCACAGAAGTCCTGTCCACTATTGAGTCTGGCAACCCTAATTACAATCAAGCAATATACAAAACTTCTCTCTCTCTCTCTCTCTCTCTCTCTCTCTCTCTCTCTCTCTCTCTCTCTCTCTCTCTCTCTCTCGGCAGTTGTGTTAAATCTATGCAAATGTGTTGATTACAACTTCAAGTGAGGCAGCTATCAAAAGAGTCATTTGAAGTGGATATAAAAGTGATGGAGAACTGAACCAAAATAATTAAAACTTCCCAGACGTGGGAGCAAGTTCTAGTCCCAAAGTGTCTTATATTTGAAATTTTTGCTAGATAGGCAGATATGCTATTCATTCACTCGCGAATGAATTAGCTAATTGAAATGTCCCAGTATTCATTGCAGCTGCATGATACCAGTGCAATACCTGAAAGGAGAAGCATGTACAATTTCTTAAAGTAGCCACCATTTTCAGAATTTTCGTTTCAGGTGTCTTTTAACTGTACTGAAAGAGGAGAGTACTCGTTACAAAATGGCAGTCTGAAAAATAAAATAATGAGCAATCACTCTCTTGTCAAGAGGAAATTATTAATTAAAGGCTCGTGTGTGCATGCACACACTTGCAGGGAATAGAAATAGATTAATAAATTTCAGGAACACCATGAAAATAGAAACCTGCCAGTTAGCAGATGAGAAACAGAAGCAATTTCAAAGTAAGGTGAACGGAGGACAATACTGTACTAATTAAAAGGCCAATTGCAGAGAGAAGCAGGCCTTTGAATATGAGTTACTTCTGAGCAAACATATATCAGGCTCTTGTTTGTGGGGTTGGGCACTGCTGGATATTTAATAAGAATATACAGTAGTATTTTAAGTAAGGTAAAGGTAAAGGACCCCTGGATTGTTAAGTCCAGTCAAAAGCAACTATGGGATGCAGCACTCATCTTGCTTTTCAGGCCGAGGGAGCCGGCATTTGTCCACAGACAGCTTTCCGGGTCATGTGGCCAGCAGGACTAAACCACTTCTGGTGCAATGGGACAGAAACCAGAGTGCACGGAAATGCCGTTTACCTTCCCGCTGCAGCGGTATCTATTTATCTACTTGCACTGGCATGCTTTCAAACCGCTAGGTTTGCAGGAGCTGGGACAGAGGAACGGGAGCTCACCACCGTTATGCGGACTCAAACCACCGACCTTCCGATCGGCAAGCCCAAGGGGCTCAGTGGTTTAGACCACAGCGCCACCCGTGTCCCTTGTCTGTATTTTAAGTACCACCTTTTTAACTCTGCTTTTAGATGCCTGAGAAAAGCAATGCCTCAGGATTGTTAGCAAGCTGTAAGATGCAGGCAACCCAAGCAGAAGTCCATTTAACTGAATTGAAAAGAATATGCTTCCTTCCGTTATCCTAATATCCAAAGCGCTTCCCTCCCACTCTTGGCCTCCTTAGTAATGAACGATAGACTGTAAGCAGCTCAAGGCAAAGACTTGTCATTCTTTAAAACACCGTGGCCCATCAATGGTGCTATATAAATAAAAACAAGATTTAATTACATTTTTAAAAATGTGTTTTACACTTCAGAACAGGAGTTTAAATCTGAGATAGCCATTCCCAAATCTTTCAAAGGTCACTTCATCATTACAAAACATCTCCCTTTGTATTTGGACAACCTATAATAAAACAGTTGAGATTTGGTTTAGTAGTATTTTATTGAATAGCATGGGATGCAGGCTCTGATGTCTAGTTAGTTGTAGAAGAATAATCTGGCAGCCCTTCATGGCTGATAAAAGTCAGCAGTCCAATATTAGCAACTCGGTTGGGAGGGGGACCATTCCCTGGCGCACAGATCGGGATTCCTAGGTTCACAACAACAACACACCCTTTGGTTGCTACACCAACGAAAGCAGGGCTGCCTTGGAAGCGTTTCAGAGTCATTTGGGCAACAGCTACCAGCCAGCAGTAGGAGAGCATGCCCAGTAGCAGGAACAACTTGTCTGAGGGTGTTTTCACACATCGCACTAAAAGCGCCTGCGAGTCTCTCATGCACTATTTTTGTACACTTATGGGTGCTATTAACAGGGCAGTGAAAAGTGAACAGTGTCATATTTAAACCAAACGTGCTTTCTAGCCTACTAGATGCCAATTCAAAAAATAAAATTGTGGTTTATGGTTTGTTTTTTAATCCCTCATAGCTTCACTCCAGATAATATGATGCCTCAAATTATTAATGTGCAGTAAACTACATGCTTTCATTGAAATAATTCATTTTTCTTTTCTTTTTTTGGTAGCTCACTCCCCTGCTATTTCTTGCAAAACCCAAACCTGGCAGTGTTTTGTTTTTGGACATATATTTGGATTGTGGGTGTCTCTGTGAGCATGTTCATGTTTTATATGAATTTGCAAAGGTATAATGTGGTTATCTTTTTAAAAGTCAGCTGCTTGGAGACCTTTTAGGTGGCAAGTGCCTAATACATCTGGAGAAGAAGAGGAGCAGATTTTTCAGTGGGAAATGAGGTGCCAGTACTCATATATTGACCACTGGACTGCGGTGCCGGCACAAAATGGGCTGCCAAAATAAAGTTTGTGCATACTCTGTACAGGTGAGTACTGTCACAAAAAGCAATAAACAAACAAACAAACAAACAATCCCTTAATGCTGTGCTGCGTCCTGTCCTCCAATTGCTCAAAACTTTTCTTCCCCTGCCAAAGAGTCTTCCATTTTATTTTTATTTATCCTCTCTCTTGGGGCACTTAAGAATTTTGGTGGGCTCGCGGTTGAGCTTACCCTATTCTTGTGAGGTGCCTGTGAGCAGTGACCATGTCCTTCTTTCCATTCAACATTCTCCAATACTGTGCAACCTCCCTGGCTGCCTCCACTTCCTGCTCTGAAAACTCCCCGTGGGAGAAGTTATCTCATGAAGTTACAGTACCTCTTCTCCAAAGCTTTAACTGAAGAATGGGAAGCCGAGTTGGGGAGTGTGTGTCTGTGTCTACTGAGCACTGAGATGGGTACACTCACAGATATTGTTCTTGGTACATTAAATACTGGTATATCCATTTTTGTGTGCATCTTTTTGGAATATACACAAGTTTGTATAATTTTTTATTATTTTTTTGCTGGAGGGGGCAAGAACAGCACTGTGAAATTTGGAGCTTGCGGATTTCTGATGGGCAGCTGCATTTCTCTGCAAATATTGGTTTGTTTTTCCCCCCACCCTTAACTCTGGGTGGATGTTCTCATCCTTACAAACATCACAGATACCCAATAGCCAAGTTGACGATTCGTGTTTTGCTTGTGAACCTTTTCATAGAATCATAGAATCGTAGAGTTGGAAGAGACCACAAGGGCCATCCAGTCCAACCCCCTGCCAAGCAGGAAACACCATCAAAGCATTCTTGACATATGCCTGTCAAGCCTCTGCTTAAAGACCTCCAAAGAAGGAGACTCCACCACACTCCTTGGTAGCAAATTCCACTGCCCAACAGCTCTTACTGTCAGAAAGTTCTTCCTAATGTTTAGGTGGAATCTTCTTTCTTGTAGTTTGAATCCATTGCTCCATGTCGGCTTCTCTGGAGCAGCAGAAAACAACCTTTCTCCCTCCTCTATATGACATCCTTTTTTTATATATTTGAACATGGCTATCATATCACCCCTTAACCTTCTCTTCTCCAGGCTAAACAAACCCAGCTCCCTAAGCCGTTCCTCATAAGGCATCGTTTCCGGGCCTTTGACCATTTTGGTTGCCCTCTTCTGGACACATTCCAGCTTGTCAGTATCCTTCTTGAACTGTGGTGCCCAGAACTGGACACAGTACTCCAGGTGAGGTCTGACCAGAGCAGAATACAGTGGTACTATTACTTCCCTTGATCTAGATGCTATACTCCTATTGAAGCAGCCCAGAATTGCATTGCAAATATAGCTAGTGGTAACTTTCTAAAGTGGACAGTGCCAAAACTCAGAATGACTAGAACCATCACGTGTCTAAGAAGCACTCTTCCATAATCCTGAAATCACCAGTGATGGTTTGGGGAATGCACTCTGAACATGCTCAAAGACCCGTTTGTTTATCGTTACATCACATGGTTCAGACGTAAAAACATGTTTCTGAGCAGAGGCATGGCTCTTGGCTGAAATTAAGGTCTGCGTAGAGAGGTATCCCAATGGAAATGAAATGCACTTGGAGAGCCTGCTGTTATCGTCACAGTTCTTACCTTTCAGCTGGCGTGCAATCGGAGGACCAGGGGGAAGCTAATCTTGTGAGGGATCACAGGCCACATTCCGACAGCAGCACCTGCTGCCATCACTCTGCAGACAATACTGCTTGCTTTGTAAATATTACGGAGGAGGGCGAGATAACCAGCCATGGGAAATGGGTGGGGGGGGGAATAGTGTCACATGCCTTATACTAACTAATACTACATCTGTCTCTAAGGAGCAGAAACGTAGGAACCTGGAGTGCTAAACATCCATAATATGTTTTTCAGAGAGGGCCCACTTGACCACGGCCTTATGCCAAGCCTTATTTTATCGACAGCAGGCTTCAAGTGTGGAATATGCATGCCTCCGTGTAACCACCTTGGGGCTAGAAGGGAGAAGAGTATGCAAAGGAAGAAGTCTGGCTATGCTTGTAGAAATATGAGGGCCAAACAAATTCAAAATAATTCAAAGGAATTCAAAAATAAAGGATAATAATAATAATAAAAAATAAAAATAATTCAAAGGAATTCAAAAATAATTGGCTTTGCACACCCAGGGTGTTCTCAGAGTAGCTGAAAAGGTCAAAACAAGAAAAACAGTGGAGCCAAAAGCAGACTCTCCACCATCTCAGAGGACTGATGGATGGCTGGCTCAGCTTCTTTTATGGATGGTTGTGCAGCTTACAAGGCCACTGCTGGATTTATGTATAACCTAAACAAGATATAGCTTAGGGCCCCACTCTCTTGGGGGCCCCAAAAAAAATCAAAGGAAAAAGAACTGGATGTACATTTCCAAAATATGAGATAAAAAACCAAATAAAATAAAACCTACATACAGCAACAGTGGGCAGGGTATAAATATATTATTATTATTATTATTATTATTATTATTATTATTATTATTATTATTATTATTGCTATGTGCAAATGGCTTTAGATACCTAGCATATATTCAACACAAAAAACAGTGACAATTTGTTGTTGACAAAGGACAGCTGGACATATACAGTGGTACCTCTGGATACATTCCAGAGCCCCGTATGCATCCAGAGCAGTACTTACCCTGAAGCAACGAATCTGCGCATGCTCCCCGCACGATTTGGTGCTTCTGCGCACGCCTGTGATGTCATTCGGCGCGTCTGCGCATGTGCAAATCGCTGAACCCAGAAGTAACCAGTTCCGTTACTTCCGGGTTCGGCACGTACGTATCCTGTGTTGTACGCAACCTGAAGCATATCTAACTAGAGGTATGACTGTAAAGGGCCCCATTACCCAATACCTTCAGTAGCTTAGGGTGTCATTAAACCTAAATCCGGCCCTGTACAAGGCAGAACTGGTACGAAGCAATGAAAAGCAAAAAAGTATCAGCTAACCCATGTTCCAGTACAATACTGCATAGTGTGAGTTCAAAAGTTTGTAAATAGGCCTAAGACAAAGTCATTTATAAACACATATAGGTGAAATACACACTGTTGCTCCTTTCACTCACTCAGGGAAGACACTGTATGTAATTTGATGCTGTCTCTCTCTTGGGAAGCATTCACCTAGTGCACCCCAAATCCTGTGCAAGGACATTGGGAGAACCCCCATAACATGGCATGGGGGGGGAGGGAAGATTGTTCCATCTGGCAAGCTTGTGCAGATGGAACATGCAAAAATAGCACAATCTTGAATCCCACCCATAGTTTATAATGCAATTCTGTGCTACGTGATATTGTATATTAAGGGAAGTCCAATTAAAAGGTGGAAAGTGCTTAAGTCATTTGTACCATATCATTTTCATAGTCTCCAACTGGCCCCAAAATGCCAGGACCATCATGAAAACCCTTAAATCATCACGGCTTCTCACTTTGTCTCGTACTGCATACAGGCCCAAATTCCCATCTTTGCTGTGGTATGTTAACCAGAAATGCCTTCATGTTGGGGGAAGCAGGGAGAGAGAGTTGCCACCTTCTTTACTGCCACTTCTGGGAACTGGAGAAGGCAGGCTGGGGGGGAAGAGGGAAGAGAAAAGCACTGCTCAGCTTTATTTTTTGCCAGCTAATGTTTCGGATTCCGGATGAAATTAGGAGGCGATAACATTCATGGATTTTCTCGCAGTAGTATGGCCCTTGAACTAATTAAAATCAGTCCGATATTCATTTGCGTGATTGCTACGCATCAGAAAGTACAGTAGTTGAAAAATAATGAAGAAGTTGAAAGGCAAAACAGGAGGATATTCCAGAACAGGAAATATAGCTTTTAGTGACATAGAGAAACTAATTTTCAACTAATCAACTAAGTTTTACTCAGAGGAAACCCATTGAAATTGAAATTAATGGGCCTAACTGAGCCATGTTCATTAATTGCAATGGGTCTTCATAATTAGGAAAAGTCATTTGCTTGCAGAAAAAGTTTTGTTCTAAAAAGAGTCCAACAGCGTACACAAAAATGCATTTGTTTCTCTACAAGTCTTGTTTTCAATCTGGAGCGTCATTTTCCGGCTACTTGAGGTACAGGGATATTTCCACAGCAGCTGGCACTGTCATTACTGGTGTCCTTTCATATGGGTCAGCCATCAACCTCGAGAGTTTAATTCTATCAATACAGAGAGCAGAGGTATGCCCCCCACAGCCACAGACCTCCCCCCACCCCCAATCTATGCAACATCCTTTCCTTCTGTTTGGAACTTCAGTTCTGTCTCTGCCACAAGTCTCTTGACAGCTCTGGAAAAATCTTCAGGAGACAAAGCATTTCCCACTTCTGATACTCACTTGAAATGCTGCTTAAATGATAAAGAGCTAAGCAAGCATCAGAGCCCTGGGTTGGGTCAGTCTTCTCCAGTCAGCTTCCAATGGATGACAGCATATCAGCATAAGATGAGCCCCACTGGACAATGGAAAAGATTCCCACAAGAGATGGTAGACTCGCCTTCCTTGGAGGTTTTGAAGCAGAGGTTGGATGGCCATCAGTCATGGATGCTTTAGTTGAGATTCCTGCATTGCAGGAGGGTTGGATTAGATCAGGCATAGGCAAACTCGGCCCTCCAGATGGTTTTGGCCTACAACTCCCATCATCCCTAGCTAACAGGACCAGTGGTCAGAGATGATGGGAGTTGCATTCCCAAAACATCTGGAAGGCCGAGTTTGCCTATGCCTGGATTAGATGATCCTCAGGGTCCCTTCCAACCCTACAATTCTATGATTCTCTTCACTGAGTTTTTATAAATCCCAGTCCAAGCACAATTCAAGGCAAATTAATTGAGCATAACCGGGCTGCTGAAATTCAATTCTGTTGTATTGGCTTAAATCAGAGATGGAGAGCCCCTGGCCTGCAAACGTAATCTAGCCCATCAAGCCTCTGAATGTACTCCCAGCAAGCTACCTAGGCCATCCCCTTCTACCCAGCTCCACCCTTTAAAACTATGAACAAATCTGAGCAGTTCACGAACCACATTCAATGCAGCAGAAAAACTTTTTTTTCTCTAAAAAGAATAATTTATTAAGGGGGGTAAAAAGCATTGTTTAAACAGTCTGAATATAGGTGGCCTTCTGAATTGTCCGTCTCCTCGGGCTCAAAGTCATCAGGGTCTTGCGCTAACTGGTCCGTGTCTTCGTCTGAAGTGGAAGGGCGTGTTAGGATGATTCGAGGTACCTTGGATACAGTAAAAGAATGCAGGGAAGGGGGTAGGGAAGAGAAGTGAATTGCACAAGAGAATCTAGAAGCTAACATTTGTTTGCTGCCAAGAACTCTCCTCTGACACAGATCTCCCTTGCAAATTTTAATATCATGCATTTTCCAGATATTCTCTGAATGCTTAACTGTCCCCCAAATGTTGGATAGCTTAGGAATAGTCTATTCTCATATCTTTCTTCCTCAGATTGGAAGGAGAGGCCCACCTACAGTGGAAATATGGCTGGGGTGCATAGCTGCCAGGTTATCCCTTTTTTTAAGGGATTTTCCCTTATGCTGAATAGGCTTCCTCGCGAGAAAAGGGAAAACTTGGCAGCTATGCTGGGGTGGCACCAGAGAGGGTCTGTGTTCGGATTAAATATGGGGTTTTGGTGGATGGTTTTATATTGCTGGGGTTTTTTATTCTATTTTTGAGAATGTACATGTTCGAGCACAATTCAAAGCATTGTTGCTGACCTTTAAAGCCCTAAACAGCCTCAGCCCAGTATACCTGAAGGAGCGTCTCCACCTCCATCGCTCTGCCCGGACACTGAGGTCCAGCGCCGAAGGCCTTCTGGCAGTTCCCTCACTACGAGAAGCCAAGTTACAGGGAACCAGGCAGAGGGCCTCCTCTCTGTGGAATGCCCTCCCATCAGATGTCAAGGAAATAAACTTTAGAAGACACCTGATGACAAACCTGTATAGGGAAGATTTTAATGTTTGATGTTTTATTGTGTTTTTATATTGTGCTGCCCAGAGTGACTGAGGCAACACAGTCAGATGGGCAACATGTAAATAATAAAGTTGTTGTTGTTGTTGTTACTAGAAAATGTATTTGCGACACAATATTTTGATTTCAGAACTTTATATGCTGGTGTTGGGCTGCTCCAAAAACTCACCTTCATGTTCGTCAGATTTTTTACCCCTGCAATGGACTTGTGTTCAAGAACCAACCAAGTGATGTTCCTTTCTTTCCGTGTTTTGCTCAAGCATTTAATTCTCTTTTCCTCATCTTTCTTTCTGTCTCTTTTTTTTCAGATTTCACAATCTCTAATATTTAAGTGTTTCGCTGCATTGTTGATTCATGAACATTGTAGAGTCGTGAATTTCTTATTCTGCTTCTGACTTACACTGTCAGGTGCTTGGCATTGCCATTTTGAGAGTGGATTGGTTTGAAAAGGAGCAAATGTCCTTGCTTGTGGATTATACTACAAAGTAAGTAGCATAATTATCTACAGGGTCTTGAACCTCTCATTACATATTCACATTCTCAGTCTCAAAATACAACGTTTATGATGATGATTGAAAAAAGAAAGCGGCAGAAAAGGCCACAGCAATTTAATAACCTCAATTTAAAGTAAAAGGTTAGTGAGCAAATTGGTTAATGAGCAATATCTGATTAAACTGTAGTGTTTAGGCAAAGGTACTGAAAGTCCACAAATTGATAGCTCAGTTGGTAGAACAGGAGACTCATAATCTCAGGGTTGTAGGTTTGAGCCCCACATTGGGCAAAAGATTCCTGCATTGCAGCGGGTTGGACCAGATGACACTTGTGGTACCTTCCATCTCTACTGTCACGGTGGCTGGAGAAGGCTACTTCAGAGTAACGACTCTACACAGCTCTGCATTTTATGGTTTTATTGGTGCTGAGTATTTACAGTGCTAATGGCAGTGCTATTTACAAAGACACATCTGTTCAGCTTGAATCAGAACCTCCAAGTGGCTTTTGGCGCGTTTTGCGCCAGCATAATAACTTGGGGAGACCCATCCTCTTCCCCCGACGCCTTTTGCGAAGTTCCGGAGTTGGGGGGACTGGCCTGCCCCCCTTCCTTTCCCCTTCCTGTCCCACCTGGGACGATGGCTCTCTTTCCCTGCCAGAGCCTTGGAACCCACTTCCTGTTTCCCCACTTGAGCTGGAGCTTTCCTTCTTTTCAGCCTCGCTCGGGTCTGGGCTGGAACTCAGGAGGGGAGGGGCTTCGCGATATCCCTTGCCCCTCACATCTACTATTATATTATATTATCACTGTCCACTGATAAATGTACATTCCGCCTGGTAAAATATGGAAATTAGGAAGAAACCAGGGAATCCACAAAAATTACAAATGTTAAGTCCCCTCCCAATGATGGGGGCTGCTTCTTCCTGTTGTGTTTCCTCACCATTTTGATATCCACCCAGTGGCTCTTTGAGTTGGCTTCCCATTCTGTCAAAATGCTTTCCTCAATCCATCATATCCAGGCTTGAGCCTATCAATTGTCTTCTGCTTCTGAGCAGCACAAGTCTTGAATGTGTGCAAAACTCTTGTCCATGACCAACATGGGTGGAGGGGGATGTTAGATTCAGGGTCAGTAAGGCAAAAGGTAAAGGACCCCTGGTCAGTTAAGAACAGTCGAATTCAACTATGGAGTGTGGTGCTCATCTCCACTTTCAGGCCAAGGGAGCCAGCATTTGTCCACAGACAGCTTTCCGGGTCATGCGGCCAGCATGACGAAACCGCTTCTGGCATACAGAACACTTTGACGAGTGCCAAAGCGCATGGAAACGCTGTTTACCTTCCTGCTGCAGCAGTACCTATTTAGCTACTCATGCTGGTATGCTTTTGAACTGCTAGGTTGGCAGGAGCTCACCCCGTCATGTGGATTCGAAATCCCGACCTTAGAAGAGGCTCAGCAGTTTAGACCACAGCACTACCTGTGATGGTTTCAGGACCTGTATTATTTGCAGAAGCTGCCTGCAACATCCGCCCTCTATCTCTTTCTCTCTTGTGGTTTTCTTATGGTTTTCTCAGTAACCAGAGGCACATTGGATTGAGATCTACTGATATTTAATACTGTCGCTCAAAATGTAAAGAGCCAATAATTTTCAGCAGTTACTGCATTTTTTATTAGAATGGTTTAGGCATTAGGGCAGGCATCCCCAAACTTTGGCCCTCCAGATGTTTTGGACTACAATTCCCATCTCCCCCGACCACTGGTCCTGTTAGCTAGGGATCATGGGAGTTGTAGGCCAAAACATCTGGAGGGCCGCAGTTTGGGGATGCCTGCATTAGGGTATACAGTCATACCTCGGAAGTCGTATGGAATCTGTTCCGGAAGTCCATTCGACTTCCAAAACGTTCGGAAACCAAGGCTTGGCTTCTGATTGGCTGCAGGAACCTTATCAGAAAATTGCAAAGGGAAGAAGCATGCAGTTCATAGCGGATCTTCCGCTTATGCACATTAAGAAGCAGTGAGAAATCCACAATAGAAGGACCAGTCTGCAACCAATCAGAAGCCGTCAGATGTTCGGGTTCCAAAGAACGTTCTCCGCAAACTGGAATACTCACTTCTAGATTTGCGGCGTTTGGGAGCCAAAACATTCGACTCGCAAGGCATTCAAGATCCAAGGTACGACTGTATTAATATTTGCTAATCTACTAATATAAATCGGAATTAAAGTTAGAGAAGATTTGAGCTGTTTTGCTAAACTAATAAGTGCTGAAGCAAGTATTTTTATGCTTTTGCAGCAGGGCATATTTCCATTTTTTTTTCTGGAGGAGAGCTGTGTGCCTAAAGGATTTCCCACACTACTATCTATTCAACTGTTTTTCTTTAAATTTGTTTGCATGGTTTTTTGCGTGGGTGAGAGAAGAAGCAGAATGTTAATTAATTCTAACTACAGTATTGGTAAATAGTGTTCATTCTCCAAAGTCGATGATGTATTTGAAACCTTCTGACAAGAGCCCAGGCTAACACTGACATCTGGTGGGTTGTTTTTAATTCAGTACAAGAACCAGACGGATAATTTACCATTCTTGGGTAGGTGGGTATAAATAAAAAGAACAGGGGTTTTTTTTTCTGGGGAGGGGAGATTAAGCTATATCTTACCAAAACATAATAGTAACACCTCCTCAGACACTATTAAGGCATAAATATCTTCCTCCATAATCACTTACTGTTATAACATGATTTACTGTCTGGAATGGTCCACTTTTGGATGGCATCTCAACAGGGCCAGAATCAGGTGTGCTGGGTTCTGATATAAAGGCATCCTTAAAAAGAAAAAGAAGAAAAATAGCCAATTCACTTTTCAGGCATTATTAAAACAGGTGAGGAAACTTGGAACCATAATGTTTCTTCAACAAGACCTCTCCTCCTTCCAGAGGGGAGGAGTTGTGAGCGGGAGCCAGCTACCGCGTCAGCAGGGGGGTGTATTTGTCCCCCTGCGTCAGCCTTCCCCCAGCTGCTGCGCCAAGCCCTTCAGCCAGCCAATAGGGTTTGGCCATGTTTAAGCGGCCGCAGCAGCGCTGGACCCCCATTTGGCTTCCTGTTTTCATGTGAGCCTCTTTTGGCTCGGGTGGCGGTTAGGCATTGGAATATGTGTGGTGTGTTAGAGGGCAGGTTGTGGCCATCACCTACCCCTCCCCTTGTTTGGGTATTCTGCTAAAGGAATCTGGCGGTTGTGGATCCTGTCCGATGCCCTGCTGGTGGCTAGGGCCATGGCACGACCCCCGGTGAAGCTTCCAGTTGTATTTGCATCAACAAGCTTCTCCCACTGGCTGTTAACCCTCGAATGACCCCCTGCTGAGTGGGGTGGAGTCATGTATAGATTGTTTGATCCAGTGCCTAAGCCAATACCTCTCACATGCTATAACAAATAAAGTTGTGGTCTTATTTAGCCCATTAACCTAAAATACATGAGTCCTTGTGTCTTATTTATCTCTATGTGGGTGGCAGATCCTTGACTCACAAGTGAAAAAAGCACCTCTCTCTCTCTCTCTCTCTCCCTCCCTCCCTCCCTCCCTTCCTCCTGGGGCCATTATTTGCTCAAAGAATTTCTTACCCACTCTTCATTATTAAAAGTCATCCCAGAATAAAATAAAAAAATTCATTCAGTGGCACCTTAAAGACCAACTAAGTTTTTATTTTGGTATGAGCTTTCGTGTGCATGCACACTTCTTCAGATCCCAGAATAAGTTACAGTAGAAATGTTACAGACCAGAGACGTCATGAAAGGACAAAACAAATAGAAGTACGTACCATATTTTTCGCTCCATAAGACACACTTTTTTCCTCCTAAAAAGTAAGAGGAAATGCCTGTGCATCTTATGGAGCGAATGTGTGGTCCCTGGAGCCGAATTGCCCAGGGGCGAAAGGCAGGTCGTGCTTTCTTTCTCTTTTAAAAAAGAGCTAAAGGCTAACAAGAGGGAAAGAGAGTGTTGAAAGGAACCCGCTTAGCAGCTGATTGCAAGAAATTGGGGAGGGAGATAAGGGAGCTAGCTCCCGCCCCGCCCCCTTGCCCAGGCCTCAATTGTTGTCTGCAGAGGGAGGCTGTTTCTTTCCCCAGCGACATGTGACTGGCTGATTAGATTATCTGTCTGGAAACTGTAGAAATTGGTCCCTTTCCTTTCCTAGAGAAGCTGCAGAACTGTGAGTTGAACCCCATAAAAACAGGATTTTTTCCCATTGCAAGGTAAGCTCAACAACTTTGACTTTTCAATGGAGCTTTCCCCCTTTGCAAAAAAGATGCACAACTGTGAGCTGACCCCCCCCCCCAAAAATGGGGCTTTTCCCATTTGCAAAAAAAAGCTGCACGACTTTGAGCTGATCCTCAAAAAATTCCCCCCCTTTGCAAAATAAGCTTCCTCAAATATTTAATGGGGGGGGGGGCAAAGGCACCTAGGCCTCTAGGAGTTGGCTGCTATGCCTAGGACAATTCAAGAAAGCAAAATATTTTTTCCCCTTGTTTTCCTCCTCTAAAAAACTAGGTGCGTCCTATGGTCAGGTGCATCCTATGGAGCGAAAAATACGGTGCAGCCCAGAACCTAACAACCAACAACTGAAGCATGCCACCAGATTCATCTAAAGGTCTGGGTGAAAAGTTAAGTCTTCGGCAACACCGACTTAGGTTCATAATATTATTATTAGCATTAGCATTTTAGTCACCTTTTTTGTTTACAAAAAGTAACCATTGAAAACATTGAAAACATTGAAAATTTTCTCGCAGAAGAAGAGCAATTTTCTTTCAGTACAGACCATCTGCTAAAATACACTGATGAAAGAAGGTAGGCCACAGCTAACGAGCTTAATTCAGTATTAAGTGACCTTCAATAGCCCACCTAACCTACCTTGCAGTCTAGGAGAACATTTCATAAAGTGAAATATGAAAGCAAAGACTCTATACCTCCACAACTTTGTCTTCGGATTGTACCCCAGCCAAGTCAAGTGGGCCATCTTTAGACACATGTGCTATTAAGAGTCCCTAGGGAGAAATAAGACATTTCAGACCTGGGAGTTTATTCTGCTAGCCACGCATTACTAAGTGCACCGGGGGGGGGGGGCTGCCTTAAAAATTATACGAACACCAGTTATTTTGGTGGGCACAACAACAAAAATTGAAGCCAGCCTCCCTGGGCTAGTAAGATCAAACCAAAACTTCACTCGGGAGAGAAGAGGGCCAGAATCAGGTGTGCTGTGTTGAGACGAGATTTGAGAACGTGAACAGAAATGTTTTTGTGGCGTGATGACACAGAGACACTAACCGAAGAGCAAGGAGCAATTGTGAAATCAACAGGTGTGATACTTTAGCATAGAAGCAAGTAGAGTCACCTTGAATCAGGGTGGGAAATGACACTGGTTAATGGCATTTCCAACATATGGGCTTTGTATACAAACAAGCAAACAAATATTATTTTAGTCATCTCTCAAGAAGTTGCAATTCATGCGATTATTCTGGGGTTCAGCACAAGCTAATCCTTCTGCTCTTCTTATTAAGACAGGCTGCCATGTAAGGACTTCCAACAAGACAATGGCAAGACAGGAGGACTGTTTTGGTCTCTCACAACAAAGGATTAGTAGTTGGAAAATGTGTGAGTAATGAAATGCACCTCATCATTTTCTTTACATGAAGATGAGCCCTTTCCACCAGCAATGCTAATACCAAGACTCCCCATTTGACTGCACACAGTAATCGTTATCTGGAAGAGAATTGTAGTTCATATTGAATAGGCAGTTAACAAGCAAACACAGCACTTATTCATTCTTATTAGACAAGCAACAAGTAATGAAACTCATGCACGACACACACACACACACGGACAATGCTGTTTTGTTCAAAATGAACGGAGATCTCAGCAGTGCCTGTGCTGCAGTAATTACTTTTTTAATCATGGTGGCACAGAACGGGAAGAATACTTATGCAACATAAATGGCAGCCCCCTTAAATAAATTCTAAGAGATATTTGTTTATGACTCCTGGAAGACAGAAGTCATGGAGGAAGTGCCAAGGAATTGGAGACAACCCCAGCAGATTCACCCAAACCCTTCAGCATTGACCCTCCCACCAGTTCTCCCTCCAGTTTCCTCCATCATGTGAGCTGGGATGCAATGCAATGGAACTTGTATCAACTGTCAACTCCAAGACACAGATTGGAATCTGACAGCTTAATTTTGGGGTGGCATAAGGAATGCAGGCAGTATATGATGGCAGTCTGGATTCAGAATTTGTCATCAGGACTATGGATTTCAATAGTTCTGCATCAAGCAGGGCAGTCTGGATCCAACCCCATATTATTGGATAGCCTCTTAATTTAACAATAAGGAAAATGAATTATGCCATTAGGACGTACAAAGCAGTATACCATTAGGTGCTGAAAACACAACATTTACATAAAAAAAAATCCTTTTAATGATCAAAGCCAGCTTCAATTTTAAAAAATGGATTGTTTGACCAAGAAGCTGTCAAATTATTCCTTTGCACAAGTTTAAAGCACAGATTTCTAGCACTCACGTCTGTAACAATTATTTTTAATAGCTTACATCTATCTCGTCTATTTAGAAAATGTAATTAGTGAAAGCATAACACAAGTCACAAATTCTGGGACGTTAATCCAGGAATATTTCCCCTTAATTTAGTCAACAACACAATCCTCTACAGATCTACTCCAAATAAGTCCCAGTGGGGCTTGCTTCAAGGGATGTGGCTATAGGAGGCAGCTTAAAATAAGCTAGTAAGGTCTGCATGCCCAAAGCTGTACCAACACTCCCACAAACACATCTGGGTTTTTTTTCTTCTGAGGATGATGCCATACACTGGGAAGCATTGCAAGCTCACTCAGGAGGAAACAAAGCAACATCAGAAATCAATGGAAGATCTCTCCAGGCATTACAAATACAGGGGAGTAAAGACATAGGGCTGGGATGAGCACACCTGCTCTGTCCTCTTCCGCCAACACTTAAGGCATCTGTCTTGAAGTGGGCAAAGGCTTCTTCTGTCTGTGAGGTTGTCCATTCATTTTAGTACTCTGGAAAACCAGGCTCTTAAACTACTAGCCCCTCACTTCACATCTTTATTTCCCTGTATTTTTGCAACACTGGAGGAAGGCTTGTGTTAATTTTTTATTTATCAACTTTCTGTTGTTCATTTTATATATCAAATTTCTATCGTACCTCTCCTGCCAAAGCAATATTTATTAATTTGTTACTTCCAAGAGATTAATCAAAAGCGCAAGTGGGTCGAGTTTGACAAGTCTAAGGTCAGAGATTGATCCAGCTCACTTTCATTGTAATAAATGCCATATATAGGCTGTGTTCACATATCGCGCTAAGCCAAACCAGGGCTTAGCGTAAACACAGAAATGTGCTGAGTCCCAAGGAGGAGATTGCGGCCATCTTACTCCTCCTTCGCCAAGCTAAGGTTCGCTTAATGTATTGCTTGAACCCAAGATTGAGCTTTCTTTAACCACAGCTTGGGTTTGTCTTGTGGTTATAGGCTGTGATTAAGAAGGAGAGACCTTAACCATGTTCCCAGGTTTGGGTGAGTTGCTAAGCTTAGTATGGTGTGCAAACTAGGCTCAAGAACATTACTATGCTGTAAAATGGCAAGCTCCCTACAAAAAAAAATTAAGAAAGAACATGGGATGCTAAAACACGTTACCTTGGCAAGAAAGGTCCTATACATGGGGCCCATGCAGAAAGGTGCTACCTCAGAACAATCACTCTAGAATAGTAAGCTCTGAAGATGGGGTGTTCAATCAAGGTTTGCCTATGTATGGTGAGTACAACAAGGAATCCCTGGGGGGAAATATGGTCTGAGCTTCATAATCTAAGATTTGCAACTACTAATTCAAGAAGCAATGTTGGGTCTTTACCAGCTGCAGGAACAGAAGCAGAAAAGTCCTCCCAGACATAAGCAAGATAAGCATGCCATCTCTCTGTGCCCTAAACAGTTTCATCTTCCAATTCATTCAGATCAAGTCACTGATAAATTTTAAGCCAGTTTGAAAACACATAGAACAAAAAACTTCTCCATCAGCATCCAAACTTCTCCATCAGCATATAAGCTTATCCAAAGTTATTCACCAACTTTGGGTTCTCAGCCTCATTCTTCTTTACCTCCACTTAGAAACAGTGCCTTTCCCTCATGCACATTGCCTTGTATAAAAGTAGCTGAGAGTGTGGGCCTACTTTAGGGACCTAGGAAGGTAGAATGAAGCTAATGAACACGGGCTGTTCCATTTATTCGCATTCCGTTCTAGAAAGCAGAACCAAGAGGCAAATGTTTCTTCATGCTCATGAGTTACCTTCAAGGGTGGCTGCGTTGTATCTGCAGCTCCTGGGATCTGCTCCTTGCCATCTGTCGGGAAGCTGTTTGCAGCTGCAACCGGAACCTGTGGTTTGCTGTTGGCCACTGGGAAGGGTTTCGACTTGGTTGCCACTTTTTGCCTTTCCTGTTGAAAAGTGACTCTAGCATTTCTTTGATCTCGAAGGTTATCTCCAGAATCAAAGAGACTCCCAGAGAATTTGGATATAGGTTCCTGTGCAAATTTAACCAAACAAACAAACAAACAAACCATGGCTTAGCTTTATGTGTGAACCAGACCACAGTAAATGTGAAAAGGCACAAAAGGCAGACAGAGCTGCTTGTGTAGCTTCACCCTCACTTCTGAAGGTACAGCCAGGATTTTATGTTTTCCACAAATCCAGAGAATCTCAGCTCAAGCACTAAAATCAACAGTTTCTGACAGCGACTCAGACGTCTATAGGTAAATTTATATTGCTGTGAAAATCCCAAGATTATCAGTCAACAGTGAGGATTGGCATTGTACAATTCATCCTGTGAAAATCTGAAGAACAAAATTGCCTGTTCTGAACATACACTAGGGACAGTTGACATATGTCAAAATAAACTAGTGAATTTTACTCAGCATAGACCTATTGCAATTATGAACATATGTTAGGTCCATTAATTTCAATGTGTAAAATTTAGATGAATACCACTCAGTTTCTCTCACACACCAAAAGCTCTGTTTCCTGTTCCAGAATCTCTTGCTCTTTTGCCCTTCAAACTTCTACATTATTTTTTCAGCTACTTCTGATATTGCAGTGATCATGTAAATGAGTATTGGACTAATTTCAATGAGTTCAAGGGCCATCATACTGCTAGAAAATCTGTGAATGTTATTACTTCCTAATAACATTCAGAATCCACAACATTAGCTGACATAATTTCATTTTTCTCTCCTTGGTTCTTTTCTTTGATTTCCTCAAGCCTGAATATTGCTGCAGGAGGATGGTGCAGCATGTCTTTTGCTGGATTGGCACTTACATCCTCATCAGGATCCTCCAGCTCCTCGGCTTCTTGTTCGGGGCTGATCCGCCCTTCCTTCCATTTTTCGTTGGACGAGTTGAATTTGTACAGGCTGCACCCTTGGACATTCTCTTTTCCCTTCAGAGAGCCCCAGCGAGAACCCTGGGAATTCCAGTTATGACTGCCATGTAGCTTAGGAGACCTGGGAAGCCATTTAACAGAGTCCTGCATGGAAGAGCAAAAGCAAAAGAGTTTAATTCAGCACAGAATCCAGGCACTCAAAAAGGATGCCTGCTGATTGGACACAAGCTAGAATAGATGACTTCGAGTTTGCCAGGCATCCAATCAAGCACAGGCTTATCAGGTGTGTTGTGAAGTCAGTCAGTCATTGGCTGTGGGAAATGAATGGAGTCACTATCTGATGACAAAAAGGATGGACAATAGTCTTCCCATGTGCCCTCCCCCTCCCCATCATTCACACAATGCATAAATGGAAATATCAGTTTGGATGTTTCCGTCCACACCTCTATAGTATGTGAAAGGTGGTGGTGGGGGGTTGTTGCAGTGGCATGGATAAGCTCAAGCAAACTACATCACACCTTCCCAGATGCAGATATGTCAGTCTTCCTGTCCCCAAGGAGACACCTGATCTTAAAACCGATCTACCAAATTTGTCAAAGTTTCGTCTTAAATGTTTTGATACTTTCAGCAATCAAACTGTACAAGAGCTATGGCCTTTGCAACAAAGCTCAGCTTCTTCACAAGCCTCTTGAAACTTTATTAGCCTTACAGGACTGATTAGATCAAAAAGAGTTGAAAAAAATAACTTCTAAGTTACTTTTGCCTCTGATGACAAATGTGCTTGGAAATTCATAAGAAACACCTGCTATCAAAGGGCTTATCAACTATGGTAGACTTAATAGTCTATTGGGCCATATCTGGTGCCATTCTTGATGACTGCTTAAAACATGCAGATGATAAAGACTAATGTAGAACAACATATTTCAGGAGCATTCATTTGTTTCTCCTCCTATAAAGCTCTGTACACATTGGACCCATAACTTATGCTTCATTTTGTCTTCCTGAGATTGAGTTAAGACCTCTGTCTTAACAATACATGAGCCTTGTTTAAACAGCAGAGTGATAACTTCAGCATGTTACATTTCTTTCTTTTTATCCACTCATAGTTCTTGGGAATGAGTGGGCTATAGAATAAATCTAGGATATTTGGTAACTACAAGCAGTATTTAGGTGGTCTTAAGCTCTATAAAGAGCCTAGGGCTTGCCAATCAGAAGATCGGCAGTTCAAATCCAAACGTTGGCTCCCTCGGCCAGTAAAGCGAGATGAGCGCTGCAACCCCCGAGTCATCTGCGACTGGATTTAACAGTCAGGGCTCCCTTTACCTTTTAATCTCTATAAATAAGGCAAACACTAAGGAAATCTCCAGACTTGTGACAAGACAAAAAATGGCAAGCATATCCAAAGCAATAGCCCTTCCACTATCTTCACTGAGGACTGGATCAGATCATTAAATATCTTTAATTTATGCAAATTACATATTTATGCAACTTCCACACACAAACACATATACACCAGCAATGTGTCTGTTATGGCACCATCTAGTGGATTCTGTTGCAAGAAACAAACACAATAGATTTCCCTAGTTCGTCTCCAGCTGCTGGATCCTATGAAACGTTTACAGTATTATCTCTGTAGCCGGAGACAGTGGCACAATGAAACACTTCCCACTAGGTAAGCAGACTCTACAAGTCAAAGGAATTTGTCTCTAGCCAACGTCTTCTAAAGAAAATTGACTGTTTGCCCACAGCAATTCAAGCCAAATGGGCTGACAGAACATTTAGTTTAATGAGTACCTCTTTAAGTGTTTAAGAGATTCACACACTTCATGCAAAATCTAGTTCTTCAGCAGCTCTGTTCAGTACTAAGTAATTTACTTCTAATGGCATTCACACAACTGATAGCAATGCAAAACACTACTGCACAAAGGTAAAATAACCATCAGTTGCTCCATGCATTTTTCCATCTGCCCCCCCCCCTGGAATGTGGCCCTCAGGCTGAAAAATGTTTTCCCACCCCTGCTGTAATGTCTGAAAGCTCACATCAGTCTTGGTTGCAGTCTCTCCCTAATACCTCTTAGGTAAATAACTTTCCAGAGTTCTAGTTACAGGTAGGTAGCCGTGTTGGTCTGAGTCGAAACAAAATTAAAAAATTCCTTCAGTAGCACCTTAAAGACCAACTAAGTTTTTATTTTGGTATGAGCTTTCGTGTGCATGCACACTGTGTATCTGTGTATCTGAAGAAGTGTGCATGCACACGAAAGCTCATACCAAAATAAAAACTTAGTTGGTCTTTAAGGTGCTACTGAAGGAACTTTCCAGAGTGTTTAGTTAAAGCACTTGGCACTGATCATCTGTGTTTGTCTCGGCAGTAATGAGGCTACTTACCCACCTCCTGCTTCCATAGATCTCTAAGCTGGTATAGCAACATACTTTCTTTACCAGTTGGTTTGATGATACAGATCATGGGCTTGCCAATTGGTTTCATTCTGCACACACACACACACACACACGCACACACCCAGAAAAGCAAGAGGCATAATCAGATGCACATTCCAGCCAAGCAGAAAATCTAGGTTGTGAAGCAGGGAGCAAGTTCCAAGCACCAGATCAAAGGCTTGAAGGGCTGCATTTGACTCTCAGGCCTGAGGTCCCCCCGCAGATGTGTTACAGCCATGGAAGCACAAAATGAGGGCTGCGATCGACAACCTCCGATCTCCCGGGGTTCTCAACAGGGCAGGGAGCCTCCATGTGTAGCAAAGGCTCCCTGCTGAAGAAGCTACAGAAGAGCACAAGGGGGAGCCATGCAGCATGAGGAGCAGAAATAAGGCACGCCCCTGCAACTCCTTCAGGGCTGTGAATCCCAAAGAGGGCTTCAGGGTAGGAAGCCGAGTCGCGCTCTTAGGTCCATCTAGTTCAATATCATCTACACTGGGAGACAGCAACTCTCCGGAGCTTCCAATAGGGTTATTTCCAAGCCCAGCGTGGGGCTTCTGGGGACTGGACCGAGGACCTTCTGCGTGTGCTCTGCCCACTGAGTTTTTTCCCCCATAAAGGCCAGAATGTCACCTAAATGGACGTCAGGAGAGCGGTACCATGAAGCAGACGATGGAATCTGCAAGCAGAGGGTGAGACCTTAGTGCAGGCATCCCCAAACTCGGCCCTCCAGATGTTTTGGGACTACAATTCCCATCATCCCTGACCACTTGTCCTGTTGGCTAGGGATCATGGGAGTTGTAGTCCCAAAATGTCTGGAGGGCCGAGTTTGGGAATGCCTGGCTTAGTGCATCAGATGGCAGAGTAGAAGGACAAGGAACCACGAGCAAAAGCGTCAGCCATCCAATACCATTGACGCATGATTTTAACACATGATTTTAAGAAAGATATATGCAAGAGGGCGACAGGGTCCCACAAACTCAGCCCCACACTCCCGCTGACGTGATGGGGGGGGGGAATGAGTGGCGTTGGACAGCTGCCAAAAATGCAAGGAGGTAGCTATAATGTCTCTCACCCTTTCTTGTCCTGGGCTGGTTCACCCCTCCCCCTCAAACAAACACCCATAGAAGATCGAATTTGAAGCCCCATTTGGCCTTTCTCCCCCTGCTTTAATGACAAAGAAAGAATCAGGACAGGGCGGCTGCAGCTACCTCGTATCCCACTTTTGTCAGAGCGTGTAAGAGATAAACGCTACTTCTCTCAGTTAGCAAAAACAAAAAAGCAGTCCGAAAGGAGCTTGCCTCGTCCAGTGCCACCACCATCATGCAAACAAGCACACTTTATTTCAACAACTTTATTAGCCATTATAAAAAAGTATTGAGCTTTAAATATTATTTCTAGTGCTATTCTACTATTATTATGATTATTATTTTTTACAAACACCTAGTTATTAGACATTAACATTTTTACAAGAACAACCAGGGAACTCTGCGTCAGGAACTCCTTCAGATCTTGGTCTGCAAAGAAATTAAAACGGGGAAGAATTAGGAGAGTAAAAAAGCGAGGAATGCTGGCACAAGCCCCCAAATTGCAGAGTGTGGAGTTAAGAAGCACACCAGGATAGCTGTGCTTCCCTAGAAAACAGTTTTAAGAGCATCTTGAAGAGAAGTAGCTACAGAAATGTTAGGGGCACACTCTGGCCAAAATAGTGATGTGCAGGGGGGGGGGGGATATACTGAAAATATAGTCAAAGAGAAAATGAACCAAGCAAGGCAGAGTTTGCACCATCCTGTTCCTCTGTTACATCATGGATGACATGGCATCAGTGGCCTAAATATTAATACTATGAAGGCAAAGGAGCAGAAGAGAAGAGGTGTTCTAACCTGCAAATGCAGTCTTCACATCTGTCTTCACATCAATAGCTTCCTCAGTCTCGTCCTGTAACAGATCTGAAAGGGTATTACCATTTTTTCAGTGAAGGACCACACAGCACACTACATCTTGCCAGCATACACTCAATCTCAGTACACATTGGCCAATCAGATGCATCCAGAAAGCCCGCAGACAGGGCATTAATGCAATAGCCCCCCCGGACGGAACAACCTTGTTTAGATGCTATGCCAACCCAAGTTTTGCAGTGATCAATAATATTCTTGCACATTGCTTATGCTGCATTGACCATGCCCTTGTTCACTACTGAATCAGGCTGCAATCTGAACACCACTTACCTGGGAGTAAGTTTAATTGATTTCTGGGAGGCATAGCTAGGATTGTTATCACGTCACAGCTAATTAGCCAAGCATGTGTGCAGAGGGAGAAGAAAAGTGAGGAATGAAAACTGGTTACTGAAACTTCTAGGTGCATGCCCAGCTCTTCCCATCCCTCTCCAAATAGCTGGCTGGGAAAGAGTTAAGGAAAAGGAGTGAACAGGGAAAAGAGTGAACAAACTGCTCATGCATGGCATAAAGAAGGCATCCCCAAACTTCGGCCCTCCAGATGTTTTGGACTACAATTCCCATCTTCCCCAACCACTGGTCTTGTTAGCTAGGGATCATGGGAGTTGTAGGCCAAAACATCTGGAGGGCCTCAGTTTGGGGGTGCCTGGCATAAAGCCTCAAACTAGGCAAAGCATACCACACAGATTGCTCCCCTATCATAAAAGAGAGCAAGTGGGAAAAGAGGGAAAGATAAAGAGTATTTTATTAGACATAAAGAAAGGGAACCTACCCTGCTGCTCTGTCTCCTTCCTCCTCTGTCACTGGAAATATTAGCTTCCTCGCAAAGCTGAAGAGGAAGTGTGACTACAACTCTCATGATGCAGTGAGACTTCAAGTAAAAGACATACAGGAATGACTAGGATGTTGTTCAGCTTTAAGAGTCTCTTAACTCCATTGTACAATCTGGGCTCAAGGCAACAGTTGCTACAGCTGCAGCAGAGAATGGATGTACGGTACTCTCATGTGCACCAACATCCATGGCCTTTGTTTAGAAGAATAAACAACAATGAAGGAAAGAAGTGCAGTAAGAACCGGCCAGATGCCTTATTGCCTGATGGATTCTCTTGAGAAATCAGTCGTCCAAGAGAACTGGTGGTGGAATTCCTTCCACTGTGGATAAAATCTTTTCAGAAATTCTGGTAACTGGCAACAAATCCTCTGGAAAAAGTATTTTGAATAAGAACTGAAGGTCACTAAATGCAAGTGGTAAGAACAATGCTTCAAAAAAAATGTTTTAAGAACTTTCAAAAATAATGTTAAGCTTAATTTCATTTACAGTGATGCTATGTTTGCAAAAATGTTGAGTTCTGTAATTTCAGCCTTGGTGAAAATCTTCCAGGTGGCTGCTCATTGTTTTACTACAAACACACACACACACACACACACACACACACACACACACACACACAGTATTTTAGTATTTTTTTTATTTTAAAAAATGCTAACCATGTAAGACACAGGTGCTTTGAAGCAACAGGAAAAGGCACAAGAGTTGGCAGCGCTGAAATAATGCTCCGTATAGAAAGGTTTTTGCTGCCAAATTATCATGTATGTCTGTTTCAAGACATTCATTTCCAATGTAATGAGCTGGCAGGTGACTCCAGGCAATGTTTATATGTGTACATATCTCCTATCTAGTAAATCAATACCCCACAGGTGCATACAGTGCTTGTCTGACCTTTTTCTTTTGCTAACAACACAGCATGCCTTTCGGTCGACTTCATATGCACTTCTCTAAGCATACATTTCGCATTGCTTTGCAATTTTAAAGTGATAAACCTATGGCAGAAACGTGATGTTAAGTCTGAAAACTGTGCTTGATGATTTCATGTATTGCTTCCCCTGTATTTTCTTCCCAACGGTCCATCAATGCTAGCACTGTACTTGTAGTATTTTAGAAGGGTGTTTTTATTTGCTACATCACAAAAGTAAAGGGCATGGATGTAGACACCCATATTGTAGCGCAATATCAGACGCAAAGTTTCAAATACTCTGGCTTCACACTTGTGTTTCAACGACAACTTGATCAGGATTCTGCTTTCTTCCATTCTTGTTCACTGATGAACCCACTTTAGTGCAAATATAGTCCAACAAGAAAAGAAAAATATCTTCTTGCTTTGGAACATCATTCACCCATGAACATCTACAAGGGAGCAATGCCCGGATTGCAATCTTCTAGCAAAAACATTGTACCACTCAGAACACACTGCAGCCTCTGCTGAATGACAGCAGCCATTCAACTGATCACCCAGCACAAGCCATATTTAAGTAAAATGATTTCATTTAAACTGGGAACAAAGTATTTCTTCCACAATAGAGATAAACAGTTCTGGCACTGGGGTTGTTACTTACACAGGAGCAGAGTACTGAAGCATGCCCATACAAACCAGTGCTAGCAAAAGAAACGACCGACAGTGGTAAATAATTTAATGCAATTTAAAGAATTGACCCAAACGCTGCAGAATCAAATCCCACAACAACCATGTTTGCAAGCTGCAAAACTATTTTTCTTTTACTGATAGGGATGGTTAATTGGCTGTTCAAAGATAAAGTGGTAACCTTTGTTAATGAGTCTCCAGCTATCAAGCTTCCATAATAGGTCCACCACAATTGCTTGGATTATGAAGTGTGTTAACAAGGAAGTTCCTAGAAGGAAAGTTTACTATTCCTTCCTCCACACCATCTGTGACCCCAGAAAAGCATTTCGGTAGGGTGGGTGGGGGTACCTTCCTGAGCAATGTGAGACAGGGGGCAGGGGCTGCTGCTGCGAGGTGGGGACAGAGTATTTTCCTTCCATGAACTTCCTTAAGCTAAATTATGTTAGGATCCAAGCCAAAACTTTTCAGTGCAGTCAGCACAAACAATTCATAACCCAATGATCCATATCTATATGGCACCAATGATGCATCAGGCCTTAACAATTTTAACAGGCCAAGTGAAAACTATATACCTGTTTACGGGTGAAGTCGGTGAATTTTACCGCAGGAGTAATGAAAGCAATGAAAGAATATCTGTCTCCCTTGAACTGAGTAGTTTCCTTTATTATTATTTTACTAGCAGTGAGCAAACAAGGATCTTTGTAGAAGGCTCTCCTCTTAGGGCTGCCCCGACCTTGTTCTTCTGCAAACCTTTGTGCAGATGCTTTTGTAACAATATTCTACCTACATATTCTTAATGCACTTTCATTAATGTCAAAACAGATGAAAAACATCTATAAAAAGATTCCCATTTTAGTTTCCCGTAGGTAGCCTCATTCTTGGAGAGAGAGAGAGAGAGAGAGACCTACAATGTTAGGCTTTCCCCCACCCCCAAATGCACTCCATCGCAGCACAGTGTCACTCAGCTTAAAATATCTACACATCTTTTCTAAACACATGCTTTCATGAAGGACTTACAGGAGATTTTTAGAAATACATTTTCCAGGAGGGCTCTCTTTTGCAAAGCACAAGACCCCTGTTAGAAAACTCCTACTTCAAGTCATAAGTCATTTGGTTGGTGTTTTCCAAGTTTGCAGCAAACTACCCGGTATATCTGATAGTTTTCCATTGCCTAGGATGGGAAATCTGTGGCCCTCCAGATGTGGTTGGATTCCCATCGGCCTCAGGTGGTATGGTCAACTGCAAGGAATGATGGGAGCTGTAGTTCACCAATACCTAGAGAGCTGCAGGTTTCTCATCACTGGCATGTGTTGTGATCAACAGGGACAGTTCAGCATGAATGTTTCACCACCAGGACCACAGAACTTGTGTGACTCAAGACATAAGAATTTACATTTCTCTAGAAGCTGAAAACCTTTTAGAGATTCTTTGGCCTGGCTGCTGGATCTAACAAAGCTGCCTTGTGAAGCAACATGTGTTATATTTATCTGCAGGTCTGAAAGAACCGGCATCCAGCAAATCAAAAATTTGGTATCACCCCCAGGCCATAGCTGTCAACGTACGGATTAGAAAATAAGGGATCAGCAGCTTCATCCAGCGGCGCAGCACCGGAAATCGCTTCTGTGCATGTCCAGACATGCGCAGAAGCGACTTCCGGTACTGGCTCTGCCCATGTCCAGGGCACCGGAAATCTGTTCTGCACATGTCCAGACATGCGCAGAAGCGACTTCCGGTGCCGGGCTGCCCGTGTCCGCATGTCTGGGCACCAAGCGATTTCCGGTGCCCAGGCATGGGCAGAACGGCACCAGAAATCGGTTCTGCGCATGCCCGGGCATGCACAGAGGCGATTTCCGGCAGCACTCGACGAGTGAGCAACCAGCTGCCGAGGGAGGCATTTTACCGGGCGGTGGCTGGCTGCTCGCTCACGGGGAGGGGGCGCCAAGTGGAGCCTCCCTGGCCAGCAGGGAGGGAGAGGAGCTGCTTTGAAACCCGGGAAATTTACGGGATACCTACAATCCGGGATAGCAGCGGTAAATGGATTGAAATAAGGGTTTCCCACAAAAAATGGGAGGGTTGGCAGCTATGCCCCAGGCATTTGTTGTTTGCATTTCAAAGCAAATGTGAAGTAACATTTATGAGCAGTAATATTGGGGGCTGACATTGAGCAGTACTTAGTAAGAAATACAATGCAAATGAATTAAAGTTATACATCCATTTATAAGTACTAGAATAAAAAGTTACTGAGGCACTAAGGTGTTTGTTTTTTTAGTGTTTTATTAAGGTTTTATAGAGATATAAAACCTTCCAGGTACGTCTGAGAATATCATGCCTGTACAGTACATAACATTCGTTTTCACAACTTATGCTCTTGCTGTTGTGCATTTTGTTCCATTTCTAAATATATGTTATTTTTACAAATGGCACATTTAAAAGTGGACACCTGAAATTCTAATGGCTGTAATGCTGCTTCAGCCCAAGTAATTTCTTCATGAACAAGTTTCAAAAGTGTGTGAGTGCATCATATTATAAGGCAGTGGCAATTCAGTGTCGTCACCATACTAAACACTTTGCAGAAAAACTTCAGCTTTTTCTTCTTCTTAAAACAAAGGGAGGAAATTAAACATTAATTGTTTGCAAAGTAGCACATCTGAGGAGGCAATCTTCTTCAAACTAATCTCGCTGTCTCCTAGGCTTTTTTCTTGTTTAACTAATCTCAACTTAGGCTGCATTAAGGCACATGCAGATGTGACAAGCATGGATGTGTCAATGGAATTCACCCTCCACAAATAGTAAAATGTACCGCTTAAAAATTCTTTAAAAAAAAAAATGAAATACACCCATTTTGTTGGTTTGTTATGAAACTGGACTCCTATACAAAAATTATAAAATTTACACCATCTGAGCTGCCAGAGAGGTTTAAAAAGTATCAATTCTGCAATAAAACTACTTTCCCCCACCACCACAGTCCAGAACAGGGCAGCATAAATACCCCATCACTTGGACTGGGGTGGGGGGGGGCGCGCAGAAGAGAACAACAGCAGACCAACACCCCTGGGTAAAAGAGATGCATGATTGTATAACAGCACATTCCCCTTGTTAAAAACAAAACAAAAACAAAACAGACCTCTTTATCTTTTTTTAAAAACAAAAACAACAACACTGGAATTGATGGGAACAATTTGCTGGCAAACAAGCTGGAGTTGTTCAAGCAAAGAACCACAGTGGGGGGGGGGCAGTTTTCAGTGCGCTGCACCCCCTGTGCTCAGATGCCTGGACTGAAATAAGGCACTTTTCTTCCAGTGAGAAGCACCTTCCAAAGGGATGACACAAGGACAAGATGAGTCAGATTTCTGGTTAAAACACATGAGGGTTGATTGAATGGTATTCCCAGGATGTGACAGTAACGGTTCAACAGCAGATGGGAAGACACAGGAGGCAAGTATCTGGGAGGTGAGCCTCTACACAGAAGTGGTCACTCTGTCATTGGCATTATTGACCTCATTTTTGTTTGAATCCAGTCCTTTAGCAGCGTTCATATCATTCCGTAAATTCTCCACTTTCACTTTCATATTCTTTAACTCCCCAGGGTGTGGAGTGGCTCGCCTTAGAAGTGTCCTCTAAAAACAAACAGTGGAATAAATGATTTTTCTCCTTCTTGTGACTCCCCCCCTTTTAAAGAAACTACATATATTCTTTAAAATGGCTTTTCAGGCTTGGCAATCAAATACCAGGGATTGTGTCTACCAGGAAATGTGCTGTCAACTTTAAAATAGCTGTTTACTCTTAAAAATAAAAATAAAAATAAAATAATAATAATAATATGTGACAGGGGATAGACCTAATAGCTGAAGGCATACTTGCCGTGATACAGAGAGGCAACATGCATTAAGGGGAGAACCCACTCAAAGTGCCTCCATCTTCCCAGGATTCAAATACAGTTGATTGGGCCTCATCCTGTCCACCACTGCATTCAGACACTGATAGGGTTGCCAGACTCAATAGAGGACATGACTTCTGTGCCTTTAATTGCCCTGCTCTCTTTTGAGTCTGGAAACCTTAAAGAAAAACCAGCAGACCCTTTGCTTGGAAATTAAACAAAGGGTCTGCTGGTTTCTCTTTAAGGTTTCCAGACTCAAAAGAGAGCAGGGCAATTAAAGGCACAGAAGTCATGTCCTCTATTGAGTCTGGCAACCCTAGACACTGATCCAGAGCTTCCACTGCCTCTCCTGATTTAGTTGTCATGGCAAAATAGGAATGCCTGGCATCAGCGGCCTGCTTACACCTGGCTCCAAAACTCCTAATGGTCACTCCCAGTGGCTTCATATCAATGTTAAAAATAGCACTGGGGACAGGAAAGTGCCCTGCAGAACCCCATAGCACAGATGCCAGAGGACCACAGAGCACTTACCCAATGCTACTCTCCAAACACAGGCCTGAAAGTAAGAATGGAACCATTGTAATACAGTGCCCCCGATACCCATCCCACATAGTGGGTCCTAGTGTTAGAAACTGAGATATGAAAGCTTGGACCTAAATGGCACCTTAAACATAGGCTGTGGGTACAGCAAAAGGATGTCTAGGTGCACTTTTTTATAACAAGAATACAAAGCTGAAAATGAATGAGCTGCAGGCAAATATTGTGTTCATTTTTCACATGGTCTAGTCCTTTCCCTGCCCAACCCCTAATATTCATAAGAGGGTCTCTTTTTCAGTCTTCAGAGAGTAGCTGGAAGTGGGGAGGCAGAAAAAGGTGCCCCCTTTCTTTCCACTCTGCAGTTTTAGTCTGACGTTTTAGGCGCAGTGCTGCGCCCAGAGCTGAGAAACTGATAGCACTAATGAAATTGCCTGTCGCAAAATGCATCCAGAACAATTGGGAGATTCAAACACTGCTTGGTCCAGAGAGTATCCAAAACCACTGAGAGAGAGAGCAGAAGTAACAGAGTTGCATTCCCCCTGTCTCACAATGAAAGGCAACCAAAGACAATTGGGTTCCAAAACCAAGTCTGCTTGCAGCAAATCTAGATAATGAGTCTCATCCCAGAATACCTGCAGCTACTCCACTATCACTCTTTCCACTATGTTTGCCAAGAAATGGGTGTTGGTGACTGGTCTATAGATATTACACTCCATTGGGTCCAGAGTCAGCTTTTTAACAAATTGACCCACCACTGTCTTTTAAAGGGACTCAGTCCACAACTGCAGTCACATGCATTTAAAAGTAGTCATAAAGGTAAAGGTAAAGGGACCCCTGACCATTAGATCCAGTCGTGACCGACTCTGGGGTTGCGGCGCTCATCTCGCGTTACTGGCCGAGGGAGCCGGCGTACAGCTTCCAGGTCATGTGGCCAGCATGACAAAGCCGCTTCTGGCGAACCAGAGCAGCACACGGAAACGCCGTTTACCTTCCTGCTTTAGCGGTACCTATTTATCTACTTGCACTTTGACATGCTTTCGAACTGCTAGGTTGGCAGGAGCTGGGACCGAGCAACGGGAGCTCACCCCGTCGCGGGGATTCGAACCGCCAACCTTCTGATTGGCAAGCCCTAGGCTCTGTGGTTTAACCCACAGTGCCACCCGCGTCCCTAAAAGTAGTCATACTCTGTATCTATTTTACCTCTGTGTATTACATGCTATTACTTTTGGGACACTTCATGCTTTATGTGAAAGATGCACCCACATTGTCAACACCCATCAGAGGTCAAGGAGATAAACAACTACCTGACATTTAGAAAACACCTAAAGGCAGCCCTGTTTAGGGAAGTTTTTAATCTGTGATATTTTAATGTATTTTGGTATTTGTTGGAAGCCACCCAGAGTAGCGGGGGTATAAATAATAAATAAATAATAAATAAATAAATAAATAATAATAATAACTAAGGTTTGAAGAGGAGATGCTCATCAAAACAGAGGATACATATTTCAATAAGCACCTGTTCTTCAAACTTGTGTACTGTGGGAAATGTGGTCAACATACATTTACATGTGAATAGCCATAGCTGCAAAATGACAGCTGATAATTCTGGTTTACGTATGCAGGTGTGAAATGCAATTCTTCTCAGAAAAGTGACTGTAGCAGCTTTGTAAAAAAGCATCCACCACCATATGCATTCTGAGTCACGGCAGCTGCTGTTAGTTATGCAATGAATCTTTTTCCTGCTTTTAATTTTAGCCGATTCTGAAGAATAAAAATAAGTGAAAGTGAGGGGGGCGGGAGGCTGTGTGCGCCTTCCATGCACAGAGAAAAAATAAATTATTGTCCCATGATGGAATGCAAATGCGTGTCTCATACAGCTACACTCCTATATGAAGCCATGGTTGCCTGCCTGCCTGCCTTTTGACATCTTCTGTGAGTAAAAAGCAATCATTTAAGTGGACCTAATTCACGAGTGTATTTGGAGGGAGAGAGGATGTGCTTTAGTGGAGGTCTCATAAGTACAGTGACAGGTGCACCCACTTGGCCCTCCTTCATTTTGAGCAGAACACTGAGCATTTCCTGCCAGTTCAGATGTCAATACAAATGATCATGTAATGAAGGCAGGGCAATGGAAGGGATTGTGGCGATGACAACAAACAGTATGGCAGGATAGGAGACAGTCCAATGGGGGAGGGAGAACTCCAAGGGCTTTGCTGCCTACAAGATGTTGGTTCCAAATCTTAGATCTTCCACAGAAGATGGATACTTCCATCCTGGTTTTGGAAAACTGAAGGGAACACCCCCACACACCAAAAAAAAAAGACAATAAAAGTCCATCAGAGCTAGGATTCAGTAGCAATATTTTGCTACCCAGGGGTTTCTGCAAGAGTATCTGATCACAAGCATTTAACAAATTTGGCAATTTAGTAATAGTCTGCTGGTGCCATGTAAATTAATTCCAGAATCATCAATAGTCCAACAAACCATGCTTACGGCCCCACTTTTGCATTCGCTTTCCAAGAAAACATACCATTTCATTATCCTCTTCATCTTTTTCATCTTCTAAAAAGCGGATTGCACTGACTCTATTTACTGCTCGTTCATTCCATGTCTCATCTGACATTTCGTTTACCAAGCTCTCCAGAGCCCCACATCGGGGCAGGTTATCTGTTATGAGAGATGACAAACAGAGATAAAAGGTTGTTAGAAAAGTCAACATCAACATACAGTATATCCCACAGTTCAGATGTCAAGGTTTTTTCCTGATAAAAACACATGTTTGACAATTCCATACTACATTCACTTGAGAGGCCAGCTGCAAAGATCTCATGTTTATGTTTAGGAAAGACGTTACATCACATTTGCAATGATATAGTATTATCAGGCAATTTTGTTCATGTCTCCATATATGAGCAGACAGAGGCTGAAACATCAACTTTCTGGAACTCTTTTCTTTAAGACTGTTTCCCTAAAATGTAAATTTTCCCAATGCCCAAGATTGTCATCAGCTGCAAGCGCAAAGAAATCACTTCATGTACATAAACTCTTGTGCTTGCTTAAGCTAAGAGCTAAGAACATAGAATGTATTCAAACATCATCAAGAAAAGTTGTTCCAAGATCAAGCTAAAGATTTGCATTTATTCAATAAGTTAAAAGTAAAACTACAGGGAATGGGGAGCCGATAAGCCATTATTATCATCACCCGGCAGAAGATATGCAACACTTCATAACCTCAAAACTACGATTTCTTGAAAACCTCTTAAGAGGCATAGCACACTTACATGATATTATGCAGCCCAGGGAGTTTTGTTTGCTTTTCTCATTACCCTGAAGCCATCTTGCTTCATGTGAAACTGATCTGTAAAATGTATTTACCTTGGCAACCGGGCTCAGAAGGCATTTGAGGAAGTAAAACACATGTTAAAATCTTCTCCCCTACTTCAGGGTCTGTGTCTGTCTGGAAAGTAAGTAAAGGCTGGGACTGGTTATCAGACAACCACAACGCCTTCAGCTTCAAGCTAGTGAGCGACATGGGAAGATGTAGCAACCTGGCGGAGAAAACAATCCTAATAGTTAATAAACTGCTATGGAGAATAAAGCATTTCAGTGTTATTAAAAAGTCTTGTTTTTATGTCCGCAAAGAGGTGGAAGAAGGTGCCCCAAACAACTGTTTCCCCATACAAATTTAAATTTTTACATGGTTTCTGTGCGCTTAATGTTTTCCAACAAAAGATCAGCCTTAACACATTGGTTTTGTTATGTGCAGGCAAATATGCAAGAAGCATCTGATGTGATCAGGAAAGAGCTTGGTGTTTTCACAGGTATAGATAGATAGTGTCTGGTCTTGAAAACTGCACTTGCCTGAGAAAGGGCTGTATTCCACCCACCCAACTAACGCTTCATATTTCATGCATTTCCCTAAAAGTGTTGAGAGACGGGTATAGGTATTGCTGTAAGTGAATGGAAAGGGGGTGGAGGAATTAAATTCTCCAAACTGGGGGGAGGGGGGATTAATTGCTGTGAACTAAATCACAGCCAGACAGCATAAAGGCTCACATCCCATTACAGTAGCTGCTGAATCTTAACACAGCACAACAGTCTAAGGAAGGGAGCTTTTAACCTCCAGTACCTTTTTTTTTACTTCTGCATGGAAAAGATAATAAAATGATACTAAGATATCTGGTATTTAAAAACAACATGCCCCAATCTCATTACAGATGTAGTACCATTCTGTACAGCTGTATCCCAGTGGAATAATAGCAAAAAATTAAAATAAATCTAAATCCAACACATCTCTTTATTTGACTTAAATTGGGAACTAACCTAAACATTCAACTATTAAAGTGTTTTTTTAAAAACTAAGTGTTTATAACAGCTACCAAATTGCACATACCCCATTCGATGTAGCAAACACTATGCATCTTGAATACATTACCAAAAAAAATATTGGATTTGTTGTGCATACAAGAACTTGCCTATTTCCAGCTACATCTAGGACATGAAGTTCTGTGGCTTGTGATAGCTCAGGAGGAATCCTAGATAACCGGTTGTCACGTACTGAAAAAACATTTAGACTGCAACACCCACCAATCTGTTTTATGAAAAGAAAAGAGAATGCATTATTGTTGCAGAGGCACAGTATGCATGTAGAACATAGATTGTGAGTACTAATGTTACCAGAATACTCATGTTTGCCTTAGTAGTCGCTTTGTACAACAACAACAACAACTCGCTCCACTAAGGGGCAGTCTTGGGACACTCATTCTGATTCCTTCTCAGCTAACCCATTGGACGATGGATGCTTCAGAGACAGCACTTAAAGTTCTTGTGTTTAGCGACTAAAAGAGAGCAGCTGGGAACAAAGTTGATGAGCTTCAGCAAAACGCCTGAATTATTGGTCTGATGGTTCTGCCACTGCTTTTTAAAATTAGGCTTCCTGATCTCATTTCTTTTCCCTACATGCTACTCTGCATCAGGTGCTCAGGGATGTGTTTGTATATGTTGGCGCACCTGCAAAGCCACAATGGAATACGCAAACCTGCTCACCCAAAGCAAGATACATTGTCAAATGCACTGGATTCTGCAATTCGCTCTATTTGCAGCTGAGGTGTTTTTAAAGCAGCAGTTGCTTATACTAAGTAAAACACCCACAAGGTTGCTCCATAGCAATTATTGAGACTGCGCTTATGCAAACTTGAAAACTCAGTACTTATGTCAGAGTGCACTGTAAGGCATCTTGTGCTTTAAAAAAAGGCCATAATTTACACGAACCCCAATGATTAACTCAACAGCACACTGGAAAGCAATAGATTCATACTTTCTACCAAAAGAAAAGAAAAGCACTTAAGGCATACTTTTTAAGTTGCACAAAATCACAATCACCATTTTTAAGTTACCAATTCTAAGTAGGTTTTAAAATGAAATAAGACTGAGTAAGTTCCACTAAAATCAGCAAGCCTTTATTCTAAATGAACAGGTATAGGATTTAAGCGTGGGTCTTTTCAATTTACTGTGTGAAGTCTCCTATTTCCTCTGAAATTCTATATAAGCTTCTGTTTACATTCACCTAAATTTCAGCATAGCAAACGCTAGGCATCTTGAACTTGGGATATCATCTCACACCCAGGTTCTGTGAAGTTCAAAGCCTCATTTCAAGAGAAAAAGCATTCTATTATAAAGAACTTCAACAGCACATGCATCTTTAAGATGGTCACTTTGCAACATGAATGGAATTTCCATCATCACATAAAAAGTTTTCTACTGTCATTACCACCGATGCCAACCACCAACTTAAAGAGAGTCTGTACCATTTGAAGGAGACCACAATCTTTGTATCAACAAGCCACTTTAAAGCCCCCTCTAAGCCTTGGTTATAAATCTAAAAATACTTTTTCAAACGACTCATTAAATGCTAGCTAGCTATTGGAGCCAATTCAATTTTGGTTGAATTGAATTTTCATTCCCCCCCCCATTACAACTGAAATCTCCCCCCCCCCTAACCACCAAAAAAAGTATTCCTTTCATCACATTTTAATCTGTATGCAAACCTTTTGCCAACATAAATATTTCCATCATACTCCCTTCCATTAGAAACAGGCATACTTTCCTCCTATTTTCATGCAAGGAGTTCATAGTGGAAAAAAGCATGAGCAAGATGATTATATATTGTGTTTTTTTTTAGTTGCAGAGCCTCCCCAGGAGTGAAAAACCATGCACTAAAATTTCTCTAAGTACTCTTGACAGGATATGAGGTACTGTAGCAAAAGTATCCATTGTCTGCCTAACTGGTGCATCTCTAAAATGAAAAATCTGAGCACAATTGTTCTGGTTAGTGAATGCTAGATGAGCTGGCAAATGATGCCTTGTAGCACACAAGGAGTGTTTTCTTTGAATGATTCTGTGTCGAGAACAAGCAGAATGAGTTTTGGCCATGCAGCCTTCTTGAGAGGAACCCACCCCTTGAGCTGGAAAATCCCAGACTTTTGGGGGCAATGAAAGTGCAGCCAGTTGGAATCATCATGCATTGAAAGCAGTTTGGATGAAAGGAATCAGTGCAACCGTGGACAGAACAATACTTACAAGGTTACAAGAGTTTACCTGACTCAATTTTTCCAAGCAGCTAACAATTAAGAAAAACACAAGAGACAGTTGTTTGATATAAACACACACTATTATTTCAAAGGACAAGACAATACCAGTCTTGCACAAGCGCGCGCACACACACACACACACACACACTCTATGGTGAGACATTTTTTTTCTCTACCAGAGAACTCAACATTTCCACTAATCTTACTTAGCTGAAACTGGCATCCAGCTAGTTCTGCATTGAACAGCCTTGAGCAATTTGCCTGGTGAACTGACCACCACATGGTAAACTGTAGCAAATCTGTAAACTGACTAAATGAAACCATGTGAGAACCTAGTTGTCCATAATGCTGAGCTTTGCTGACCTAATCCAAAACATGGTAAAGTATTTGCTTACCACAGGGTCAGATAATAATGACCAGTTCCCCATGTGGTTGCATACATCCTAGAGAGAGGATATCTGAAGAAGTGTGCATGCACACGAAAGCTCATACCAAAATAAAAACTTAGTTGGTCTTTAAGGTGCTACTGGAGGAATTTTTTTATCCTAGAGAGAGTTTTGCAAATGAATACTATAAGTGATTGCTTGCTATCTACACTTCATGCTCATATGGAGGATACAATCAGGAGATGCAAATGATGCCTTAAGGGTTCTCTTTTTTTAATTTTTTTAATAGGAAAGTTGACTATTCAGAGCACAAAAATGATACATATTTAATGGCTGGCTACACAGAGCACATTCTAGATATCTATCACATACTGTATAAAGGTAAAGGGACCCCTGACCGTTTCAGTCTCTGGGGTTGCGGCGCTGATCTTGCTTTACTGGCCGAGGGAGCCGGTGTTTGTCCGCAGACAGCTTCTGGGTCATGTGGCCAGCATGACTAAGCCACTTCTGGCAAACCAGAGCAGTGCACAGAAACACTGTTTACCTTCCCAACACAGTGGCACCTATTTATCTACTTGCACTTTGATGTGCTTTCAAACTGCTAGGTGGGCAGGAGCAGGGACCGAGCAACGGGAGCTCACCCTGTCACGAGGATTCGAACCGGCGACCATCTGATCGGAAAGCCCTAGGCTCTGTGGTTTAGACCACAGCGCTACACCCACGTCCCATATCTACCACATATAGTTACTTTTAAAATGCCACAGTTTGCAGCTGAGCAACATTGACAAGGTTGAACCATTTGTTACCATGCAGCTCTGTCAAAAATAATAGGTGAAGATGTAGCATCCAATCAAAACTGGTAAGATATCAACTGTGAAGTAATAGCCCTTCTTGAAATAATCACCTTAGTCCACTTCAAAAACTACAGGGTTCCCTAGGCATGAATGAATCTCTAGGTGAAACAAAATTCTGATCTTGAAACTTTCCAGTGAAGTTCTCGGGTGTTATGTGCACACTTAGGAATTTGAACGGAGACAAGGGTTTAGGGTTTCTTTGTATCCCATTCTGTAACATACGGACACACTGCGTTCAAAAGGATGGCTGTTCAGTACCTTGAGGTTTACTGATCTTCCTGCCAAAATATTTTGCACTTTGTAGAGGGGGGAAATATCTACAAATAGTGGTAAGGAGAGTTTACAGAAACATTTACTTACATGAAACAATTAACAGAAACAATGATTACTAGGGAAAGCATTTTCGTGGGAAAATCCATTCTACTTTTGTGGCAAGTCAAATAAACAGGGTTCAAAGAGCATAAGAACATAAGGGTCTGCTGGATCGAGTGCATCTAGTTCAATATCCTGTTCCTACAGTGGCTAATCAGATGCCTATGGGACGTCCACAAGCAGTACTGGCATACAGGGGCATATTGCCTCCAACAATGGGGAGAGAACATAGCCACAATGGCTTGTGGCCTTGATAGCCTTCTCCTCCATGAATTTGCCTAATCTTCTTTTAAAGCCATGCTGACATGGTGGCCGTCACTGCATCTTGTAGAAGTGAGTTCCGTGGTTTAACTAACATTATTTTCTAAATGGCATGCATGTTCCAAAGCATCCATGCCACAACACACAACCAGAATATTCTCTCGCTATCTGACCAGGTCAAGTGATGAATAAGCAGTGGGTCACTTGATATCATATTTGCCAACAGTTTTATTAGTCCCAGCTGCCAAGTTATACATTTAACCACCATTTCATTTTTATGTATTTATAGATACCTAATGTATATCCCAGAACATGGCTCAAATGCAGGACGAAAAACACAACGCAAATGCAAAAAAGGCAAAAATAGCAGACGTTTGGATCTGGTTGGTTGAATTGCATGTATGTTCCTCTGACCCCTTTTGGATAACTTGGAATGACTGAAGAGTATTGTATTCATTTGTGCATGTTACATTGCATACCGAGGATCTTTAGGGGCTCTGGTTCTAGACTTTGTTAAAAATTCCCATTTGCAAAAGAGGGAACAAGAAAATAGGGGACAAACAAAATCCGTATATATGTATATATATATTTATGATCTCGGAACTCCAAAACTTCAACATTAAGTGATTATTTGCAGGTGTAAAACAGCCACCACTAACAAGCCACCAGAGTTTTTATATCAGTGCACATCATTTCAGACAGTACCTTATCAAAGCAGGCTGTCCCACATCAAATACCGAACAACAGAGCAACGAAATAAATCACTGTGTATGAATCAGCTGAATCAGCTGTTAGTTCATATAATGATTTCAAACAGGTAGGAATAAAAAGAACCTGGCCATCACTTCATCAAACCTGCCTGGCTGCGAGAAGCTGCTTGCTGAAATCCACCCACTAATCTCCCCATGTCAAACCCTTTGCTATTAAGGCAACGCAAGCCCACCTCCTTTGATCTCACCTGTCAGAATTTTGTCAGGGTTCCATCCCAACACTGCACAGCAGAGGTTCTCATTATCGCACTTGGCAGTTCACTTTGTCATATTTCTGTAGGTGGCACTGATGGCTATGATTAGCTGCGGAGCAGCCGGAATAGCTGGTTTATGTAACACCAGACACAGTTCACCACTGGCAATATGAGGTTTGAAGCTCTGAAACAGCTACTTATGACATCATGAAAAATACCAAAGAGGGTATAGAGAAATAAACTGGTGAATATTCAAGATCCAGAGAGTGAGCAAAACTAACTGGACTTTTGCACAGTTAATGGAAGCAAAAGGAGCGACCTATTAGCAGCAGAAGTGGCCCAGGAAGCTGGAGTTTGTGACATCCCTGGACAGGAGAAGGAGGGCTTGTGGGTCTGGTTATACTAAACCAAAAATAAATTGGCCACCAATTATTTAGCCTGCAGCCAAACCCTTAGTTGCATGGCACTACAGAGCAGAAAAATTGCCCAAACTTTTTGCTACGCTTCTAAAAAATAAATAAAGCACATGCTATCATATTTAAGGTTCTGTACAGAGTATATTGATACATTTGAAGCTAAACTCCAGTATTTCCTTTCCTCCTCTCAACAAAACAACTATTTGACTCAGCATGCAGTTATCTCTGTACTATAACACAACAGTCAACCTTGTGTAGCAGCGCATTCTGTATAATCTGAAGCTCTCATAGTAAAATGACTGGCAGGATATACAGGCCCCCAGGCACAATTCAGGTCCCTCAGATATTTGTGACAAATTACGTGGTACACAGAAAGAAGGCTAAACCCACCAGACAAAAAACTGTTTCTTATCAGACCCTGGCATACATGTGGTATTCAGTCAAAGACAAAATTCTATTTATAATTTAATTTTATCTCCAGGTTTAAATATCACTGAGATCAGAAAAAAACAGTCAGCTTCCTGGACTCACATTTTCTAATCAATGAAGTATCAAATAATCACCAAACCTCTCTACTATCGTATGAATAAAACTGTAGAATAAACTCTCAGGGTGGTATTCAATGCTAGTCCTATGCAGAGCAGACCCATTGAAATTAATGGAAATTACCAATTTAGGTTCGTTAATTACAATGGGTGTACTCTGGGTAGGACTTAGTCGAACACAATCTTCATTCTGCAGTTACATCCAATTAAGGGTGCTGATTTGCTTTGCTTTCAATTAACTGTTCTCATACACTTAATTGTCAACATATTTGTTGGCTGAGAATCAACCACATTTGGTTACATAGGAAGAAAATGAATGCATAGCCCTCATGCTTTCAATGTAGGGCAGGGATGTGGAACTTGTGGCCCTCCAAATGTTGAAATCCAACCCCCATCATCCTTGGTCATTGGTCATGCTGGATAAGGCTGATGGGAACTGGAGTCCAACAACATCTGGAGGGCCACCCAAGTGTAGAAGCTCCCAGGTTCAGTCGCAACATCTGCAAGTAGGGCTGAGAAAGACTCCCTGTCTGAAACCCTGCAGAGCTAAAAGGAGACCTGGTCTGATTTGGTGTGATCCTATATAAAAGGGTATGAGTACACTTATACAAGGCTATCTCTTTATACTGGCCCCCCTTCACATTTTCTAGCATGTAGAACTGCTCAGGATTGGTGATCCTCAGTGCTCATCCATCATGCCTATTCACAGATATCAGATGTATCTGGAGAGGCCAGAAAAATCAACATCTAAACTACAAAGAAAAGGAAAATTCTGACGACTTCTCTGACTTGGAAGCTTAAAAGTGCAGGAGCATGTGGCCAACTGAAGCAACAAACCTATGTTGACCTTCAAGGGCTAATAAGACATATAGAGGAGGGAGAAAGGTTGTTTTCTGCTGCTCCAGAGAAGCCGACATGGAGCAATGGATTCAAACTACAAGAAAGAAGATTCCACCTAAACATTAGGAAGAACTTCCTGACAGTAAGAGCTGTTCGGCAGTGGAACTTGCTGTCTCCTTCTTTGGAGGTCTTTAAGCAGAGGCTTGACAGCCATCTGTCAAGAATGCTTTGATGGTGTTTCCCGCTTGTCAGGGGATTGGACTGGATGGCCCTTGTGGTCTCTTCCAACTCTATGATTCTATGATTCTATTACTGTTTTTGAAATGTTTACTGCAATGTAGCAGTTATCCCATTGAGTGGTAAGGGCAGAGTTGAAGCCTTTGGGTTACTAGGACAAATCAAACCTACTTCCTGGGCCAAGGCTCCTGCCACCAGGCTTAGTCTGCAGAATTTGTAAGGCTGTGTCAGCTGGCAGACTCCTCACCATGCTGCTCCATCCCTGCAGTCTTTCAGTCTCTGGATGTATTAAATTACATTTCTTCTTGTCATTTTGACTTTCACACCATGTGTGGCTTTTCTTATTTATAGCACATGTTCATATTTTTGCTTAAAGCAAATGTTATCAAACAGCTACACTGGCAACAAAAAAAAACCCACCACCAGAAGCCTGTCTGCTGTCATTCCAACCCCGCTCCTACCCTCCTTAAAAACCAAAACCAGTTTCACTCAGCAACAGAGCGGAACTAAAAGCAAACCAAGCAGATTACATGTGCCCAGCACAGTTTTTGCATAAAATGAAGATTGGAAGACACATGTGTAAGAAAGTAACTGTGTCTGTTGAAAGTTATGCCACAGTGACATTTCTTAGCCTTAAAGGACACTGATTTAAACTACGATAGCAGAACTGAAGCCTACGTTTACTTCCAAAGTTGCAATTCCCAAGGGCTAAAGGGGACATTTGCAAGGTACACTATGCTTTGAAATCCAGAAACATTACATTGCAGGATTCAGTTACAAGGTACATGCTTGCTCAAACAGATCACGGGACTAGCTTCCTATGAGGAATCTAGGTCTCCTGAGGATTCTCAGCAGATTTGCGATAGCAAATCTATTAAATCTTTTTGGTTTGTTTCTTTTGCTGCAATGCCTTTTGTTTTGCTGCAGTATAAGCACAGCTACCCCTCAGTAAATTATTCACAAAGAAAGACACAAGCATTCTGCAGGTCAGAACCTGCCACAGACAAGAGTCTGTAACAATAAGACTGCCAGCAATGCAATCTCATAAGTGTGCTAAATACAAAATGTTTTTTTTTTAAAAAAAAAAAACCTGCAGGTGTTGTATAAATATCCAAGAAGGCACCGTTCTTCAGTTCATTTGTTACAAGCACCCAATTCCATTTCAAATCTTGTGACCTTGAGACGAACTTCTGCATAGTAATTTTTAACCATAAAAAGCTAAATGGCTAACCAGTAATACTCATAATTGCTTGGGACTTTCAAGGGTATTCTGATAGAGCACCACACATTCATCAGCAATTAGTGTTCCAAAACATTGCCCTGGGAAAGGAACTGGCCTTCTTTCTTTCTTTTTCTAACTTTGAAAATGCTTCATCTGCTGGGTTGAGTGGATGTTGATGGAAATTAAGAGCTCCTTTCAGATCTGGATTGTCCAAGACCATGAGAAGTGAAATCATTTGGGCTAAACCACTAGACACCAACCACAGCACATTGGACAGTAAATTACCATTTCAGTTATAGACTGCTCTAATCCACTTCCTTACATGCATTTATTTCCATCCACCCAGGTCCACTTATTTCAGGTTTTACTAGTCAGTGCAGTCCAATCTCTCGCCCTATTACACTTCATTCTAGTTGAGAAATGGGGACCTATGGCTCTTCATTCGTTGTTGGGCTACAAGCCCCATCATCCCTGACCCAAGACTGCTAGCTGAATGGAAATGACATACCTTTTTTACATGCTGTCCAGCTTCCCCTGCAAAGACAAACAACAGGGATATTGCTTACCTCTTTGGGTAAAGACACTAGTTTGTTTCTGTCGGCGTTCAGTATATTCAGCTTCTTTAGCCGTCCAATGCTCTTCGGCAAAGTCTGTTTTAGATCAATGCAAAGCAATGTCAGTGATTACCAATACTTTTCAATATGTGTTTATCTTTCAGAGCAGTTTGGAAGTTCCAGATGGTACAGGTTGTTGAGATTTAAAGATCCCAAGGTGTGTGAGTTCAGTGAAGTTCTAGGGGTGAATGTGGTGGGGCAGATCAAAGCAAAGCCGCCAATCCTCTGCTACAACCATGTGACTATGACCTCATTGCTGGCTCAAGCATAAACCCATCCCAGGTAATGAGCAGTGATGGCCGTGCCAAGAGGAATGCTCACCACCACATACGAATTTACATATGAATAATCTGAGGATGAAGCCAATGTAACTATGTAAGTTAAGTAACTATGGTGTGCAGTCTGTTTTTATGTTTGCATCTTGCCTAGCGGATAAAAATGTTGCCGTGTCATTCAGAACCCTCCTTGCTTCCTCACCTCTGCAGCCATTACTGTTTTTGCCTCCTCCTCATCCCCTGGCTTGAAAACCACAGCGTCCCAAGATCCAACAACATCCTAACTTGGGCACCCACCTGGAAGTGTCAGAAACAGCTGCAACATAGGGTTCTTTCCATTTTCTTTTTCCACACTGCCTCTATTTCCAGCACCAGGGAGCTTTTGTGTCATATGCAGGAACAGCTCACCTGATACAGGGGTGAGTGGGTGGAGCTGCAGAAATAGCATTTGCACAACCCCAACCTCATCGCTCTCAGTAAGCAGCAGTGACTACGCTGCTGCTCTGCCACACTGGGCAAATGGAAAATGTTGGAGGCTTTAAATCAAAGTGTCTCTCCCTCTGAAGATATAACTACCAGCTTACTGAAGAGCATTTGCAATCAGATATTCATTGGGGAGATATGTGGACCCAAACCCTTTTAATCAAGGCTTTCCATTATGAGGTGAATGCATGTTAGGAAAAATTGAGTAGGGAAGAAAGATAGAATGATACAGTAGTGAAGTTGTACCAGCCAATCTTGGCAAGTTTCTTAAATTTGGAACAGGTTTTCCTACCTCTGCCTACCACTAAAGCAGTGTTTCCCAAACTTGTGTCTCCAGCTGTTTTTGGACTACAACTCTCATCATCCCTAGCCAGCAAGATCAGTGGTCAGGAATGGTGGGAATTGTATTCCGAAAACAGCTGGAGACCTGAGTTTGGGAAACACTGCTCTAAAATGTAATGACGAGACATTTTACTCAAAGAAGTAATAAGTAGCTTTTTCATCCCTGTGGTTTCTTAAATATGCAAGCAAAACAAACAAATATATAAATAAGCAGGGTAGGCAAAACATATTTATTATTCAAATGTGCTTTGGACCCTACTGGCCCTTCTTTAGGAAAATCAAGATCCAGTTCCTTTGGGGGGGGGTGTTCTCATTTCTGTTGCACTTTTCATATATGCCACAAATGTTTTCTGAATTATGTAAAAAGCTAGATACAAGTAACAGCTGCTTAAAACTCAAATCTAAGTTTGTTCTCATTCTCTCTGTTAATCCCATATTTTTCCTAGCCTACAGCCTCCATGGTACACATAGTATGTGTTTAAGAATGCACATTGAAGGGTACTAATTCGACTGTCTTATATTTTACTAGAATAGTCATAAGTTGGAACAACAAAGATGCTGCAGTGAAAATGAGTCAGGATATAGCAAAAGGCTTAATTACTGCCACTCATTTGAAGAGCTGCAGCCATACTTACCAGCAGCTGGTTTTCTGTGAGAACTAACTCAGTAAGGCTTTCACAGTCTCCTACTGCTTCTGTTAACTGAACAAGCCGGTTCTGGTCAACCTTCAAGATGGATAGGTTTTTTAATTTACCTGCAAGCAGAAGAGAAAAGTTTATGCTAGTTGCTTTAACTGCACCAGTCGCAAATATGTGGAATAAAATGCTTGTCAGACATCATTAACAGGTATTCTAAAATACTTGAGGTGTGCCAGCAAAATTTTGTGGTGGTGTTGTTTCTAATAAGGTTTTCTCAAAGATATTTATTTCAGGTATGTTTATAATCTAGAAAATGAGAAAACAAAACTCCATGTGACTTTTGTCTAAGTGGTGTTATCACCCAAGTTATTTAACAATAGCTGTTGCAGAACAAGAAAGGACAATATAGTCAAGAACCATTGAGGTACGCTTTCCTTCAAGTCAACTGAGACTAAAAGCTATGAAGCAAAAATGCGCAAACAACCTTCTAAGTGATTTATGTAAGATGATCAAGCCTGGCTACACCTGGCTTGCAATGTTTTTAGCCAATGAGTGAGGTCAGAGCAGTGGTGGACGAGTGGGTTGTTTAGATACCAGGATGTAGGAATCATTGGGGTTTAATGGGGCTTAGTCTTAGATTTCTTACGAGAAAGCAATGGGACAGTTCACAATGGGAGGCAGGGGGTTGTCATTATCAATGCAAATATAGGTAGACCACTATGTTTAAACCAAGTTGATTAAAAACATATTTAAAATCAAATAATTGTAACACAATCACATTATTCAATGGGAAAAAAATCCATTTTACATTTATGTTAGTTATTTCAGTGGTTCTGCCATGCAGCAAAACACTGAAAAGCAGGGAAAGGCTTTGTTTTTATTTTTAACTAAGCAATTAGGAAAAATGCTGATCGTATGCTTTTCCTTACTATTTCATCTGTAAAAGCAAAATAGTAAAAAGTTTTTTAAAATGAAGGAAGATTACTCTGTTTTCCACAGTCCCCTATTTGTGTCCATGGTAGATCGCAGTAGATCACGGGACCCTCTCCCCACCCCCACAAGCTCAACAATTTATATAGTGGGAGTAGATCTCAATCTCTTGAAAGTTGGACATGCCTGCCCTATGACACCTCCTTTTTGTAATTAATCTTCTGTGCACACTTACCTGTGAGTAAGCTCAACTGAGAACAAGTGGGAGTTATGCATCCAACAAACACTATAATCAGGCCAAATTAAGTAGTTGTACCAATGCATGTGTGTGTGCGTGTGGGGGGGGGGGAGTCCTTTATAGTACAAAGCTGCAACTCAGGTTAAAGGAAGCAACATTTGATGCATATTATAACAGCACCAAGTCTCCTTTTGCAGCCATTTTATGGTAAGTTAAGTGAGTTTAAAATGTCAAACTGCCCATTTTCAGAGTATTTTCTTTCTGTTTAGCAAGGCTAGCAAACTGTCTTTTGCTTGTGCTTAGCTGACTACTGTAAAATTGTAGTTGGCAAGACTATTTTTTTGTAGTTTATGAAAGCTTATGCCATAATAAATTTGTTAGGTGCTTTAAAATACTTCACAACTTGCTTTGTGGATTCGGTGGGGGGGAGGGGGGACAACTACTTTGCAAACTGCACCAGGGCCCCCAACCACCTTATTCTGGCCTTGATTTTAATATATCCTCAACAACCCTGCAAAGTATGTTAATCCAACAGAGGTTGGCTTCCCGAGGCTACCCATAAAGCTTTTTAGCATTTGAATTCTGGTCCAATTCCCTATTTCCATCCACTGGCTATAAGACACAGGTGTAGAAAGTCATGCATTTTTAGGATAGTTGCTTTGGTGGGGGGGGGCAGTTTCATTTTTTAATGCTGTGGCCACAGTGAGAGAGTCTGATGAAAGGTAATTAATGGCCTTATTCATAAGCCTCCAATTGCCCTCTCTGTAATAGGTAATTGGTTATGTACCAATAAAAAATTGGCAAAGCACAGCGAGTAAAAAGGAAACTGCTGACTGACTGCTGTGGGCTATATCACCAATAGTAGGAGTTCTAAGGGCAGCAGCCAGGATGTTTAGCAAGTGGGAGGAAGGCAAGGACAAAGAGGGAGAGGCCTGGGCAGCACCAGACAAGATAAGGCAATCAAAATAAAGCTTGCGAAAATAGAGATATTACAGTTGGAAGAATCTCATATGAGATGTTTTCTTAAGAGTATTCCCTTACTGTACCTGAAAACCATTGTACTTGAGTTACTATTATTTTCATAGCAGCATCAATATATATATAGTGCTTTAACTAACTTAAGCAAAAAAATAAAACCAGGTCCCTGGCCCAGGAAGCCTGCCAGCAATAGTGGGAAAGGAAGAAATGTCACAAAAGAATGCCTGTGCAGCAGCCAGGCTTCTAATCGAAAAAAATTCCGACAATCTTTGAATGGCAGGAAAAGTTGGTGGAGTTCATGAATCTAGCCAAAATGACCGCAGCAATCAGAAATATTCCTAAACAGAAATGTAAAATCGAATGGAAATATGTTGAGGATTACTTGAGGATTACTTGGGCGGGGTATAAATAATAAATTATTATTATTATATATTCATTTCATATGTTGTGTTTTATATGTTTTGTTATTGCCTCATATGGTTTGTTACTATTTTCGTATTTTCCCTTTTTTCGTTCTTTGTAACATTTTAAAGAATTTAAATAAAGCTCTTTTAAAAAGAAGAAATGTCACAAAAGAAACAGGATGGATGCAAGCAAATGAATTTGCAGCTATCACACTTCATTTAAAAATGACCATAGGACATAAATGGATTAGAGGGAGAGAACCATGATGGTATTCCAGAACAAAGCTACGGTCTCAAGTGGGAGAAAGATTTAACAGCCTGTATTGTGGAAGACAGAGTCTTTTGAGCAGATGAGGGCAGCAGAGCAGAGAGTGACTAACTACAGCTTAAAAGTCCATCTGAGTCCAGACTAGCTAACATTAGTCTTAAGCACCAATTTACTAAAACAGAAGCAAGCTGTGGTTTATTATCCTACTTTGTTTTTATCTCTCACCTTTCCTCCAGGGGTCTCAAGGTGGCATACATGATTCTTTTTCCTCCCTTGCTTAATTTTCACAGTCACTGCAGGAAGTAGGTTTGACTGAGAAAGACCAAATGGCCTAAGGACAACCAGTGAGCTTCATGACTGAGTAGGGATTTGAACCTTGATCTCTCCCAGGTCCTGGGCCAGACACTCTTTAACGCAGGCTCCCTCAACCTCGGCCCTCCAGGTGTTTTTGGCCTACAACTCCCATGATCCCTAGCTAGCAGGACCAGTGGTCAGGGATGATGGGAACTGTAGTCTCAAAACATCTGGAGGGCTGAGGTTGATGAAGCCTGCTCTAACCACTAGACACCCAGGCTCTCTTCACAGCTTAAAGTTTGGATACAATACTAAATTGTGCATAGACAAAAGCAGAAGCTATTACTATTCTGCTTATGGTCCTGCCTGAGAAGGAAAGAGGCTGGAGAATACATGAGTCCAAGAGTCACACAAACTCAAGTCTTGCAACCCTAAACCAAGGACTAATGTTATGTGTAAATGCAGCCAATGTACTGTGCTGTCCTTTACCAGCATTAGTCCGAAGCAGAAATTTCTTTGAGAAAGAAATTGTTCCATTGGAAATGTTTGGACTTTAATTAAAAACAAACACTTTTCACTTACCTACGCCATCTGGTAGCACCTCAAGAAGGTTCTGAGAGATGAGTAGGTCAGTTAAAGACAGCAGACCGCTTATCTCTTCAGGCAGTTTTTCCAGTTTGTTTTCGGAGATATCCAGGCATAGCAGGTTTTTCAGGCTTCCTATTTCCTACAACACAAACATCTAAGTCATGTTTCAACATGCAGCACCCAGAGATCTGACAGCTGCCCCATAACAAGATGCTTAACAGCAAAAGGGCAATTCCTCTCTTCCAGACGACAACTCATTTCTGATGATATCACAAGTGATTCACCAGTAAAATCTCTGTGTGCAATACCTAGCATGTGCTAACAGTCCAAGTTAATTTGCTGACTTATGAGTGCAGCCCAGCACTGCCAGCCAGTCATTCATTCAACAGTAGCCAACACCCAATTCTGAATACTATTAAAGGTGAAAGGGCTAAACATGTAAAAGCTTAGGCACACAATTAGTCAAATCAGTCCTTGCTGACTAAAGCTTCAGTATCAGTATACAGCAAACCTGCATCTGCATTCCTTATAAGAAGAAATATGTCTAACAGGGGAATATTTTAACTATTTAATCTCACTGAATTGTATACCAAGTTTTGCCATTATACCATCAATGCTTGGGTTACAGTTAGCCGAAGATATGGGTGCTTGGTCCGATTGTAAAATCAACAACATTTACGTTGAATTCTGCTCACATGCCAGCGAACCCGCGCTATAAAACCCACACCTACACACATTTTCTCATAGTTCAGTTCCCAAGTTATCAAAACACTCGTGTTCCTGAATCGACACAGGTGAAAAGAAAGCAGAAAGCAGACATTCCAAAACAGCAGCTCACACTTTCTGTGTAGAGTGTCTCTCATGTTCTTCATCTTCCAAACAGACAACTGTGAAAAGCAGAGGTGGCCAACCTGCAGTTCAAGGGTCAAATGCAGCCCCCTAGCCCCCAAAGCATTCTCCAGGCCTTACCCCCTCTGCTTGGACAACACCTCTCATCATCTTTAAACACATTTGCTTGACTTGGTAAGTCTATTGCTTGCTTGGATAGAAGTGTGTGAGGAGCTGCAGAAACACCTGGCATTTGAGTAGCTGAAATGTAGCCTATTCTACAAAGGTAAGTGCCCCATTCATTACTGTGCCCATTTCAGTCCCTGCCCACCTGCCCAATGTTTGCCTCTGGTCACACCCACTTTTACCTTTGGCCCCCTTCCCTGGCATGTGACCACAAAAAAGGTCGACCACGAGGAAATGACTCCATCAGGCTGAAAAGGATTCACCACTCTTTGGGGGGCTTAATATCCTTGAGAGTCACCTACTTCCCCCTTGAGATTATCATGGCCCCTTCCACTTCCTTGCAGTTACATGACACATAAGTGACCTCTCTGCTGTGAGGCAGAGAGGGAAACTGATCGATGCCTAGCAGTCACTGACATCACATCCCTTCCCCTGTGCTTTTCCAGCTTCAAAACACACGTACAAAGATGAAAAGACATTTACAGGCAGAAATCAAATATTACATAATCTTTAAATGGACACTTTGTCTTTTTTTAATATAACAGGATATGAAGGGCTTAGATTTCCCCTTCAGTCATCCAATAATAATAATAATGTTCAATGTAGTTTAGTGTAATTTAGAAATTGATGAGAATTGTCTCTTACCTGAGGTAATTCAGCCAGCTGGTTCCCATCTAGCCAGAGATCTTTAAGATTATAAAGTGCACCTATAGTTTCTGGCTGCAACATATGAAAGAAAATGTATCATGAATACCATTGCAAAATACTTTTAAATACACAGGGGAATGCGAAATAACATCATTTATTCAGTTAAGTATCCTGTATAGCCAAATCAAGAATGCAGAACTCCTGCAAGCGTTATGCTTGGGTTTGCTATATCCAAAGTCCCATAACAAAGAAATCTCACAACAAATAGGTGCGGTTATTGATAAAGACTAAGCACAAAACCTGTGTCTCCTCCTGGTTCTTGGCTGCTCAGCATGCCATTACGTAACACTGCTAACAGTTCAGAACTTCAAGGAGGAGGAGAAATGGTATCTCAACATGTTGCAACAGCTCTACTTCCAGGGTCTCTCCTGATAACCCTAACCCACATCCCAAGTCACTCCACCCAACATTCCAAAGCCCTTTCTTCAGTTCACAGAAGTGAAATCTTTTCCAGGCAACATTCGCAGATACAGAGTTTCTTGATTACAACCACAACCTATAATGTGCGTGAAACATTGTAACGAGGAGCACTTCGTTTTCACCAATGACAGAAGGGCCAGCTCCCTATGTTCCAAAGTGTCCGGATCTAAGTGTTTCACATTATTCTGATGGGCCACTATTTCGTGAAGTTACATTTTATTATTTCTTGCTAGAAAAACCTGGCAATTTTTTCTTTCTCTTTAAGGGAAGTTGTATGACCTGCTTAAAAGAGGGAAATGCCAAGAAGAGCAAAATGCCGAGACAAACGGTGCAACTTAATGCCCATAAGCAAACTTACCACCAACTTGCAATGACTCTATACTGCAATAGAGCCACACACACACTTCTCCTCCCCCCCTGCTTTTTAACAGTGAGCTTCCAAAACCACACTATAACATTAACTACCATTATTAAGAATTTAACCTCAGAATATTTTTAGTTGCTGTAGTCTGTCTTCCATGCATATTCTCTGTGGTTATTAAATGAGAGCCTGCACTGTTTCTAATATTTTTTTATGCTCTGCCTTCAGTGCCACATCAGTGGATGGGGAAAAAAAGGAAAAAAGAGAATGAGATGGAACGTTAATCTTGTCTAGGTTTGGGGAGAATTTTGATTTTGATTTTTTTATATATAAAAATAAAAATAAAATCATCTATGCATTAAATTTGTGATTTCATACTGTACAGTTTGAGCTTATTTTAGTGTGTGAGAGTGTATTTGTATTTTTAAACATGAATTAAACATTAAAGAAGTTAAGGAGGGCAGGTGGGGATTTTCTCTTGATGTGCTTGCCTTGATGTGCATTTCTGTCACCAGTGTGAGAACTGTTAAAAAGAAAAACACTACAAACTGTGAGTGGCATAAAAGCAAGTCTTAAAAAGAATTTGCAAATTTTCAAAATGGGGGAAGGGAAATATAGTTTTGGAAAGTTGAAAGCTGAGGAATGAAGTAAGGTGAAGAAGAGTTTAGAGGCAATGACTGTAAAGACAAGCCTACATAAACAATCTATACAGGGAACATGGTGGGCGAGTCTACATAAACAATAATCTATACAAGGAAGCATCACCAAGTTGTGACAACCTTTCACTCTTCTATGGCTGTATACATGTCATGTGTGCATTTATACATTACCTGCACGAAAAAGAAGTCAAACAGAAGAAAGGTAATGCTGATTTTAAGTGCTCTCCAGTTCACCCAAGAAAAGCGTATGTATGAGAACATGTGGGCATATAGTAATTTCAGTGAGTTCGCATTTCATTAGCATTAAATTCTGTAAAAAGAAGGTGATCATCCTAGACTAGACAATGGTGTGAATAGCCCATGGAACTCAAAGTGGGAAAGCAGAGCAGTGGGATTTTTCAATCACTCTCCAAAGTACATCTTAAGACCAACTGTCCATGTTTTAACATTGTCCTATTTTGACAGACTGTAAGAGATGTGGTGGCTTTCCTTCTTAGATGTTGAGAAGGTGTCAGCTGGAGGGCAGTCAGTCCCAACAGCAGATTGCTGGTTGTTCTGCTTCAGGAAGTGGAAGCAAAACGCTGCTTCGTTTGAATGGGATGGCTGCTTAGAAGCTCCTTCTGCAAACCCTTGTTATTCATAAAAGCTTCTCATTCATGGACCACATGATTAGATCCTCTTCTCTTGATGAAGCATGAGCAACAGGTGCTGCACTTGCGTACCCAAGATGGAGTTACATTCCCCAATAACCTTCTATAGCCTCCCTGGATAAGTTCCTTATCCACTTCCACAGCCCATAAGGCAGCCCTTTAAGCACAGATGCTTTCGGGTCCCAATAAGCAAAGACAGTTCCAAATGTTGCTGGAACGAACAGCGTTAATTGCAATCAGTACAAAACCATGCTCTGGAAGCCTTGCTCTTTTCAGATGTCACTGTTGCCAGTTTGGGAATTTGCATACTAATGCATCAACACTATAAACCAGGGGAAAGTGTGGGAAGCTTACCAAATTATAAAGTTCATTGTTCCCTAGGTCTAGCTCTTCTAGTCTCTGCAGCTGGGCAACTGACCTAGGAAAACAAGAATAGTGTATTTTGTACACATGGCTTTAAAAGCAGGCTATTAGCATTAGGGCTAGGACATTCCCCCTTTTAATTGTTGAATAACATTCACACAAATTAAATTAAAAGATGCTAATGAAAATGTTGCATTCCAGCGCCATCTCTTTGTACCGAATGACTCATTTAAAGAATGGGGTTGGAGAAAGAGAGGGAGGGAGAAATACTGCAATTCATGCCAAGAATGCAAAGCAAACTTAAAACGAACAACTTACTCAGGTAAATATGTCAACAGATTCTCTCTTAATTCCAGTGATGCCAAGTTATAAAGGCTAAAAAAGATAAAACAAACCTCATTAATCCTTTGTCTTTGTTTAAAAAGAACATTAAAAATATTTTCCAAAGGGGTAGTGGTATTAGTCTCTTGCAGCAAAAATAAAGCATCTTATGGCACATCTTAAAGATTATAGCATAATCTTTTTTCATGGACTCATGCCCACTTCAAAAGCCATGAAGAGTAAATGTCAAATACAAGATAAGATCTCTATCATTTACTTATAGGGATATGTAGGGAGAGCTTCCACATATCACAATAACGGGAAAAGGCACTGGTGGATACACATTACTTGAAATGTTGAGACAGAGATCAATAAAAATCATTAAGGAAAAACCTGGACTTTCGCCCCCTTACAGTGCTATTACAACTTGCAAAAGACTGATGCATTTCATGTTTCACATTGCTTAGACGCCAAGAACTCAACACTAAAAGAAAACTAATGTCATTCGTGAATCTGTGTAGATTAATAAAACCTGGAACACATAGATAAGGACAAACTCCTGCAATGAGAATGTGTTAAGGCAAATGAGAACCTATTTTAAACAAAACTGGTGGTTTTAAAATGAGTACCCAATGGATGAAAATACACACACTTAAATTCAAAGTTGAAAATGTTTGTTTTTGAATGAGTGGTGGAGTAGAGACAAGAAGAAAAGGATGAACTGCCTGGATGTGTCACGCAATGGTTAGGCATCAGTGTGTAAAGCTCCCCCCCCCCTTTTTCAATTAAAGAAAACTTGCCTTTGCTATACGAACTGCATTTATTGGTTCCGCGCATCTCCAGCTATCCATAACTTCCCATTTATGGAGTGTTCATCATTGTAAGTGGCATTACACGACTAAGCTAAGCTTTCCACTCACTTCCCATCATAGTAAAAGCCTATCATCACCATAGTAACATACAATTCCCCCACCCTGGCCAGGGTTTTATTTAGGACCAAATGGAACACAAGGTATCGGACATTATCCCAATGCTGTAATCTGCCTTAATCCTCCAACCTCCCTGAACAAAAACAAAAAAACAGAAATGCATGCCCATATTTTCTGCAACATAGCTGCCTCTGCCTTAAATTCCAGAGGGGCAGCCATGCTGCTCACTTTTGCAGAAAGACACAACAAAGGGCTCTGTGGCACTGTAAAGAACAACAATGTTATTGTAAGCGTAGGTTTTCATGGGCTACAGCCAAAGCTGGTCAGATGCATGAAATATTACTTCACTTAGCAGATAAATACATCGGTAAAAGCAGGGAGGGGAGGGGTCACCAACACTGCAGCCATAAGCCTGTAAGATGCAAGGGTAGCAGTTTGGTCTGCAACACTGTTATGCTAACAACACGTAAAGAGAATTCATTGCATAGTGTAGTGGGAAAGAGACCTCCTTGTCGCTACTGAATAAAGTCAAATTTGCGCATAAATTTTGGTTGCAATTTCACACTATAGCACCCTTTTTTAAAAAAATATTTATTAAAGATTTCTTGAATTACAAAGGTATGTGCAGTGTCACTCATATCTTGACATGCATCATTTTTGCAAATCAGTTTCATTTGTTAAGACACTACGAAGAAAGAAGGAAAACGAGGTAGATAGGGGTTGGGAGGGTAGATGGGGGGTTGAAATGCATTGACACTGTACTCAAAAGTGACAGTGGTTAGGAATATGTCTAGGCCTGCCATGCCCTGTTATGTTCCTTGTAGACTGAATTCCACAGAAACCGCTCGGACACACATAGGGTTACATTATCCTAGCTGTCTCAGTGGTGGCCAAGGAAACCTCAGAATGGCACCTGAGACTTCTCTACCCGCATGCCAGCTCTGCCCTCCCTCTGGTCATTTTCGTGTCATGTGACAGCTGAGTAGACACTATCCTGACATCACCTCTGATTTGTTTGTTTTTTAAATGAAATTTTATTGCATTTTTTCACAAGACCAGCTAATCGACACAAAGAATAATAAAAGGAGAGAAGAGAAAAAAGATGGAAGAGATTGAAGAATAGGAAATCCTCTCTCACAAATGTACCTTAACTTTTGTCTCATACAGAAAAATATGTGTCTTCCCAGCTCCCACCTGGGAGCATCCCTCTCTTCTCCCAGTCTCTCACCCTGGGATATCTCCCCTTCTCTGTCTCTCATACAGGGTCCTTCAAACTGGGCATTAACTCTGTTGAAAGCACAGTGGAGTTAAACTCAGTCTGCTAGGCTGGCACAACTCCCTGGGCCAAGATTCCAGTTCACACCATGGGATTGTGAACTTAGCACAGTGGGGTGTTCCACAGTAACATATAGGTGTATCATTCACTATTGCCTCTTTTTTGGGGGGGGCGGAATGCAAAGTATCCTGCTACAGTATGTACACATTTTGGGAAGAAAACCCCCGACAAACGTCCAGTGTTTCAAAGTTGTGTTCGAGTATAAATTCCATGCAAGAAATATTGCCAAGCCAACACAGGGAGTATGCAATTTCTGAAGTAATTACAATTGTTGTTTTTCTCCCTCGGCATTCCAGATGTCTTTTCTACTTTTAAGTATGGGATCAATTAGAAGCCTGTGGGGGCTACATTCCAAAACATGCCCTTTTCAGAAGAACCAAGTTGCTGGCGCAGTTTCAAATCAGAGCAGTGCTTAAAATATGCTGGCTTCATTCAAATATTTCGAAAGTAATGTAGCTATCTATTAATGAAGTTAAACCATAACTAGAAGCTGAGGTCCACCTATCCTGGGTATGTATAGAAGTGCACAGCCCTATCTGTTTCCTGCTAGACATCTATAATTCATTTTTCCTATACCATTCTGGTAGGCGAGAATTCAGTTTGTCTGATACAAGAAACTGAAGAAGGAAGCAGTATCTTTAGTTACTGTGGCTCAGCAAAGCTGTCCTGTAGGTATGCATGAAACACATACTTACAAGTCAAGCAAAATGTACTGTGCGGTGTATGAAGCAAGTATATTATAATATACTGTGCCTCTACAATTGTATGATTTTCTATCCCCATATACTTGCTGCCTTTGCTATTTCTACTGGTGTCTTTATTTCCCCCATTTATGTATTGCAGCCCTGTAAATGACTGGTCTGAATGAATGATGACTCTGTTCAAGAATTACTACAGGGAAGAAAGCAGGGTAGGAACAGAGGTGAACTGCTAATTATTATAATAAACGAATAGGACATTAAAACTCTTGCTTCTATAGCACTATAAAAAAAAGCTACCAGTGATAAGAACCATAGTCCTCTCAAGTTCCAGGCTTCACAGGAACCCCAGAAGCGAAATTCCACGTGGCATTCCAGGTGATAGCTAGTACGCAACCTTCCCCAGGAAGAATGAACATCCTGAGAATTCCCAAACTTCTAGGAAATACGATACCAAACAGCCTGCCATGCACCTGAGAACTCTGGGAAGTGCAAAGTGAATAGAGGAAGAGTCTAAGAGAACAGATTCAATAGCTAGAAGTGAAAAGGGTAGAAGACTCCCGGAGACCTAGAGCTGTTTTGGAGCAAGATCTCTGCATCCCCCAAACAGTGGAAGCTTCCACCATGCCCAACTGCACCTGAATACCTAGCTGTCAGAGCATTGAATCCTGTTAAATACTTGCTGTGGGTCACAGCAGATTTAAAAAGAATAATTTGTATCATCAGTTGTACTGCTCTTCTGCAGTACAGGCAGATTTCCAGATATCTGGAACAAGCTGTCACACAACTTAACTAGTACTCTGCTAATAATGTATTGAAACCTGATCATACAAGCAGTTCCAGTATACATAACAGAGGGAGGCCAAGGGTCCTGCCCACTTAATTTTAAACCATATCCAGTTTCCTCTGCAAATAGACAGGGAACTGCGGCTAGAGCATGAGATATAATAACTGAATATAATGTATGGAATATATTTTGCGTATATAACCCACAGAATTACTCTTTTTAATCAAGTTTCTTGCCATGTTTCCCCTTTTTCTGTATTCAATTCTGTATGCTTATTTGCAAGTGTCATTCGTATTTAACACACATTATACATAATTGGTTCATGTTTTTGAATGCCAGCCCATAAGCATGTGTGCATGCACACACTCACACAAGCACACACAGAACAAACTGCTGACTCATATTCATTGTACAACAAAAAGTGATACCAAAGTTACCAAGTAGATCTTAAGTGCTTCCTGAAGGTCAGGGGATTGTGCTATTTTTACAGCGAGTTGAATCAGGCCCCCTCAGTTTGTACGTGGGCATAACTGCATGCCCATTACGTAAAAGAAAACAATTATCAAAAGATGAAAGCAAAAATAACAAAAGTTTTTTTTAAGCTTCATGTTCCCTCTGTTCTACCCATGGAGCACCTCTAATTTTATAGAAGTGAATTCTGTTTTGGGTTCAATAAGTACTAAAATCAACAATTGCAATGGGAAGTTAAAAAGTGCTTCGACTCCCTGAGTTCACAAAGGCAGTATTCTTTTTCTTGAAGGTGTTGTTGATTTAAAATGTTAGCCAAGTGTATTTATAGATACTTTTTTGTGCATATGTGTAGGTTAAGGGGGCTGTTTTCTCTGCTTTTATTATATAAACCCAGTGAAATAAAACTTCAGCAGCAGGCAACATCTAGCAATAAACAATAGAACTTTTATCATAAATTGTCAAATGGCTGGAAGGAGAAAGAGGCTTTTCACCAGGTAACCAAATGGATGTTAATGATGGTCCCAGGCAGATCTAACTGAGGAGGAACATTTAACAAGTGAGAAGCCACAACTGATAAGGTCCTCTCCCCTTGTCCCCACCCTCCAAACTTCCCTAAGACGGGCAAGTGGAGAAGGATATCAGGAAGAAGAGAGGAAAGCTCATTATTCTAAATCATTCATTTTGTCTGAACTGGGACACTATCTCCACGAGATATTGAATGTTATGAATTTTAGGTGAGTTTTTATACAAGGCATTCTTCCATCCTGAAGTGTTGTATTTGTACACAGCTTACCTGATATCCATGCTACTCCAGCTCTAGATGACCTAAAAGATACTTGCAAAATATCCTGAGGGAAAAAACAACTAGTTTTCTATACCACGTTCACAGGTATTTAGGCTTATGCATAAAATCCACCACTGACAAATTTCAGGCATCTTTTTTTAAAAAGAACTTACTTTCCAATGTTATCAGGTAATGCTTGTAGAGAGATATCATTTACAGAAAGACATGTTAGATTCTGCAGCTCAGGAAAGCTTTCAGGCAACCTAGAAAAAGGAAAGTACAGATCAGCCAAGGACAGCAGAAAAGGACCCCCCCCCCTCTCTCTCTCTCCACAGCATCTTGCCATGGAGAAGCACTGCATGGTTTACATTGCAGCAGCTAGGAGTTGAACTTTACTCTGTTATTCTTCCAGTGCAATCCTTAATACCAAAATGCCAGTTTGTCCAAACACAAATGGAAAAATTAAATTATCTAATTTAGCACAATAAATTGTGCTAAGAGGTTCAGTTTTGTTAATTGTGTATGTGTGTGTGTCTTAACATATATTTTCTTCTCAAATGTGTTGTTGTTGGAAGGGCCTTTCTTCCCACCACCTCCTTTGGATTGCTTTCGCCATACGACTGTTTTCTCAAGGACAACGAGAGAGAGAAATAAAGCCTTCTCTCTCTTACAACCAGGCAGCTTGGCCTGCAACAAGGCACACAGCACATACTGTTTTTTTTTTTAAAAAAACAAATCAATAGTTCATTAAAGTGGAACAGAGCCACAACACTGAATCCAACTGACAAAAGGCAAACATCAATCAGCTGCTGTGTCTTCTTTTCTTAGCCCTGCATGTGAGGAAGATGGCTGTCATTCACAGGAGCTCATTTCAATACAAGAATCTGCTGCAGATTAGATATCATCTCTCATGATCCTCTAGTTCAATCAAGGCTTAATTGCAGTGAAAGAAAGATTAACATCACTTTCTCCATGTAAATAATTAGCCCCTTAGGAGGGAATAAACAGTCTCTGTTCTCGTCTAAATGTATGTTATGTGTTAAACAGGAAGCAGTTAGTTGTTGATGGGATCGATAAACAGAATAGGAAGTATTGCAGCTTAACTAAGGCTGCACTGCTTGCCTCAATCGTGATGTGCAAATGTTCAGGGCATAGCTGCCAAGTTTTCCCTTTTCTCACGAGGAAGCCTATTCAGCATAAGGGAATTTCCCTTAAAAAAAGGGAGAACTTGGCAGCTATGGTTCAGGGGCTGATAAAGCAATAAGGCAGCATAGTGGACCACCCAAGGCAGAATATGATCAGCTTGCTCCTTTCTCACTTGAGATTTTGTATTCTGGAACAGGTAACAAATATTCATCCCTTGCATCGGTTCTGAGCAGCATGTGCCACACTTAAACTGCCATTTTTCCTTGATAAAATGCACAAAGCAGCAAATAATGACACACACCCAGACATATATAATTGCTTGCATTCTGCTGAGAAAAGCAGCAGCCATTAGTAACTGTCATGAGGTGCCCGTATTTTGCATCCTGTGATGAAGCACGCTATGTCATGCAAAGAGTAGCACAGAGGTTCCTGAAGAAATCTGTCCACTTTCCTTCAGCATTTATGCATCATGCTCAGCCATTAATTTCCACCAGCTGCTGCAGTCTTAAAAAATAATGGCCTCGGTTTAGAGGTGGTGTGTGCCCACATGCCTGAGCAGTCTCACAAATCATTAATAGTTCTTGAGCAGCTTCTCACATTCCCTCCCCCCAATTATTTTCTGTGTAAGCTCATCTGATTCAGTGTTCCATATTATTCTGGGGGATGCAGGTCTTCGGCACAGACAAAAGAAACGCAGTTGGCCATACATGCACTAACTGTTCACGGCCACAAGAAGAGATTGCATTAAGCAGCACAGAAATGTCGAATTTTTCACTGGCTTTTGCCAAAAGGTTAATGGCCTTCGCACCATTCATCAATTCTGTTTTTAATGTACCAGTCATTTGGGTTTATGTGTTTCAAAAAGTGGTCCATCCACTTTTCATTTCATGTTTTTCAATTACTTTTTTAACTACTGGGGATTCAACAAAACAGTTTTGTATGCAGAATCAGATCCACTTGCACAACAGGACTTCAACCCCCTTTACCACTCTAAGTCTATTTCAATCAGGAGGTTAGTGGAACCCCAGAACAGGTTGAGGAAGGCATGAGAGGAAGAGAGGGGTGCAAGTCCCGTATGGCAAGTGAATCTTGTTCCCCACATGCATGCTTCCATTTAGCAATGTGTTGCATTCTGCCCTCAAGTTTTATTATTGTATTTTGTGATCTTTTTATGCCACCATGGGCACCTGCAAAAGAAGGGCACAACAAAAAACTGTCAAGTTCAAGCCAAATAGAAGATTACCTTTACACACACACACTTCTAAGACCTGAACACTTTTTCATTCCATTTTATGGAGATTACCTAGTGAGCGGGTTCCCACTGAAGTCTGCTACCTGTAATGATTTGCAGAAGGAAATGCTTTCAGGGATTTCAGGAATATCTGCAAGGAAGAAAATAAAGAGTAAGAAACAGCAACCAAGAATCTACCATACCATCTCTATTTCAAAATCAAAGAATGGTATTCAACTCAGCTTTACTTAGAGCAGACCCAGTGAAATGAATGAACATGACTAAATTAGGTCCACTATTTTCAATGGGTCTGCTCTGAGTAATGAGCAAATACCACCTTCAGTACATTTTAGGTCCTACAAAGCAATACAACTTTGTAAGATACTGTCTGCTAAATATCTTTCTAAAAGCAATGATAGATATTGGTTTGCATTTATATATAGACCTATCATTTAGGGATTTCAGTGGAATCCAAAATGAACAAACCATTATGGCTCCACTAGCATTGTGTTTTACATCACCCTTTTCTCTCCCCTCATGTTAACACATCCTTGGCAGCGTTAAACACAGCTAAAGTTGCATGCAATTCCCGTTCTTTTTAAAACACACACACATACTGTAGGTTCTCATAAGTGAAAAGGAAAACAAGCCTCTGACTGTTTTAGTAGCTTGGAAGGAGGAATGCAGCAAAATCACAGCCATGAAGAACCAAGTCAGTTTCTGACACAGACCTCAAAAGAAAAGTCAATATGCACTCAGGGACACCACAGAAGATTCCTTGGAGGTGGAATGGGAGGCAAAGGGCAAGGAGATTCTCAACAAGGTTTAAAAAGGTGGAGTTGTATATATTCTAGATTGCTATTATAATTTAATTGCAAAATAGAATACACTGGACAATAAAAGCAGGGCAGGACAATATCAATCCTCACACGCGCACACACTCCCCCAACCAACCAGAAGTAGCAGATGATAGGAACATAGTGAAATATTGCTGAAGCAGGGGAAAAAACCCATAGAATTACAGAGCTGGAAGGAACCCCCAGGGGTCATCTAGTCCAATCCCCTGCAATGCAGGAATCCCAGCTAAAGCATCCATGTCAGATGGCCATCCAACCTCTGCTTTTATAAAAAAAAACTTCCAAGAGGAGAGTCCACCACCTCTTGTGGGAGTCTGTTCCACTGCCAAACAGCTCTTATGGTCAGAAAGGTGTTTTCTTCCCCCTGAATGTTTAGTCTGACATATTAAGTTTTGCGCTTGCATGATAGCTAAATATGAATATTAATTTCTAACACTCATTGTTAACCAGTTCAAACCCCTGGAATATCCAACCCTGAACACCAATGAATGCTGCTCTATAAACATGTGACATACAGATGTTCTGGCAAACAGTCAGTACACAGACACTTCTGAATAACAAGCCTATATAAACTCTGTGACAGAGGACAGCGCAAACAGGCACATTGTCAGTGAACGTTAGGCCAGCTGAAACAAGAAAACCAAGCGAGCAGCCTTCTGCATATAAAGTCACATGCACACCATATGTTCGAAACGCTCTTGTACTGCTTTAATAGTCACGGTTTGCCCTTAAAGAATCCCGACAACTGTAGCTTGTTAAGGGGTGTTAAGAGACACCTCAAAGAGTTACAGTTTCCAGCACCCTTGAACAACAGTTGCAAAGAGTCAATGTGCCATTTTAACCATCACTGTTAAAATGGTATGGGGTGGGTGTACAGCGGGCGAGGCCTAAGATTATGCCTTTTTTCCATTTTCTAGGCACAGTTGTCTTCTCATTATTTGCTGCCACAGCTTTAAATATGAATTGCACCCATAGCTGCTCTTAAAGTCTAATCTTAAAGAAGTGTACAAGTTTAATTAGGAACATAATGTAATACTGGTTATTCACATTGCTTCACTAAAATGCTATGGAGTTTGATATAACTTTGCTTTAATCACTGCAAGTGAAATGCTAGACATTATGAGTTGAGGCACTGAGGCAAGGAAGGAGGCGGGGGGGGGAGTAAATATGCCTGTGTGCACAGAGATGCATTGTGCTTCATATTCTTCACTCCCCCTCCCTCCTGCGAGGTTCCTATAAGCAGAGGCTGAAGTTTTCTTTTCTCTACACAGTCACTCTGCTCCAACAGAAGTTTGAAACTGCTCTTAAAATGTTAGCTTATTTGTACAGCGAAATTACATAATGATGGGACGTGAAGACTTACTGCATTTACATTAAGGACAAATGAGAGCAATTTAAAACAAAACAAAAAAATACAAAAAACATGCAGACTCTGCCAAGCTATCATTATTAGGCTATGTATGTCAGAGGAGAAAGATGTATGGACTTTATGGGCTTAGGGAAAAAACCAACCCAGCATATGTAAGCATACAAAAATACTAACCCAGCATAGTATGACTATCACCTCCTCAAATGCCCTTCCTAAGCTGCATTGCACCACTTTCAAACAACTTCCAAGTTCTACCAATTGAGATGGGTGAATCAGCAAAAGCCACAAGTGTATGGACTCAAAGTCGCCTCACTCATTGTCCCCTTCTCATACGATTTCATACACACACCACATTCATTATCATCCACTCATTTCCCCAATCTCTCTCTCTCTCTCTCTCTCACGCACACACACGCACACGCACACACACACACACACACACACAGTGGTACCTCGGTTTATGAACACAATTGGTTCCGGAAGTCTGTTCATAAACAGAAGCGTTCATAAACTGAAGCGAACTTTCCCATTGAAAGTAATGGAAAGTGGATTAATCTGTTCCAGACGGGTCCATGGAGTACTCAACCTGAAGCGTACTGAACCCGAAGTATGAGTGTAATTGGTTCCGGAAGTCTGTTCATAAATTGAAGCGTTCATAAACTGAAGCGAACTTTCCCATTGAAAATAATGGAAAGTGAATTAATCCGTTCCAGATGGGTCCGCGGCGTTCGTAAACCGAAAATTCATAAACCGAGGTGTTCATAAACCGAGGTTCCACTGTACATACCACTCATCCACTGACAAGTCATCTCTCTCTCTCTCTCTCTCTCTCTCTCTTCTTTTTCCCCTGCCCACACCATCCTTCCTCCTCTCACCCACACCCACACCCCAAGCCTACTTGGTTGGGAAAGTGGATGTGGCATGAAAAGCTTCCATTGGCATAACCTTTTCTTCCATGTCTAACAGGGGGAAATGTTCAGAGGGGAACGCAGTGTGCAGGGAGGGCTTAACCCTTCTCTCTCTCCAGTGGCTGCCATCCTAAAAATCATCACTGCCATCCTAGGGCAATTAGGTTTAGATAAAATGGTCCCCGTTTGCATAAATGGGGTCCTTTTTCTAAGCTTAATGGGTGCATGGGAGTTGGGCTGAGGAAGGAAAAGTGTAGCTGAATCCAAGGCAGAGATGACCACATCTGGCTCATTGCTCAGAAATTCTCTAGATGTTGTAGCAGTCCCAGTAAATTTATTTTAAGCAACAAATTTATAGGCCACTTCACAGGGGGAGGGACCCCATCAAAAGCAGTGTGCATAATAAAAACAGAAAACACAAGCTCTAAGAACAATGAAAGCAAGTCAACAAACTCTAAATCAATAAAGCTAGATGGAAGAGATAATGCTAGCCATTCTACCAGGTGTTGAACTTAGAACTTGAACATTTCAGTTACTCCTCTAGTTGTTTGAAAATGTGTGTAAATATTTGCATATCATTTTTAAAGTGGTTCAGTATTAACACATATAGCTAACTTTCATACCACACCCTTGCGTGCAATATGTCATAATGCCACCTGAGAAACCTGTAAAGGAAGATTTTTTAAAGGGTTTTTTTAAAAAAAGTGGGAGGTGCAGGAAATAATTAATCCGCATTACCTACTTCTTCATCCTTTATAATTACATTGAACAGTAAACCTACAAATCAACATTTACTCCATCACACTTCAGCTGTGGGGTTGACCTGTTAAGAAACATACTACAGTACTACAATCCTTAAATACAGAACAGCAGTCCCACCTAATTAGGAAAAAGAACAAGTGACTGAGTTTGTAATGGCTCTTTGAAGGTCACTTCTAGACTGTTGTTATTTTGCAGTAGGAGTCAACCACATACAGTACCAGCAAATCCACGATACACAACAAAGCCACTTCTAAAAATAAAAATTGGAATGTCCCTGGGGAAAACACTGGAAATCATAGGGTAACAAGTGTTTCATGTGACTTTGTATAACCTCCCCACAAACAAATCAGAATGAATGCTCAACAAACGGTGGATATTGCATAACCGCCCCAGAAACTGTGTGTCAACAAACCAGGATGAATGCTTTAAAAAGACAGGTAATTTAGAAACAGCCAATGATTCCATTATGACAGTATCAAAGAGTCACTTAGCAATGGGAAAGTCTTACAATGAGAGTGTGGAATATAGGAAATGCTCAACAACAAGTGATCTTAGCTGCTCACTCAGCTTTTCTTGAACTCACTCCTTATCACTCTGCAGCAAAACACCAAGGACACTGAAAGGCAAAGAGTGCCTAGGAAAGCAAGAGCTTCAGCTTTTTAGAAGATACGTATTACTCTGTCCACAATAGACAGGACACTCATTTTCAGGCCTTTAAAGCCCAAACATAGTGTTTGTGACTGGATTCCCACCTTGATGTAAACACTTTGGAAGAGAAGGGACAATGAAAGGAGATATTTGGAAGATCAAATGGGCAACCCAACATCTAGTATTGTTTTCATGAGATGGAAGTCTGTTTGGGTGAGCTGCGCTCAAAAGGGTGGCCTTTAAATAATTCTATAAGTTAAAAAAACTGAAACTGCTGCAATATGGGCTCTGGGAGAGATAGGCTAGACAAACACTTTAAAACTCCAAGCATAAAGGACAACACTGAGAAAGAATAGTAGGCTAAGGAAGAAGTTGTTTTGGAGATACTGAGGCACAGCCAAGAATCGAAAGAGCTGCTGCTGTTTCCCCATAATTAGGGTTTTCCAAGGACTGAGGCCTTGCTTCTCTTGCATGTACAACCCCTGATTTTGCCACTGCTTCCCTAAGCAGCAGCAGTAAGCTGCCAAGAACAAGAAAGAAACCAGACCTATTTTGTTTTGCCAGGAGGGGTGTGGCAGCTGTCTCCAGCTAGCTTGACTTAGCTCAAGACTGAAGTCTGGAGAGACCCTTACAGCATGGTCCTCTGAACATGCAGGCTTAGAACCTTTTGACTTATTCTGCCAGACTCAAGGAAAAGGCCCCTGCAATGTGACAGCCTAATACCTATGTGGAACTCACAAAAGAATAGCAATTGCAATGTTGTCATTTGACTTGAACTTTTTTAAATGTCCAAAGTGCTTCACTTCCATTATCTTGCTGCAAATCTTGCAATAACTCAATAGGGGTACAATAACCCAATAGGCCCAGTGAGACACACACACACGGCCTCCCCACTTGGCTCGCAAGTCCATTTCAAGTCAAGCCATGGCCATCCACCATCATCTGCTGGCCAGGTAAAAACATGGCTACGCTGAAATGCTTTTTCCTAATTGTCAGGTCTTTAGAAGCCCCTCACAAAGCTCCATCTTGTGGAATGCTCTGCAAGTCCTATACTGGCAAAAGATCACCCAGCAGCTCACCTGTCTAACTTGGCCCAAGAAGGGTGGAGAAAATAATGGTGTAGTTCCCCCCCCCTAAGCCAGTACTATTATCCTCCATATTGCCTAAAGTCACTTAGCAGGTTAATAATAGATTCAGATTTTAGAACAGAGACTTCCTGATCCACAGCTGTGTTCCTTAGCCATGTTTATACCAGTTACAGAAAATACCATGCCTCTTTCCTGTCATTTCTCTCGTGGCAGCCTCTCTCACCTGCACATTTCAGACTGCTAATTTCAATCATTCTGTCTATCCATACCCTTTGAGCATGTGAGTGATGCCTCTCCATACAAATTTTAATATATATTTTTTATAAAACAGACCTCTGCAGATGTCAAACTTCTCTTGACAAAATCTTTTCAAAAGCAGATACTGGAAACACGTTATGTAGTTTCAACACCAGAATTTTTTGTTTTATTTTTTAAGGTACTGCGCTTTGCTGGAGTATCTCAATGAAGGTAATCTTTGCCACTGTCAGATACCTGGCACCTTCAACCCAATAACGTCCCACCCAGGTTATTCTTCCAGCTAGTAGACTATTCCCCAGTGCCAAAATGTTGATACTATAGGTTTGTCTGCACTATATGCTTCATGGAGACAGCTTGAAACTACCGTACCATTCCCATAATGGTTTGCCTTTGTCTTATCTACCATAGCACACAGAACAATCAAGGCATTGTATTTGGGCATCACATGAAAGTTCCCCATTCCTCTGGCACTTCAACCTCCTAGCAGCTGGTCTCCGACAGGAAGTGGCAAAACCTCTACATGCCACATGGCAAGTGAGGTAGCTCAAAGAGGCAGTTTCAATGGGCCCCAGTGCAATCAATAGAACGTCTAGACAAGGAGCAGGCAACCTTTCTGGCCCTGAGGCATGGGGGGGGGGGAGTTCAGTAATCCCATCATGCACCTCTTCTCCCCAAAGACAACAAACTGGGAAGCAGAGATGTGTGAAATGGGCAGAGAGATGGGGAGCAAGCTGAAAAGGGGGAGTTATCCCATGTACCAGTGGAGAAAAAAACACAACAACAACAACAACAACAACAACAACAACAACAACAACAATTCCCCAGCCACTCTGGGCAGCTTCCAACAAAATATTAAAATACAATGATTCATCAAATATTAAAAGCTTCACGGTCATTGGACTAAGGGGACTAGAGTAGTACCCTAGATGTTCCCCTGGTGCCTCCTTCCCAAAGCCTGGGAAGCTTCTGTCTAGCTTAGGGAGGGAGGCGCGAGGCTCTAATGGGTCCGAGATCTGTCCTGCCATCTTCCCAAAACCCATCCAACTTTTAGAAGGAAGCAGGAGGGCTCCAGCATCCTGCCAGAGCCCTGGAGGCGCGATGCTCATGTGTGTGACGTCACATCATATGCATGACATTGACACACACACACCCAACGGCCCTTGCAAGCTAGTGCCTCTGGCCCTAACTGTTCCCCTGTGAAAAATTTCACCACACTCCACTGCCATGCACCTTCCTGCACATGCAAATTGTGCTCCCAGCAGTCTGCCAAGCAGTTGTTGGGCAGGCTGAGGGAAGCACAGTGGATTCAGGAGTGGCAGTGGGGATGGGTATTCCATGGTGGGCTTCAGAAAAGGCCTGTGTGGACCACAGGTTGTCCACCTGCAGCCTAGCCTATTTCATCACCCAGGAAGGAAACCGTATTACACGATATTGGAAATGTGAAAATGCATGTAAGCCAACATGTTAGGAAGGGAAGAAGATTAATGCTTAGAGCCTATGTGCTGGTTTAGCCCTTCACCTGCGTGGGTTTGAATTGTAGGGAGAGAATAAATGCAGTTTGATTTGGCTAAACAGGTGTATGTTGAGGTACTTAAACTTGACTCACCATGAAGAATGCTTAAAACAATTCCACATAGAAGATGTATGTATTCATATACTCAGGCTTACCATTTCGAGACAGATCAAGTTCTACCAGCTGCATAAAGTTTGCTATCTCTGGAGGAAGCCGCTGAATTTCATTATCACTAAGCCCAAGTTTTCGTAACTTTACAAGCTGAAAGAAAGGCTGGAAAAGAAAACAATTATCCATTGTTAAGTGTGTATACAAAAACTGCAGGTAGTCATGTTAGTAGTCCATTAAAAAATAAACCCAGGTGGTATAGCAAAGACCATTTAATGTTCCCTAGTTTGTGACACTTTAAGTCTCACTCTTTTGACAGAGACTGCCCAGTGTGGAATATCCCCTGTGAGAATGCATGCATGGGGTCAAATCTGAATGACAGCATTAGAATGTGGGCCTATTTGGCCAAAGCTAACATTGATGGTGCTTCTTTGCTGCCAAAATTCCCCTTGCCTGAAATAGTGCTAAATATTTAATTGTGATCACAGTGAATTCATACCAAGCATCTTTTCAATAACTCGAAATGAAAATTTCATTACTTCATTTTACCAGACTTTGTCTCGTCACCCAAAAACTATTCTTACATTCTAAATCACATCAATTGAATGAATGGAGGAGAGAGCAAAATTGTTTGCATCAGCCCTTCCTCCCAAAACGTTTCATGTTTACTACTGCGCAACCAACGATAAGGCTCTCACTCTCCTGATCCCCATGCATTGGAAAGACAATAGAGTTTCATTGTCTCACTCCCAGGCAGGCACTCCTTGGTCAGGTTGCCTATTTCTGAAAGCTAAGTTGCTTATATCACTGTATAACAGTACTCTGTCCTCATAACCAGTATATCTGAACAAATGCATTGCTTTTTTATTTCAACTGGATATTACAAACTGTGCAGTGGTAGCATACAATTGTCATGTAAATAGTGCTGCTGCCTTGTTCTAATTTATTCAAATGGGGTCAGAAATTCATGACTAGATTGTCCTTTTGTTGCCACAGTTTGCTGCAACAGTAAGGCACACAGGACGGCTTCCCAGCATTCCACGTAGTTGGACATTCATCTAATTAATTAATATTGGCTGATTAATATTCTGCAGCCTTTTTTTAAATGTGTCTGTGGGAGGGGGGGTTATTGTTTTGCCGTTTCGTTTTACTTATTTACTTGTTTTATTCTGTGGACGGCCCTGAGAGCTTATGATGGGTGGTACATAAATCTAATAAATAAATAATTTTTCCTGGAGCGGTGTAAGTGCATACATCTCTCTTCAGCTGGAGAGAGGTGGCTCTGCATACATTTCCCTTTGCAAGCATGAAACCATTCCATTCATCGAAATGGATGGGAATTCCATTGTAAATGCATAGGAACTCATCGTGACTCTCCAGAGGAATTCTGGCACCAGGCAGGAGAAGACAGCATTTTTTCTAACAAGGTGGTGGAAGATAAAGGTACAAGCATATTTCACTCCTGTCATATAAACCTAGAGCACATCTGCACAGTTTGTGACACACCAGAGTAGATCACAAGCTGTGGGGTGGCTTAATAAATCTTTTCTTTGTTGCAAAAACAGCTGTGCTGGCAGGCAAGAGGCAAGCTAATGTGCTGTTTTCAGCTTGATGGGCCCACAGGCTGGACAGATCTGCTCTAGAGGAAAGAAAATTGTATAAACACATATATTATGTTAATTTTTAAAGTAGAGTCGGCAACACCGTGTTGCAAATCAGAAGTGTGCATTTTGGGGATTCCTGGAGATAAGGATCAAAAGATTCTGTATCCCTTACTGGCAAACTTACAACTTTATGTGTTTGCTGTTCCTGAAGAGATAAGAAAACACTCTTCCTTGCTTCTTCCTCCACAAGCCAAACCTTACCTGCTTTAACCCATGTGTGTTTTAATATTAATAAAAGTAGTAGAATAGAAAGTGTGCCTCCCACCACCACCCAAAAATATGCAAACTTTGTGGACAGCTTTTAATTAACCTAAATGCATTCAGGTTTTGAATTAAGTGATACAAATTCAAAATTTCTAAATATTTAGGATACTGTAAATCAGGGGAACTTGCATCCAAACTAATGTTTTGAAAACGAAGCAAGTAAGATGTACTACTTCTACGTTATTTGTTTTGTTCTATGATTGAACAGTGAATATATGTAGTGATTCTGACACCCACATACAAAAGAAGTACTAGGAATTTGCTGGTACCATACAACGCCCATTTTAAGGTTTCTATGTGGCATGCAATGAAATGTTTTGCTTATAATCCTCCTGTGATTAGTACTTTGTGCTGACCCCAAGCTGTCTGCAGTAGCTTAGCAAAAAAAGGTCAACATTTGTAAAGTCAAAGCTAGTTTGGAAGCAGCCAGACCAAAAGAGAAAAGGAGAATGAGCAGCTTAGGTTGGTCCAGAAAATATGTTCTGTGCATAAGAACAGCAACCAACTTGCATAATTTTTTAAAAGTACAATTTATAAAGTGAAATGGCCCGTTGACATCAGACATTTATTTTGTTTACCTTCCCTCTTCCTACCACCACCACCTTGCAGAAATGATATCAAGAGCTCTCTCAAGTTGTCAGATGATATGAACAGGCAAAGCCACAAACCACACCTCCAGTAAGTGGAAGCTACCACAACCTGACTTTGTCTTTCCTCCCAGCATGCTGCTTACAAAAGCCACAAACCATATGCGGTAACTTCAATATGGTGTTCTTGCATAAAAATCTGGCGTGTATAGGTTCGGATCACACTGTTGACATCTGAATTTTACCTGGGATACCAATTGTGCTACTCAAACCTGCATTCCATATACAACAACCTATTCAAATATTACATCCCACACATGGCACATGCGGAAGTCTTACATGAACAAACTCCCGAGAAGATGTCTCCCTCATGCTAGCAATCCTCCTCAGCTTGAGGACAGAATAGGTGTGCAATATTTTACTCATTGTGTGCACACAGCTTTTGATCATGAAGACTGTTTTTACAGAGATTCATGTGGTGATTCAAATCAAAACCCTGAACAAAAAAAGGAAGGGAATCTCACTGCTCTTTCTTCCTTCTCCCACTCCACCCTGAATCTGATCCCAGAGGACTCCCAGAGACAGGACCCATTTTTTCAGAACACTTGGCATGGCATTCTCATAGGGTCCTCTGCCATTTCATTGAACCTTTAGCCTGCTCCAACCTAGAACAGTGTTTCCCCACCAGTGTGCCTCCAGATGTTTTGGGACTACAACTCCCATCATCCCTAGCTAGCAAGACCAGTGGTCAGGAATGATGGGAGTTGTAGTCCCAAAACATCTGGAGGCACACTGGTTGGGAAACACTGACCTAGAATATAATTCAGCTTCAAAACTTTGTACCACTACCCATTACTGAAATGAGTGCTCACCTGTACGTAGGTGATTTGTGGTTTTAGCCTTTTTTGTAATTATTACTTAGGACTTTTAAAAATGTACTTACACCCATGTCCCTGTGGGCAATGGGAGCATCTTATAAAATGTTACAGCAATTATTGTAACCTTCCCTTATTCAGTCTAAAGATGTAGTGGTTACACTGCACGCAAGTATAGTGTTCGTAATTTGTGACAGTTTTCCTCCATTTACTAAGGCCCAGTAGGTAGATCAGGGCAGAGGTTTCCTAACACACACACACACACACACACACACACACACACACACACACACACCTTTTAGAGCCAAGGGAAATGTTTGGGAATTTAAGAAACTGTTGTGGGCACCACAAAATACCCATTTCACAGAAGAAAAACTGGCGGTGCTCAGAACCAACCCCACAAACAGGCAAAACACCCACTTCCAACCAAAACAAACAGACAAAAGCAGGTAACACCCACCCCTTGCAAGCCAAAAAAGCAAAGATTTTAAGAAAATGGGACAGAAGACCTTGGCAGGTGCCAAGGGAGGTTTTGAGTGTGATGCTGGGGATTCCAGGATTAGTAGTTACGGTGCATATGGTGCAGCTATGTGATATCGCTAAGAATATATTCTGTCACACATCTGTGATTAACGCAGCAGTTTTCTTGAAGAAGGAGAACCAGATCTGTCACCCGCTTTTAAGTCACCTCAGTTTTAATGAGTGGGTGAGCTTTTAGCCAATAGCTGAGAACTGAAAAAGAGGAGCATTTGCCCCTCCCACCCACTATTTGTATTGGGCATCCATCCATTTAAAAGATGTAGTCACAGAAACAAGAACAGCCCTTTGTTTTTGTTGTTGAACACAAATGGGACCAAACCCTGTATGAAACATCCAAACACCAACCTGGCGGCAAGTGGAGTTGCTGTTTTAGGAGGCAGCCCAGCACAGAATCAAGGGAAAATATTTCAAATTCCTCAAGCACCAGGAGCAATTTTCAAAGTGCCTAGGATTTTTCCAGCCACACAACACAAAACTGCTGCTGTGGTGCATTAAGAAGGGATTCACAGGGTCACACTGCAAGGATCACTTACTCACCCTCTGCACACTCTCTGCACTCTAACAAAATCACTGAGATTATCTGTCGGAGCATCATTGGTCATTAGCCAAGTAGGTGAGGCAATAACAAGCAACCTAGCCTTGAGTTTCATAAACACAGTCCCGCAGAACACTCTGCCGATAGAGAGGCAACAGCTTCCTTCTGTTCCAACTTTGAAATGCCTACTGAAAGCTTTTCTGTTTCATCAGGCTTATTCAGGCACTTAAGAATACAACTTTTAAATGTGTATTAGGTTTGATGTTAAATTTGATGTTGATTTGTTTAAAAGTTTGTAAAACTCAATAAATATTAATGGGGGGGGGAACACCCTTCCACAATAGTTCTCTGATTTCAAAAAATATTACATGGAATTTATGTAAAGTTGCTGTGAACTGCTTTGATATTTTCTTTATGATTTAGCATTATATAAATATTTTCATAGCTACATTAACGTTCTTAAAAAAAATTGGTCATTCCCGATCACGTAAAATTGAATTAAAGCATACTAATCAAGGGCTACCCACTAGCCAGTCTAAACATTACTGATACCAAATGGAGATCACTTTCAAATCGCCCTCACTGCAGCTGTTATTTCATGGTAGACAGATAGTGTACAGCAGCTACCTCATGCAGCCTGGTGATTTTCTCTGTACCAGTGGAAGCGTCTGAAAATGTTATGCACCAGTGTGGTGGAGGGGGGAAATCACACTAACTCTATCATGACCTTTCAGTAGCTTATCACTGCCGGTAATAGATGCCACATGGAGCAATTAACAGTAGTCCTTCCTTACTTAATTGTACACATGTAGACAGTTTTGCCAACAAACAAGGGTGTAAACACCATCTCACAGAAATTGCAGATTTAACACCATAGCCATTTTATTTTTTTAACACATGGCAAGTGTTATAAGCACAGTTCTCGCTGTGTGTTTTCCCCCCTTAAATTTCTGTCTCGTCCTTTCTCCAAAAGAAGCGCAGAGTGGCAAACAACCAAGCCATAAAATACAAAAAAAGCTGGCTGCCTTAATTTTTAATGCTTCTAAGTCTGTAATAGATGCCTAGTTCAATCTGTACTCTTTCACAGAATGGTATTTTGTAATTAGTAACACAGGTTAGACAACAGAGGTAGGGGATCATGCTGAAACCAAAACATCCACAAAATCTGGGCGTGGCTCACCCACTTGAGATCTGACAGGTGATCTCAAGTCTAACAAGGTTAGCAAAAGAAGATTGAAATGGTAGCCAAGAGGTAGAGTGAGCAGAACGACTGAACCCTCAGCACTTCCCTCTGACATTGCCAGTCTAGTCGTGGCAGCTGTGCTCAGAAAAGCTTCTCATCTGTGTGACCTACACTCCTACAAAGAGGCCAATTTTGAGCCCATCTACATTACTGCAGACCCACTGGGGGCTAGGAGGGAATGGGGAAGCAACTCAACAGAAGCGAGGGCCTTCTGTCACAGATAATTCAGAGTTACTGCAAAACCTAACTTCCACATGCTCACTTCAGTAATGCACTGAAATGATTGCTTTGTTTTCTTGTGGGCACAGATTTACTCCCACACACACACAAAACATGTAGAATGAGCAGCAAAAGCAGTAAAGATTAAAGAGCATCTGCTGGGAGACTCATCAGATCACAGCACAGGGAGAAAGCTTTCACCTCCAGCTGCTGCAGAAGAAACCTATAATCATACTTTGTTACTGGATGCCACCGATTCTGTGGCCAGTTTAACTGGAAACAGGGGGAAAAGGACTGGGGCATACACTAACAAGCCGGGTAGCCATGCTCAGCAGTGGGAAAGGGGAAGAAAGAATGTAGACAGATTACTTCCATTACCAGCAGTGCCATGGAGAATAAGTAAGCAACCCAGCCTGCTACTTTGTATAAGTAATTCTTGCACAACCAACCACAGCATTGAACAACACACCAATGTAGCACAAAAGAAAGAAAACATTAAATACTTTGACCTTGCCTTATAGCCCCCTGAAAGTGAATTGAATGGTACAAACTTTCCCTTTAAGAAACAGTATTTTTTTGGAGTTTTACAGGTCTGTGCCGCTGTTGTTTTCAAAAAGCCTTCAGAAGTTATCAGTGAGGGAACTACCTAGTTTGAGACTGATGGAACCTGATGTGTTCCCGAATGCTCAGGGAGATTTTGCAGTGGGGGAAGCTGGCGATTCTGTCGAAGCCCTGCTCTCGCTATGCAATGCAAAGATGAAATGGGCAGCTGACACAATTGACGACTCCTTGGCATTCTGGGGAACTTCAGACAAAGGAAGCATGCTGGACGAAGCCGAGAGTACAAATCTCACTCCAAAGCCAACTAAACACTGGCTAGTGCAGGTACGCAGCCCAGCCCTGTGGTGCTTCTGGGCCCAGGTCTGTCAATGGAAGCCCCAGTAGCCCTAGTGGCTAGAAGCTACTTTTACCAGCTGCACCAGCTATGACCACCCCTGGAGAGCTTGGCAGTGGTGGCTTTGAAATTGGATTAATGCAATGCACTTTATGAGGAGCTTCCCAAGACCCCATCAGCATAGAGAACCTGATTTGTTACTGGGCCACATTCTAGATATCACTATCTGTATTAAAAACCCTTGTGACCAGTTTACTTGTCCAACCCTGTGCTTGCCCCCTTGAGCACTTCGATCTGCAGCACGGTTACTGTTCCAGGTGCCACATTGCAAGAAATTGAGCTTTTAGGGTGTTGCATCTACACCTAGGAACTATCTTCCTATTGACTGTACACTGTATCCTTTTTGGTGCCTGCTTAAAACATTTTTGTTTCAGACAAGCCTATCCAGACATGTAGAAGCAGTATTAGAAACTCAAGTACAGTGGACGCTCGGGTTGCGAACGTGGTCCATGCGGGAGGCACGTTCGCAACCCGCAGCATTCGCAACCCGCGTCTGCGTGGGTCACAATTTGGCGCTTCTGTGCATGCACAAAGTGTGATTTAATATCTTTGTGCATGCGCACGCGCCGAAACCCAGAAGTAACCTGTTCAAGTACTTCCGGGCTTGGCGCAGAGTGCAACCTGAAAAGATGCAACCTGAAGCAGCTGTAACCCAAGGTATGACTGTATATAATCTAATCGCCAAATGGCACCTTAGACCTAGGTTATGGTCGCCACAATACAATGTCTAGGTGGTGTTTGGGGGTTTTTTGCAATGGGATTTGTTGTTGTTGTTGTTTTCATTTCCACACTGCTTTATATTTTAAAGAAAATATCTCAAAGTGGTTTGCAACACATTAAAACATCAAATAAAACAATCCAGAATAAAACAAATTCAAAGGAAACTATTTCAGGTCCTTCTCTAAGTGACATTTTGCTTCCTCCACTCATCAACCTGGCATCCAGAGATCTCCATGTGGTTGCAATTGGACCCACGCCAGTCACAAAACACACCTGGTGCCTGGCTAATTTCTAACATTGCAAAGAAGTTACTTGTGTCTAATCTACTTAGATGTTTTATTAAAACAAAGCAATATATGAATTTTGTTGAATATTTTCCCTCAGTTGCAAAGCTTTCACAAAGATGGGCAATTACTGAGTTAGTGCTCTACATTAAGTAATTACAGCAGTTGTTGAAATCTGAAGTACGCCACACACATTGCAGCTACTTTTAAAGCACTTGGGATTAACTTTAGAGGGAGAGATACTAATGATGTACAGAATGAAATCTCAAGTCACATCCCAAGAAGGAAAGGTCTGTACTCCCTTCCTATCACTAATCTACACATTGTTGTCCACACAAATCTGGAGGTGGCAAACGTGTGAAGAGAAGAAATGTGTATGTGGACTATTTGGGGAAGGGTGATAGCTCAGTGGTAAAGCATCCGAAAGCTCCTAGGTTCCATCCCTGGCATCTCCAGGTATGGCTGGGAGAGACTTCCTAGCTGAAACCCTGGAGAGCTTCTTCCAGTCAGTATCAGCAATACAAAGTATGATGGACCAACAGTATAAGGGAGCTGCCTATGGTTCCTAAGAGATCACCTTAGATAATGGCAGAAGATGCATTTCATTTTTTTGTAAGAATGCAAATACATGATGCTAAGCGGTTCTGTTTAAACATGCAAACCTATTTGGGAGAGGGAAGAATTCAACACAGGGGTCACACAGGAAAAATGCAATGAACCTCTCACTAATTCTCACAGCTGGTCCTACTGGGCTATGGACATTTCTAGTTGTATCCCTTATACGCCCACCCATCCTCGCAACCCATCCCTTCCCTCATTAACTCCAGCATTTAAGCCCACATTTTCCAGCTGTGTCTTGTACTGTACACATTAGTTTCACTACAAGGACAGATGAAAATCCCTAGTGTACTGTTGAGAATAAGGTTCTTGCCGAAGTATGTGTACACATTGCAAGAAAACAAGTGTTACTGGAAGCACTTGGGTGTAACTGAGTGCAGGCCAGCACCCTGTTGATTTAAGGCGTTTCCAAACCAGGTTTTCCACTCCAAATTTATAGAGGAAGGCTGTCATAAAACATTGTATTCTAATGACAGAGAAGAAAGACATGACGTGACAGCTAAATCCAGAGTTTCATCAGGTTTTTGAAGACCTGCACTTCTGTCTATCTGGCTTAGCATCAGAGGTGTGCCTCAAGTGTATTCAAATTGCTTTGGATGATCCTAGGGTGCGCTTACTTACCTACCTTAGAGGCCACCCGATACCATATGTCACATACAAAAAGAAAGAAACAAAACAGTGAACACTATAAAATGTTGACAATAATAGAAACAGAAATGTCAGCAGGATATAAAAACCTAAACTACTTCACAAGGTTGTTGTGAGGATATAAATGAAGAGGGAGAGAACCACCTTGAGCCGCTTGGGGGAAAGATGGGTTGTAAATGCTTTAAAAAAAAGTAGGTGATAAAAATTCTCTGAGTAGTTTCCAACATCAATCCTTCCCAAAGGCTTGGATAAAAGTTCCTTGATGAAGACTTCTGGGACATTGGCCAGCCTGCAGTCTAAACCAGGCATCCCCAAACTGCGTCCCTCCAGATGTTTTGGCCTACAAGGACCAGTGGTCAGGGAAGATGGGAATTGTAGTCCAAAACATCTGGAGGGCCAAAGTTTGGGGATGCCTGGTCTAAACTGTAGGCACTTACACTCCTTATGACAATGTGTCCATAATTTAAGAAGACTGCAGAAAAGTATGACATTAAAAAGTTGTTAGACCCTAGCACAGGCATCCCCAAACTTCGGCCCTCCAGATGTTTTGGACTACAATTCCCATCTTCCCTGACCACTGGTCCTGTTAGCTAGGGATCATTGGAGTTGTAGGCCAAAACATCTGGAGGGCCACAGTTTGGGGGTGCCTGCCGTAGCAGTTCCAAAGCATGTCAAAATGCAAGTAGATAAATAGGTACCACTCTGGCGGGAAGGTAAATGGTGTTCCCGTGCGCTGCTCTGGTTCGCCAGAAGCGGCTTAGTCATGCTGGCCACATGATCCAGAAGCTGTACGCCTGCTCCCTCGGCCAGTAAAGCGAGATGAACGCCGCAACTCCAGAGCACCGCAATGGTCAGGGGTCCTTTTACCCTTTACCTAGACCCATTTAGCCACTACAGTGCAGTTATTTTGTTTTTTTTAATGCATGTTCATAATCCAAGTGCTCTTTCACCTAAGCAGCCTGAAGAGCCTCAAGGAACAATGAAAATATTCTGATCATATTAATTTACAATAGGAAGAACAAAAGGTAACATGCAAGCTTGGGCGGGTGGGTCTTCAAATTCAGTCAGAAGGCTATGCAGAGCAAGTAAACAGGCAAGCATCTTTATATATCTCTGCTTCTTCCTCCATGCTGCTCTTCTAGCCCCTCCATCCCATTTTTTTCCTCCCACCCAGTTTTCAGGGTGTTTCCCCTCCGTCAGGATTCTACAGGCACTGGGCTTGCTCAATACCCATGAGGATGTTTTGAGGGGATATCCTCCCTGCAGCAACCATCCATGCCTTTGTAGGGTTTGTATCTCTGAATATATCAGGGGTACCCCATGCCTGCTCCTACCTCCCATTTGTGCAAGTGTGCTGCACTTCAGGCTACCTAAGCAATGGTATTCAGGTAACTGAATCAGAATTAGAATATCATATTTGTTTTAGAACATTGCAAGTATTATTTTTTAAAAAAACAAGTTTAGCTTGAAATATATATATAAAAACTTGTAATAAGTATTAAAAATGAGAAATTTAAGGAGGTGGTTTACCAATTCATATTTTAAACTGAAAATTCAAATACCATATTTTTCTGTGTATAAGACGCCCCCTATTTTGGGGGACTCAAAATTAAGAAAATGCACTACCGGTATGTACTATCCGTGTAGAAGACAACCCCTTATTTTAAACTTCAAAAATTTAGGAAAAAATATAGTCTTGTACATGGAAAAACACAGTGTATATATATGTTGCTTCTATCAACTTGTGCTGTCTTTTGTCCTCACTTCATTGCAACCCCTAACTAGAAAACTTGCTTTCAAATCGACACTATCACATGGCTGAATCAGGACCAATTGTAAATCGCCTCACATTTACTGTGGGAACAGGACAGTAACATCCTGTAAGAACAGAAGCCAAAAGGTGACTAATCACCTGCAAAAACAATGTTAGGGACTGTTAAGGCATCAACAAGGCATGAGACATGAGATATTCTCTTGTGAATCCTGGGGATAGTTGAGAAACTACGCAAGCAGTATTGTCAGAAACATTTGTACATCCCAAAAAGCGCTGCCATGCATAGTCCACACAGCAATGGCCCAGAGAGCAGTCTGAAGGCATATAACACAGCTCCACTACTACTGGAACTAAGCCAGAACTATGTTCTTTTGTCCTACACAATTACTTGTTTAAGTACGAATTGAATTAGTGGGGAGAATGCCTTGCTCACCACAGGTGTACCCTTTCAAAACCCTGACTTCATGACAGTGGAGAGGTGGGCAGTGACAACCCACACAGGATCCCCTTCCTCCACCACAGGAGAATTACTAGAATAATAGTGTTCCAAGCTCCTTGGAGGAAGAGCAATATATACGCAACAATTGCAGGAACCTTAATTATCCAGTTTCACATATGTCTGGCCTTGCTCATGGTACAGTATCACCTGCATACCTTAGCTGACTTGAAGCAATGCCATGCCATGCCTTAAAACCTGCTGTTCCAGAGAATCTAGATATTTCAAAAGAGAATGTTCAGGCAACAAGCCATCCCCTTCAGCAATAAAACTTGCTGGGTGGAAAGAAATTCTATTATTATTATTATTATTATTATTATTATTATTATTATTATTATTAGCAAAAGGAAATGTCAGTTCCATTATGTGTTTACAATCCTCCAAATGCCATTTAGTTCTCTCTCTCTCTCTCTCTCTCTCTCTCACACACACACACACACACACACACACACACACCTTATATTGTCATCTCTCAGGGTAAAGCATGAATTGCTTTAAAGTCTCAAGGCTCGCAAACGAAAACACATTGTTTCTTGCCTAAATGAGATTAGTCTTCCCCTTCATACTAAACTACTAAGGCAGCCTTCCAGAACCTGTTTTGGATTCCAGCTTCCATCATCCCCCAGCCAGAATCATCAATGGTCAGGGATTGGGGGGGGGGGGTGTAGACCAGAACATCCAGAGGACAGCAGGTTTAAAAAGACTACTTTTGTTACATATTTCCTGAAAGAAAATAGCTATAAAAACATGCACATTGCATTGCCCCCCCCCACACACACACACACGTTGCTGCTGGATCTGTTCTTCCTACACATTATCAGGATGGTGAAGAGATTTCCATTATGCTTTGGAAGTTATCCCCTATCAGGACAGGTGTGTGGGGTTATTGTTTTCTGTCTCTACTATATATTGCACACACACCCTTATTTGCACAAGTTATCAAATGTTCAAGGAGCTAATTTAGGCAGCCCTTCAATGTTTTCACACCTTTGGCAATTTCTTTCTTTATTAAGACCATACCTATACTATGGAATTGCAGAGTTCTGGACATTGGATCTGAGAGCCAAACTACACCTTCATAGATGTGTTCCTGGTAGTCACTTGCTAGACTGTGTAGCCCATGCATTTAAGAAGACATAAAATATAATGAAGGGATTGCCTTCCCAGATATCAACCATGTCAGATAACCCTATGCTCAGCAGCAGATGGCTTGGTGGTGTGTCAGCAACAGGTGGTGCTCACTCATTGCAGGGCCTTTTCAGTGGTGATTCCGTGTTTGTGGAATGCTCTCTTTAGGGAGATGCACCTATCTTTATCATCAGTAACTTTCAGGAGAAACTTGAAAACATTCCTGTTTACCCAGGCATTTGATAGCTAAAGAATACTGTTCCTGGCAACACTGAGACCACCGAGTGAAACCATATTTTTAACTCTATGCTTTTAGAATGTTTCAGACTTACTGGTTTTTAATTGTAGTTGGTTTTTTGAATATCTTCGTTTTTAAATTGCGGGTGTGCTTATAACCCTGGGCTCCTTCAGGAGGAAGGGCAGGATACAAAATTCAAGAAATAATAAAAAATACTGGGAGGTGCAAACAAAGACCATTGTTAAAAATGAAAATATGTACACTCAGATGTTTGGTAAACTGCACAAAATGTTATTTAGACAAGAGAGATGTATTGGCAGAGGTGATATATATATATATTTCATCACAGTGCCAGTAAATAAAAGGTTTGGGTAAAGCTTTATTTTAATGGAACCACGTTAATTTTGTTTACATAGAAATTTCTATCCTGCCCTTCTTAATACCTATGGACTACTCAAAGCAGCTCAAAACAGGGGTCAGCAAAAGGTAGATTGGGATCTACTGACAGATATCTAGGAGATTGGCAAAAGTTTCTGACTTCCAATTGTTTAACAACGATGCTCTCCCAACCCACATGCCCAATGAGGTTTATGAAAATGAAGGTTCAGGGGTCGGGAGGAGAATCAAGAGTAGGACCTTCATGTGAAAAATGTTGTGAGCTCATTTCTGGTACTAATCATAAATTTATGGTCCGAGCATGTGCTCAGAGGCAGCTTGCTTCTAATTCTTCGAATCAAGTCCACCCAGTTGAGCCTCTATTTTGGCTGAGCTACAGTAAAACAAAACCAAAATAGAACCCTCAAGTGTTAAAGCCTGCCAGTTCCTGCCTTACGACCCTTGGAAATCCCAATATTCCCTAAAACAATTTCGACAGAAGCAAGGGCCACAGATAAAATGCAACCTTTATTTATCAGCTGGTGATTATTTTTCTTTGGGTGTGGGGAGAAGCAAGTGGAGTGCTGGAATGTAACCTGGGTTCAAGCCCTAGAAACACTTCCTGGATCTGACATGTTACTAACCATACATCACTGGGCACTGCTCTTGCGAGGGTAGATGAAAATGAATGAATGAACGAACGAACAAATGAAACACTTTTGATGAATTCAGAAAACACACCAAGCCATACTTTGTGGTAACTATAGACTAGAAACACAAACATACAAGAAGTTCACTCCCCTGACCAGGACACAGCATCTCCGCAAAAAGAGTGATGACTAACTCATTTGCTCATGCGGACATCACACCAAAGTCCCTTCATGTCTTACTCATCTGAAGTGGGCTCCACACATATAAGAAGCCCCAGGCTGTGTATGTTGATGTCTGCATAGGAGGAGTCAGTGTCTACACACAAAGGCTTTCACGCATTCAGAGACCTTATGGGCCACACACAACTAAGTCCTACTCAGAGTAGACCCAATAAAAGCAACAAACCTAAGTTACGGTAGTTATGCCCATCAACTTTAATTAGTCTCCTGTGAGCAGGACTAGAACTGACTACCACCCTGCATGATCAGGATCCCAGAATGAGTGTGTGTGTGTGTAGACAGGCTTCCCCCATGAAGACATACATACAATGCATGGATAGAAGGGGATGTGCACAGATAGCAATGTGACTGGGGGGGGGGGCAATAGTCCTGCCTTTCTGTGCCTACTTTCACCCAAGTAACTTCTGAAGGGGCCTTCAATCAGAGTTGGCAAAAACCTTGGTTTGAAAACCAACTTCAAACTATGGCTTTTTATTCTGGTTTGGTGGTCAGACATAAGCCTCCCCACCCCACCCCCCAGTTCAGACACCCACTTCACACCAGTTATACTTCCTTAACTATGTTTTGCTCCAAGAAGAGTCACTGTAAACTGAGAGTACAATATAAATAAGGCTAGTTCTTTAGAAGACCAAATATAGGAGATGAAGGTATTGTATTTCTTAAAGGAAAAATTCAAGAATGGAAAGACAAACATGTTTATCACTTTTAAGAAGCATGTTGTCAGGTTCAATGGCATACCCAGACAAACAAACTGAAAGACCACAGCATGATATTTGAGCATGAAGCAGCTACAAACACACACACAGTATGGCTCAGTGATTTGGCATATGACTCGCACAAAGGTCTGCACCCATGAAGCTGTGCCTTTGAATCCTGGAAGAAGCCAATCTAAGAAGACTGAGTTTTTCTAATGAAGTTCCCTTTCCAGAGGGGAAGCACAAACTGTATAGGGCAGAGGCACAGCTCAGTAAAAGAGCAATGTGATCTCCAGTAAAATAATACAGTATCAGAGAGCAGGACTAGGAAATACTATTTTTCGAGAATAGCACCATGAAGTTGTTACAGTAAATGCCACATTTTTAACCACAAAAAAAGAGATGCTGGTATTGCGTACCCTCAAGTACCCCCTGGGGGGGGTGAAGCACTGAGAATACTGTTTTCTAAGATTTTGAAAAGCCAGTACTAGAGAGAGTTGATTGGTCTTTTTATTACAGAATGTTTGATTCCAAATCAATGCACAGGCAGTGAAGCAGTATACTGTATATATCAGGCCTCCCCAAACTGTGGCCCTCCAGATGTTTTGGCCTACAACTCCCATGATCCCTAGCTAACAGGACCAGTGGTCGGGGAAGATGGGAATTGTAGTCCAAAACATCTGGAGGGCCGAAGTTTGGGGGTGCCTGGTATATATCATTCCCATGGAATTCAGCTGACCTGATTTAATTCAAGACAGTTCCTTATATCCTAGATGGAATGAATCATCACACAGAATACTTCAAGTTCTCTGGCAATTTATAGGTGCTAAAGTCCTTTGCTCCTAGGGTATGGCTTCTAAGAGTGAAAATAGCAAGAGGAAACAAACAACCCTCATCCTATAAATTGAGAACTGGTCATTCTCAGTCTTTCTACTTCAAAAATGGCCTGCCTACCGTACCAAAAGTGATTATTCTGCTCCATTCTAGTAGCTACTTGAACCAAAGGGTACACTCCAGGCTTGCACTCCTAAGCAGCTAAAAAGCTCAATATCGGAAAACAGACTTCCACGTCTCTTAAGGCAGGGATGTTGGAATTACCTAGATATTGCTGGACTCCAACTTGCAGCAGCATCAGCAGCCAGTGCAGCCAACAGTCAAGGATAATGGGACCTGAGAGTCCAGCTATATCCCATCACTGTCTTATAGAATCAGGAACCATTGCTATAAACCAAATGTGACTCAGAATACACACCTGTCTGCACCATATTGTGTCCAGTGGGATGCAGATCCATATGCACATCGAAATGCTCATTAGTATTTTGACACGACTAGCCACACATAAATGGTAGAGAGGGTTTTTAAGCATGACCAGAGCTAGATAAGGGTGATGTTTTCTCCAAGTGTCACACATGCTGATTCAGCAGACATTCTTGTACATCACATCACAGGAAAACTTTTACCAAAACCCAGTAGCTAAAACAGCAAGCAGCAACTTTCCTCAAGCTGAATTCTCCACCTACCCGGTATGTTTCTTTCAGGTTATTCTCTCAGGTCCTTGCCTGTTCTATCCTTCTATTTCAGCCTCTGTCCTCTGTGAAGCTTGTCACTTAGCTTCTATGTATCCCAGTTCTCCAACATTCCCTGTGTTTCCACTTTAATCTAGGCATACTGCAACCTTCTCCTCCCTCACAGAAACTGAACTGCAAAAGGGCTTAGCTCCCCAAGAAACCACAGCAACTCAGCCAGTTGGTACCACAGGCTGTTCACTACCACAAATGAAGATGAGGTGGTACTTGATTCATAAACTTGTACAGTGAAAGGGGAAGTATCTACATTAAGGGGGGGAAACAGTGGCAGGAGGAGACTTACTTGCTCTCAGAAAAAGTCAGAAAAATGCTTTCTGCCCATATTTTAAATCCATCGAAAGATGCTTTTCAAAACCACTGGTAAAAGCAGCACATATCAATACCATTGTGGCATCTATGGATTATATCACTCACTTATAATGAGGCCTCACTACAGACTCACGCCAAGTATTTCAGAAGAGATGCAAGGTAATCTGAGCTGACATGGTTAAGTTATAGTCACAGAGTCTGCTTTATTTGTACTGTGTGTGTTTTTAAAACATAAAATAACCCACTCAGAACCGTTTTATTTGGGCAGGCTAACAAAAGGCTAACACACACACACACCCCAAAAAATAACACAGGAGACTAGAAATTTATAAAACAATGTTTGCAATAGTCCCTGTGTAAAGGGGATGGTCTTCCCCATCTCACTGTACAGTAAATCCAAATGGTGTATTTTCCATGGCGAACGTGTGCATGGGCCAGTTCAACAACTACAAGCAGCCACCCTCGTGACCGCATTAATTGAACACAATACTGCCATTGCAGAAATTCCCATCTCCACAGCAATACCTACAAATGAAAGGATAGTTCCAGCACTACTTTAGCGGAAATTCACCTTTAAGTGTTAACCCAGGGGGCGAAATCCAGAAGTTAATTTTCGTGAGGAAGATAGAGGCTATCCAACAGGAGCCCAGTACCACTTTCACTATTCTCCTATATCTCGGGTCCCAAGTTTGTTTGCTCCTCATTTCTTCTTTCCTGACAAGATGCTGTTCTAAAATCTCATTCGTACCACCTGGCTGTGAAGCAGGATAGTTTGTTTTTCTTTACTTTTTTTTTATAATATTTTTTATTGAACATTTTTTCAACAAACAGTTTGTTTTTCTTTACAAGGCAAACAGGCCATCACACAAATGGAAAAGCAGGTCTTGCAAGACTTGAGACTTCGGGCTGTGTTGGCAAGGAAGGCTGGCGCCCAGGCAGAGACAGCTGTTTTTCAGGTCCCTTTCCCTACCTTGCCAGCTCCTTGCCCCACACCTTCTCCTCTCGTCCAACGTTGTTCCATCCCAAACTAGCGAGCGCGCGGGGGGGGGGGGCTTTTGCTAGCGCGCTCTGACAGAAGCCCAGCCATGCGCCAAAGAGACCGCCTTCGGAATGTATTGATGCCGTCGTGAGAACGGGGGTCACGACACTCCTTCCGAGTAAACCAGTGACCCGCGCTGGTAGGTGGATCGAGAAGAGAGTACTAAGAGCGGACCCCCCCCCCCGGGGACCAAGTTCAGAAGTTTGAGAAACGGCCCTGATTTCAGTAGGCCACCTCCCCTTCCCTCCCCCCCCCAAAAAACATCGCTGCTAATGGTTGCTCCCAGTCCCAGCCGAGGTGAAGGAACCTCTCGCGGACTCTTTCACCTCTAGGTTCGAGGAGGGAGAGAGAGGCGAGAGCGGAACTCCTGACCCACCTGAGAAAATGAATCTCCCCTCTCTCTCTCTCACTCACACACCCAACTGCAGCCCCATATCTCGCTCACCTTCGGCAGCTCTCGGAGCTGGTTGGCGTCGAGCAGGAGCTCTTCGAGGCTGCGGCTGTAGCGGTAGATTTCCTCGGGCACGGCGGCCAGCGAGCAGTGGCGCTTGTCGATAATCTCCACATGACGGTTGCACCGCCACAGCGGGATGCAATGGAACATAGCAGCAAAGGCAAAGGCGGCGGCGGCAACCCTCTGGCTGCCTCCCGCAGCCCAGCCCTCGGCAAGCTGCGCAAGGCTCGCGCGGCCACTCGGGGCAGCGCCCTCCTCAGCCTTCCCGCGGCCCCCTGCCCGGCTCGGCTTCCAGTTCCAGCGCCAGGCAGGCAGGCAGGCGCGCGCGCGCGGCTTCTTTCGCCCTCAGCCAGCCAGCCAACGAGCGCGCGGGGGGGGGGGGGAGAGAGGAGAGGAGCAGCGGAGGGGGGCGGCTCCACACCCGGCCCTTAGCAACCCTCGCCGCCGACGCCGGCTCCCGAGGCACGTCGCCTTCGCTAGTCTGCCAGCCACCGCCTTGGAGGGCGCCCTCGCCTTCTCCTCAGCAAGTCCCGGAGGAGGCGGCGGCGGCAGCAGCCCCTGCAAACATTCGCCTGGGACAGGAGAAAACTCTTTCCTGCCCCTCCAGCCGCTCCAGACTACTACGCGCAGAAAAAAGAAAAGAAACAGAAAACCTTCCTGCTGCTTTTGTCTCTTATTGGGCCTCCGCTGTCCAATCAGTGTCCCCGAGTTCTCCCAAGGAGCCCGGCTCGCTCGTCGCTCAGGCAGCAGCAGCAGCAGCAGCACCTTTCTTCATTCCTGCGCCTGACCCGGAACACTCGGCGCTCTCGCTCCCTCCCTCCTTCCCTTCCTCCGTCGCGCTCTCCCTCTCCCTCTCTCCCTCCCTCGCTCTTCCCAAGCTGACATCACCAGCCGCTGGTCCCTCCCCTTCTCCCTCGCTGGGACTCTGGGATCTGACCCCGAGGTGGTGTGTGTGACACCCAAGCGAGGGAGAAGGGAGAAAGAACAGGCACCTCGCCTCCGTCTGCTGCGGAGGAAAAATCCGGGGGACGCGGAGGACGAAGAGGGAATGACCCACCCCCCTCCTTCTCCCAAAGTTTCCTGGCCAGGGGTAGCTCAGTCGAAAGAGCATAAGACTCTAAATGTCAGGGTCGTGGGTTTGAGCTCCATGTTGGGCAGGAGATTCCTGCATTGCAGGAGGTTGGTCTAGATGACCCTCGTGGTCCCTTCCACCCAGTGCCAGATTTACGTAGGAGCTAAAGAAGCTATAGCTTAGGGTTCCACTCTCTTGAGGGGGGGGGCAAAAAATTAAAGGAAAAAACTGGATGTACATTTCCAAAATAAAAGATAAAAGCAAATAAAATAAAACCTACATACAGCAACAGTGTTTGAGTTGTGTAGGTTTCTATTTGTTATGTGCAAATGGCTTTAGATCCCAATTAGGTCCGTAAATTACCATATATATATATATATATATATATATATATATATATATTCAACACACAAAAACAGCGACAATTTGTTGTTAACAAAGGACAGCTGGACATATACAGTGACACCTCGGTTTAAGTACACAATTGGTTCCAGAAGTCTGTACTTAACCTGAAGCGAACTTTCCCATTGAAAGTAATGGAAAGTGGATTAATCGGTTCCAGACGGTCCGTGGAGTACTTAAACTGAAGCGTACTTAACCTGAAGCGAACTTTCCCATTGAAAGTAATGGAAAGTGGATTAATCCATTCCAGACGGGTCCACGGAGTACTCAACCTGAAGCGTACTTAACCCAAAGTATGAGTGTAATTGGTTCCAGAAGTCCATACTTGACCTGAAGCGAACTTTCCCATTGAAAGTACAGTAATGGAAAGTGGATTAATCCGTTCCAGACGGTTCCGCGGAGTACGTAAACTGAAAGTACTCAAACTGAAGCGTACTTAAACCGAGGTATGACTGTAAAGGGTTAGGCTGAGACCAAGGGGCCACCAATTATGTCCAGGCTTGGTAATAATAATAATAAAAAAAACCCACTAGCCAGAAGAAACATAGTAAAAGTACCTCTAAGCACATGCAGATGACCTTATCAATGAGCAAGTGCACCACATTTTCACCCGGAATCAAGGAGACAGGTTTCTAGGAAAGATGGTGTTGCTCCTACACAAGTCTGAGTCCCTACATGTATCTAGAAATACAACACCATCCCCACCTCCCTAGCAAATATGCATAATTAGAGAACACAAGCTGTCTTGCCCAAAACTCCTGGCCCCCAACTTTCACACTCTTCACATTAACAATATTTAAAAAATAATAATACAAATACCCTCAAAGAAAAAATCTTTTCCAACTCTCTTGCCATAGATATAATCTTCATTCCATGACCAGACTAACATCACCAAATAAGTTTTGCAACCGTTTGAACAGGGATTTGAACTCTGTGGTCTAAACCACAGAGCCTAGGACTTGCTGATCAGAAGGTTGGAGGTTTGAATCCCTGCGACGGGGTGAGCTCTCCTTGCTCAGTCCCTGCTCCTGCCTACCTAGCAATTTGAAAGCATGTCAAAGTGCACGTAGATAAATAGGTACCGCTCCAGCAGGAAGATATACAGCATTTCCGTGTGCTGCTCTGGTTCGCCAGAAGTGGCTTGGTCATACTGCCCACATGATCCAGAAGCTGTACGCCGGCTCCTTCGATCAGTAAAGCGAGATGAGCGCCGCAACCCTAGAGTCGTCTACAACTGGACCTAATGGTCAGGGGTACCTTTACCTTTACCTTTCTCCAGTCCAAGTCCAAGGCATAAACTGCTATAGCACACACACCTCTCTGATGGAATTTAAGCAGAATCACTGTGTGTTACGTGCTTGTAGCATACATATCTAAAGAACACATACCGCCTCTCTCAAATTCTGATTTGTTGCATATCTAATTGGCATGCACCTCTTTTTCAAGGTAGAGTATTTCTCAGTCAGCATCCTGTGTTGGTGATATGATAGCCAGAGCTGCCAGTATCTGGAAGTACTCAGACCTGTCTTAATGAGGTCCTTCAAAGGAAAGCAATTGCATTGGCAGAAGCTCATCAACACCTCAAGGTCTGTTTGAGCTTGTTGTTGTTTAGCCGTTTAGTCATGTCCGACTCTTCCCGACCCCATGGACCAGAGCACGCCAGGCACTCCTGTCTTGCACTGCCTCCTGCAGTTTGGTCAGACTCATGTTCGTAGCTTCGCAAACACTATCCAACCATCTCGTTCTCTGTTGTCCCCTTCTCCTTGTGCCCCCCCATCTTTCCCAACATCAGGGTCTTTTCCAGGGAGTCTTCTCTTCTCATGAGGAGGCCAAAGTATTGAACCCTCAGCTTCACAATCTGTCCTTCCAGTGAGCACTCAGGGCTGTAGCTGTTTGAGCTACAGACCTTGAAACTCATGTCTGTTGTCAAAGTGTTGCACAGGGGGCTTCTAGGTCCTAATAGTGTGGCTGGGTTTAGGATTAGTGCAGGCACGCCTTCATCCTCCCCTATCACATTGTCATATGACTCATGCAAGGCCTTGTGCAGTGCGATTGCACCAAGTTAGCTGCAACGCACTGACTGGCAGAAGTGTCTATGTCTATATCGTATTGCATGAAACGAGTCTCTGACAATGAACAGCTAAAACAGCATGATGGCATGAAACACTCCGCTGCTAAGGAAAGTAAACAGCTTTGCCGTCTAGCAACTATGAGGGAACTGAACGCTGTCAGTTCACCTGGGGGATGGCTGAGGACTGCACATGGAAGTTAAGGGAGAAGTTGCCAAAAGGAATAAGGAAGAGGACCCTGAAGGATAAGTAGATAGAGAATGAGGCTCCTTGCATTCTGCCCCATCATTCACAGAGGGGATGAGACAGCACTGCTTGGGCGCATCTCCTCTGTAAATTAAGCTGCATCCTAATTGCTTCTGGGTGGCGGGAGGCATGAGTGAAGCAGACAGTGTATAATAATAATAATAATAATAAACTTTTATTTATATCCTGCCCTCCCTGGTCGAAGTCAGGCTCAGGATGGCTAACATCAGATATATAACATTGGTATAAAATCAAACAATAATTAAATTACCTTCTTAAAAACAAGTCAAAATCAAATTAAAGTCTAATTAGATGGCTTTTCGCAGGGTTAGGTTTGGGAACAGTAAGTGCTCATCAGCCCAACTGTTTACGCTGATCTTATATGGGCCTGTGAGTATGCTGGGAGGCCTCTTTTATATTAGTTCTTATACAAAAAGAAAAGGGGAGTCAGACCAAAGGCCTGGTGGAACAACTCCATCTTGCAGGCCCTGCAGAAACATGTCAAATCCTGCAGGGCCCTGATCTCTTGTGGCAGAACGTTCCACCAGGCCAGGGCCAAAACCGAAAAGGCCCTGGCCCTGGTCGAGGCCAGCCTAATCTCTCTGAGGCCCGGGATCTCCAAGGTGTTATTATTTGCAGACCATAAGGTCCTCTGTAGGGCGTACCAGGAGAGGCGGTCCCATAGGCACGAGGGTCCTAAGCCGCTTTTGGTGTTTTTATTGACTCCTGTTGGGTGAATTTAATTATGTCCACATTTTAGGTAGTTTAGGTCAGCCCACATTCTCAGAAGGAAGAACATACTGCAGTTTTGTTTATTCCTCTCTTTGCCCTTGACGCACCCATTCCCTACCCTTGAAATGTCCCTGAAGTGTGACATTTCCTAAAGTTATTTATCCCAAAGTAAGGCTGAAATCCTATACACAATTTTCTGCGGTAAGTTATGATGAATTCAGTGGAGATTACTTCTGAGTATACATGTATAGGATTGCACTATAAATCTCCCTGAGTTCCATGGGATTCCTGCTTGTTTGAATTGCAGTACTAGTGAGATTTTTATTCGTTTCAATTAACCAGGATAAAGTTCTGTATCTTCTTTATATTTCTAACGATGCATGCACTGAAAAATGTAAACAATAATAAAAGGAAAGAAGCAAAAGAGGGGGAAAAATCCCAGTAGGGTATGTAGACACTTTTTGTTTTTGTGTTCCTCCAAGTACTGAAAAACAAAAACAAACACACACAAAAATCAGTCGCAAATCCCGAGAGACTGAACCAATCTCCTTATAGATAAAATGAGGCAGCCCAATCCCCAGCTTGCTATCTGAAAGCTGTGGGAGAGGAATGGGCATAATCTAAGCCATCACCTGCCCTTTGTGGAAAATTGTTAGAAGAACTCCTTTCTTCTCTCCTGAAAGGCATGCGAGGAATGCTGAGCTTGTTTGTTATATAAAGCCAGTGACATAATATAGAGAGGGAGCTTTAAAATTTGACCAGTTAACAAAGCAATAAATTAATAAAACTTATAGTTATTTGTCAAACGTGGGGAAGGGGCCCCTGCCTCAAAATTTTCTGGAATGCAATTGACTGCAGCCCATGAAACACATGCAGATGTTGCTCAAGACATCAGCTGTTGATTTGAGGCTGAATCCACACATGGCGGCATTTCAAAGAGTTGGCCTCGGTGTTTATTGCCTGCAGTGTTGCAATGGATATTCCAAAAATTGGTAAATATTCATATTCTGCATGGTTTGGCTGACAATCTTAGATGGATTTTGCAATGCCTTTGGAGATATACACCAGTTAATTCTAACAGTCATCTTGACATTACAATCCTAATCGCCATGTCTTCTCAGAAGCAATTACTATCAGGTTTAATCTTAGGTAAGAAGCTATAGCAATGGAGCCGGAGAGGAGAGTCAACATTAATTGCTCTCTTCTCTCACTCTCTTTTTCTCTCTTTCTCTCTATCTTTTGGACCACCACAAAATTTGACTAGTCTGTCAAGAGTCAGATCTAAAGGTCATCACAATTCAGACGTTCATTAAAAATATTCATGCCCCACCCAAGCCCTGCTGTGGTCACTGGCCAAACTGATTTTGTACCTGCAGTGCTCTAAAAACAACAACCCTGATTTTAAAAAGACCCAAACAGCGCAATCAGGATTTCTACAACAGACACATGTATATTTTAATATAATAGTCATGGGTACCTTTAACTCACGATGAGAAATAGCCTATTAATTACTCAAATTAATTGCAAATTATATAAATCATTAATACAAATATCCGCTCTGCAGTCAAGATTTGCAAAATAGGTTCGGACTTATATATTTTTTACCAGTCTCCATGGTATAGTCATGCTCTGATATTATTATTATTATTATTATTATTATTATTATTATTATTTGCAGCAGCAAGAGCAGCAAGAGCAAAGGCTTCCTAACCCACATGGTTTTGACCTTTAAAGCCCTATGTGGCTTAGGACCCTCGTACCTATGGGACCGCCTCTCCTGGTATGCCCCGCGGAGGACCTTAAGGTCCACAAATAATAACATTATGGAGATTACGAGCCATAAGGTGGTTAGATTGGTCTCGACTAGGGCCAGGGCCTTTTCAGTACTGGCCCTGACTTGGTGGAACGCTCTTTCACAGGAGACCAGGACCCTGCAGGATTTGTCATCCTTCCGCAGGGCCTGCAAGACAGAGCTGTTCCGCCTGGCCTTTGGGTTGGATTCAGTCTGACCCTTATGTTTTCCTCCCTCGTGGATTTGATTTATGGACTACTTAAAATGAGGTTGCATTTTAAATTGTAATATTGTATTTTAATCTGTATTTTAATTAATTGTTTTCTTTTCTTTTATGTCTTATTGTAATTTTATTAGTGTTAGCCGCCCTGAGCCCGGTTTTGACTGGGGAGGGTGGGGTATAAATAAAAAATTATTATTATTATTATTATTATTATTATTATTATTATTATTTGCACATAGCAGTTTTGCAACTATTCTAGAGCACCCGTTTTGCATGCAGAAAGACCTGTTTTTAACCCTTAGCATTTCCAGAGAGACTGCTGTCAGAAAACCGGGAGAGCTATTGCCAGTCAGTGAAGAAAAGGCTGAGCTGGATAGACCAATGGTTTTTCCCCAGCATAAGAGAACTTCCTGTGTTCTAACTAAAGGAAGGGCGAGTGTCCATGTATCTGCCTAAAGCACACTCTTCTCCCTTTCAGCAATGCCTTGCCATTCAAGAACATTTTCTTCTCAATCCTTGGGAGCGCCAGATCGACAAGACCAAAAGTTCCTTGCAATTCACGTTTAGTCAATATTCCTACTGTACTTTTTGTGTGGGACCTGTGAGACTACAAGTGGCTGCAGTTCCTGCCAGAACCCTTCTCACCTTCCCAACTGTATCTGAATGAGTTCTCATACTTCCAGTATGAGAGCTAGTTTGCATCGACTGTAACTTTTTCAAGTGGGGAGTTATCTCCCGCTACTCCTTTGTGCTAAGCCTGACAGTTGCAAAGCAGGCGAGAGGACATTCTGTATCTATTGTTTCCTGCGACACCATCCAGTAACAACTTATATCAAATGTAGCTTTCAGCGAACTCTGTCAGGATGCTTACTCAGAAGCTGTGTTCAGCAAGACTTATTCCCAAGATTTGCTGTACAAGCCTGGAGCTGCAGTCCTAGGCATCATTTCTCGGGATGCAGTCCCCAGTGGCCTCTAGGAGATTTGCTTCTGAATAAATTTGCTTAAGGTCAGGTTGCTATTTTGTTACATTCGGCCATCACTGCGGAGAGAAAATGAGTATAAAATAGGCAAACGGAACCAAGTGCAGCTATTCTAGTAGGTGATTTTAGGATAGTGGAACTAGTGGCCTCAATTTATATCAATAAAAAGGAATGCAATTCCCCACCCCCACCCCCCACCCCAGTTTCATACATCCCTTTGGATGAAAACGACATCTTTAGTTAGATCAGAGTTTCCCAAACTTGGGTCTCCAGCTGTTTTTGGGCTACAGTTCCCATCATCCTGGTCCTGCTAGCTAGGGATGGTGGAAATTGTAGTCCCAAAAACAGCTACAGACCAATGTTTGGGAAACAATGACTGAGAAGACAGTGCACTGTTTATAGACTAGCTATCCAGGTGAGGTATAATAGCCTTCTTTGCACAGATGAGGCTAAGTTCACTTTTATTCCAAGTGAAGTGCTTTCTGTAACCCCAAGCTGTGTTCATCCACCAGCCAAAGTTAGCCCCACAATATTTCACCATGTACCTTGTTTAAATTTTGAACGAGCAAGTGTTCATTTTGGTACCACCTCAGCAAAGACTCGAATGTGCCCGAGTTGGTACAACGTGTGTGTGGCTATTTATAGCCCATTGTTCTCAGAGTGTTCCAGTATTATGGGAATGTAACCCTGCACTTAAATCTGCTGTGCTGTTTTCTGCTTATCAGCATTTGCCCATTATGTTGTTACAAGGTAAGGTGCCAGGGGTAGTGGGAGTTTGCAGTGTTGTTTTCCTTTGCTAATAGCATGTTAAGAGACCATTATGCAGATCAGAACAGAGGCTATGCACTCTTTTTAAGAGGTATCGGTTGAAACAGGGATGGCCACTTTAGTTGGCTCAAATCTTAAGTTATAAGACACCCAAGGGTATTATTCTGGGTTTATCATGCAGGACATAAACCCAGAGTGAATAACATGGGAGGAACAAGCTCTGGTAGCTTCAAACACTACTGAACTACTTGGAAGAATACTTTAGTTTACAGTGCAATCCTATGCACATATACTGAGAATTAAGTCCTAGTGAATTCAAATGAATTCATTTCTCCATAAGTGCATATAGGCTGGCAGCATTGCAGTGCAATTCTAATCTTGTCTATTTAGTGAGAAGTACCGTAAGTTGCACTAAGTTTAATGGGACTTACTACCCAGTAAGTGGGACTAGGATGGCAGCAAAGTTAAACAAAAACAAAAACCTTTAACAGTCCTTTAGACACAATTACAATTTTATAATATTTCTTTTGACACATGTTAAAATGTTTTAAATATTTTAACCATGTTGTGAAATACAAGTTAAAACATGAGAGCCAATTTTTAAGCACTTTTTTCAAGTCAAATTCATTTCAAAGCCAGTCACTTGGATCATGTCCTCAAACTGTCCCACTGAAATAAATGAGGCTTGAAAGTGCTCAGAAATACCCAGTAACGTCCACAGGTTGTCACTGAAAGCTCTGGATTGATAGCAGTTTCCTTTGGTGCCATGTGAAATGAAAATACATAATTTACTATTGTTATTTAATTTGTGACTTGCTCCCCATGAAAACCCCCAAAGCAATTTCACAAGGCAATAAAAGCACACCTAAAACAATTGCATATTTAATAAAACAGATAAAACCATTTCATATGTGCAGACATGCCCAGGGATTTCTCTTGTATGGCCGGGGGTGGCAAGAGAGCTCAGAAAAGAGGTTAAGGAAGCCACAAGGGCAGGGCATAATTCTGTAATCGTTTGTGCCATGCAAACATAGACTTGGGGCCTGGGTACAGAACTGCACACCCCTAAGCATCTAGTGAGAGGCAGTGAGAGATTTTATTTTCTTGGGCTCCATGATCACTGCAGATGGTGACAGCAGTCACAAAATTAAAAGACGCCTGCTTCTTGGGATAAAAGCGATGACAAACCTAGACAGCATCTTAAAAAGCAGAGACATCACCTTGCCGACAAAGGTCTGTATAGTTAAAGCTATGGTTTTCCCAGTAGTGATGTATGGAAGTGAGAGCTGGACCATAAAGAAGGCTGATTGCCAAAGAATTGGTGCTTTTGAATTAAGGTGCTGGAGGAGACGCTTGAGAGTCCCATGGACTGCAAGAAGATCAAACCTATCCATTCTGAAGGAAATCAGCCCTGAGTGCTCACTGGAAGGACAGATCCTGAAGCTGAGGCTCCAATACTTTGGCCACCTCATGAGAAGAGAAGACTCCCTGGAAAAGACCCTGATGTTGGGAAAGATGGAGGGCACAAGGAGAAGGAGACGACAGAGGACAAGATGGACCTACAAACATGAGTCTGACCAAACTGCGGGAGGCATGCTCTGGTCCATGGGGTCACGAAGAGTCGGACATGACTAAATGACTAAACAACAACAAGAAGCATCCAGCAATTCTGACTGGTGCTGATGGGAATTTGAGTTCAACTACATCTAGAGGACCCCAGGTTTCTGAAAGCCTCACAAACCAGAGTGTAACTGACTTGGGTTTCCTCTGTCCAAGTAGGGAAGGTGCAGTCCCCTCCACAGTAGGCTTGAATCAATTTATACAAAAGCAAATGATTATATGAAAATCAATGGGAATTTGTTTATTTCATTGCAGGCTACCTTCCCCGATGGATGCAGAACTTGCCATAAGCACCGTCTGTAAGAATTCTGCCACTTCTCACTGATCCTTTAACCATTCTTAACAGATGGGGGGGGGTTCTGTTGTTATTCATTCACTAAACATTCATCTTGCAATTCAGTGAGTCTGCAAGGCAGCTGGCAATATTATTAAAAACCCACAGCATTGTGATTATTTTTGGCTAAAGTAATAACATGAAGAGCATAACCACGGTAAGGAAGACTTAAACAGGTCGATCTACATGTGGAAAGCAAAGCAAAAAGAACTCAGAATGGGAACTAGTAGAGGAAGAGGCACGCTAATCAATTAACTAGTGATCTGGCGAGTGGGAAACAAATGCGAATAAAAAGAATCCTAGTGTGGAGATGCCAAATCCTTTCAAACAGATTGAGCCAAACTATTTACCAAACAAACTTCATGATAAGAAACTTGGAAGTAGCTGGAGGCCCAGTTTGGCAGGCTTCCAGAGTTAATTAGCACGCACAATAATCTTCTTTCTCTACTTTCCCACCCGGCCCCTGAAAAGAAGTTTGCTCAAAAACCACTTTGACCATTTCTGCCCCACTTGTTGTGCAATATGTTGCTCTGAAAGCAGCACAAGCAGTTTTGATGCAACCCCCCCCACACACACACACACACTACTTGGCTGGCAGAGTGCTGGATAGATCACCCTGTGGCATCAAGTCCTTAATACACATCGTTTGTTCATGTCCAGCCAGGAGCTGTTTTAGGATTGTAGCAGGTTGACCAGATGCAAAACGAGAGGGCAGGGTCTCTGCAAGGTGGGGTGGCAGGAAAAATATCATTTCAGTAGCTGTGTCTCTTCTCTGCCCTGCCACTACCTGAAGAAACCCTGCGCCCTGTTGCACCTGGTTACTCTAGATCCCATAACAAAGGACTGGAGGGAAGGGAGAGCCTTGTGTCAAATAATCCTAAACATATTTACTCAGAAGAAAATAATAGTGTGCTGGATGGGGCCCACTCCCTGCTAAGGAGGGGGGAATAAATTTGATGCAGTTCGGATGTACCAAATCCGTACTTCTTGAAACAATCTGCAACCATCCTTCCAAGACTTTTGCACTTCTCTGAATTTTGCAAATCAGTTCCCCAACCAAGTAATATTTGCAAAAAATAAAATAAAAATGCATTGCTAGGGCAGAGTATGCATAAAAATGTATTATCAGCAGAAAATGTGTCACAAAAATATTTGTATCAAGAAAAAAATGTGTTTATTGAGAGAAAATTACACTAAAATGCTTGCAAATTTTCATGAGGGTATCTTTAGTGTTGCTGTTTTCTAAAATCACATTGCTACAGAAATCTGAAGGACTGGATTTACAGTAAGATGAGAAAATAGAGAACCAAAAGGGACAGATCCACCCATCCCTACTCCCTAGTAAGCCCAATTCTGCTGTACAGGAACAGAGACTACACAAATGACAGAAGTTGGGTACAGATGTCCTCATTGCACCTTTTAATGGATAATCTAAAGCAGGCATAGGCAACCTTGGCTCGCCAGATGTTTTGGAACTACAACTCCCATGATCCCTGACCACTGGCCCTGTTAGCTAGGGATCATGGGAGTTGTAGTTCCAAAACATCTGGAGAGCCAAGGTTGCCTATGTCTGATCCAAAGCTAGGTTGAAATGAGAAAGCCCACAGAACATTTGAGGTCCTGATTCCCTTCTGTTTGACCTCGGATGTCTGTCATAATCAATAGGCTACTATTTGTCTTAGGTATACAGAATTGGATTGCTAGCTGACCATGGGGATGGGGGCAGCCTGGCTGAGCAGCTTGATCTGCAGAGGTGAGCAATATCTCCTGCTAATGTCAACAGATAGTGCTGCTGTCAAGGCGCAAGAAATAAAGGCAGGAAAAAAAAAAACCACAGGCAGCCTGAATGCAGTGATTTGTAGGAATACAGGAAGCTGCTGTGTACCAAGTCAGAACACTGGTCCCATTTAGTTCAATGTTGTGTACACTGATTGGCAGTGTCTGTGATTTCCAACAGCCCTAACTGGAGATGGCAGAGATTGAACCTGGGACCTTCTGCACTCTTCCCCTATGCTTCACCCTGCAAAAGAAGCAGCAGCTGCATAAATTGATATATTAAACGAGGAGGTGTGAGTAGCTACCCTGGGCTATCCTACCCCTGCCAATAAATATTCATTCTGAAATGATCTCTGGTATTTCAACTGGGTGCGAGTTCAATCAACAGTCCTCCGCAAGCCTCTCTCAAAAGGTCACGTACACACACAAGCCAGGCAGCACTTAATTGAACAGGTTGTGTGCGAAATGTAACAATTGTGTACGCTGCGTTTAAAGAAATCCATGCAGGGATCCTGGTGACATAATAAGCCCCATAGCAAAAGTGGCGTGCACAGTGCTGTTAACCGTTGCATTTAAGGCTATAAATAGGAAGGGGGTATTGAACTGCTGTAAGGCATCTCTTTCCTTGCCCTTGCCATACAGGGAGCAATTGTTCATGTGCAGCCCTGGTCTTTGTGTTGGGGGGTGGGGGAGATTTGTGAATCACATCAGGTGGCCAGCTTTGTATTTCTTTTGATCTAAATTTGATTCACAGAGAAAGGCAAGAAGCATGCCTTCTAACACACCCCTTCCATGCTTCGTTAAATTGCATGCATAATTTTTTTTAAGGGTCATTTTTTCAGCTGAATGGCTGTGAAAGCAAATCAGGAATGCTCATGATTTTAACACACAAGAAGGGTGGCAAATTCTCTCCAGGGAAGCCTGAGGTACCACCTCCGCAACTCCTGCCTTGAGTCTAATGAGGAGGGAAGCAAATAAATGACTTAAAGACACTCAGTCTAAGCAGGGCTTTTTTTATGCCAGAACTCACCAGAACTTAGTTCCAGCACCTCTCAGGTGGGCCATTGCCATTCTAAGAGAACAAGGGAGGCATTCGTGATGAGTTCCAGCACCTTTGTTTCCCTAGAAAAACAGCACTGACTCTAAGGGTGTGCAACCTAATTCACACTTACATGGGAGGAAGCTACATTTGGATAGCCATCTCTCACTATAATAAGCATTCTGTCCTCACACGGCCCTTTGCACAGATGAGGAAGTATTCCATTAAGTCTAGTTTCCCATCACATATAAACCAGGAAACTGTGGTTAGCTGTTTCTGAATTAGCCAAGATACTAAACCCACTAACAGGGACCCAGGTGGTGTTGTGGGCTAAACCACTGAGCCTAGGGCTTGCTGATCAGAAGGTCGGCGGTTCGAATCCCTGTGACAGGGTGAGCTCCTATTGCTTGGTCCCAGCTCCTGCCAACCTAGCAGTTTGAAAGCACGTCAAAATGCAAGTAGATAAATAGGAAGGTAAATGGCGGGAAGGTAAATGGCGTTTCCATGTGCTGCTCTGGTTTGCCAGAAGCAGCTTTGTCATGCTGGCCACATGACCTGGAAGCTATACGCCGGCTCCCTCAGCCAATAATGCGAGATGAGCGCGCAACCCCCGAGTCGGTCACGACTGGACCTAATGGTCAGGGGTCCCTTTACCCTTTCCTTACTAAACCCACTATAAATTTGGGCTTAATATCCTGGCTGTTTCTGAAGCCATTAGCTACAGTTTCCTGGTTTGGCTGAAGCAATGAAGACTTCATTGATTGTTCGCTGGCTCCTGCAAACAGAGAAGTGAAGAGGCCATCTGCCAGGGCAAAAAGGTTGTTCATTTCTCTGCTTAATATGCTGAGATATGACCATTCACCCCATTTCCAGTGCAGGTAGAAGCCTTTATTCTTTTGCGAAGGGTCAATGTAACACCACTAAAGCTGTTTTCCTGTCCTGGTCCTCCTTCAAGCCTCTCAATTCTTGCGGCGGGTGGCGGGTGGGAATCCCACAACCTTATGAAAACTATGGCTGCTTTGTTGCCTTACAGGAACGACGATCAGCAGTGTTCAAATTAGTCATGAATATGTTCTATGTGGAACAAAGAAGCAACCTACGTAGGATTATTACTTGTCAGTTAAATAATATCTGAGTCCATATTTAGCCATGATATGAACAGTTGTCAAAGGACGTGGGAACTGAGAGGGTGGGGGGCAAGGCTCAGTTTTCCTTGACTAGTGTTTGCGATCAATTGGGGTTTCAACCAGAAATAGCAGTTTGTAGCCCCTAATCAGGGCCACTTCCTGATGCTTTTCATTTGAGATGGCAATGCTATACCCACTTACCTAGCAGGAAGCCCCATAGAACAACACAACAGGACTTGGTTTTGAATAACGATGTATACAACAGTGGTGCAAAATGCTTGTTGAGGGAAGGTCCTTTAGCAGTTAGGACCAGTTTTCAGTTAGGCAGCTAACAGAAATCATAAAAGAGCTATGATATCATGAAAAGGGGAGTGGATGGGAAACAGGCAAAAAATAGCGGAGCCACCCCCCCCAAAAAAAAAGAATTAAAAACAGCAGGAATAAAAATATAGATTACTGGCAAAGCTTGGGCTATAGGGTCCGGATTCTAATACTCAGATTTTATCTACCTGAATCTTATGGTCTGTCTTAAGGTGCACTTGAGAATGGGTGGAATTTATTTTCCAGATGAAGTTTTTGATATTCATTCCTGCAGTTGAACAGATGACAATGTGCTCTCTTAAATGGAAGGGAGACGAAGGAGAGCACCACCACCAGATCTCGAACCTGAAAGAGGAAAAGTGACAGTGCTCCCTCCATCCCTACTGTATCAGAAGCCCAACCAGCACAATCAACGCTAGCATTAATAGCCCAGCTTTTAAACACGGGGAATCCCTGAGCGATGCTCACGAGCATCTAGGTAGCTCAAGGCAAAGGTCTTGAGGGGGGTGGACAAAGGAGGCTCATGCTGCTCACCTTTTGTTACAGCAGGTTATATTTTAGGAAGTTGCAGGGTGGGTGTGATTTGACTAAAGTTGGGGAGAAATCAGAAGATAGGGGCATGTGGATTTCATTGCGCTCCATCATTTCAGCCCCAGAATAAGGCATGGAAGCCAATTGCTCCCAAACCTACATAATTGATCACTCCAATTAGCACATCCTTCAGCAACACATAACACAGGGCTACAGTAGAGCTGCCATATGTCCAGATTTCTCCAGACATTACCAGGACAAGTCAAAAAGCGCAACATCTTTCCTGATTTTTTACTTTTTGAAATATGGCAACCCTAGGCTACACAGCATTCCTGCTTATGAATACTGCCTCCTTCTTCCTCCCCGCCCGGCTCAGCTGTATGGCTGCAGTATTAAAAGGAATTCTACACATGCTTTTGTTGACCAGTCACTTTGCTGACTCGGCAGAACCTTCTTTTGACCTGGGACACAATCAGTGCTTAAGCATAATCCCTGCACTGAATACATTCAAAGGGCCTCGGAATGGAGGGCACATTCATTCACAATGGAACTGCTGTTAACACAGAAGGGGAATGCCCAATAGGAGAAAAAGTCTGCCTAGCCAACGCAGGGCCTTGAAACCAGGCAGAGCAGATGTCTGGCAAATACCAGACTCCAGGATGGATTCCTGGCATCTCCAAAGAGGGCTGAGAACAGGGACGGACATTCACATTTCAACAGCACCCTGTGCAAGGCCAAAATTTGGTGCCCTCCTCACCTTCCTTTCTGCTCATCATAGTTGTGACACCCTGCTTGGCACCCGGTATGGTGGAACCAGTCATGCTGCCCTAAATTTACCTCTGCTACAAAAGACCCACCTGAAACTCGAAAGAGTCGCAGACAGTTAGCAATATGGAGCCAGTTGAAGTGGTTGGATCTGAAGCAGCTCCCCACATATCCGTGCACAAGAAAGTGCCAAATTCACAGAGTAATTCAAGAACGTGGATCCTATACAGCAGGTGTAGCTAACCCAGGCCAGGCCCCACAAGAATATGTTTCTGCTGCTTCCCTCCCCCCCCTCCCCAAAAAAATCCCTACTGATTTTGGCAGTGGCAGCAAAAATAATAACTAAGAAATAAAGGAGTAGGCAGTTCTGGGATAGGCAGAGCCTAGTGTTCAGATGCCTAGTGTCCTAAGTGACAGTCCTCAGATAGAACATTTGGTGGATGCAGAAGGGGAGATAACATCTGAACGCTGCCCTGTTTAGGGAAGTTTTTAATGTCTGATGTTTTATTGTATTTTAATGTCTAATGTTTTATTGTATTTTTAATATTTTGTTGGAAGCTGCCCAGAGTATTATTATTATTATTATTATTATTATTATTATTATTATTATTATTATTATTACCCCTTCCTTAGTAGACCTGCATGAAGGCTGTAGGTATGGGTGTCCCAAAGGTTTTGGAGGCGCAAGCCGAATTGGCAGTGAGATCAGGTATAACAGCCCCAATACCATCATGAGCAGAAATCCTGGATCCAGAATTAAAAAGATGTCTGCAGGGGCCCTGCTTGATGTTAATGGTCCACAGTTTAATGTGGCCTCCCCTCACAGATCTGGTTGGTGTGGTCCTCAGTGGGTGCTAAGCAGCTTTTGCAGACATTTTAATTTGCCCAGGCATGTCATTGATTTATTTAACGATGCGCTTTTCAGATTCACTGAACTGTTTCGTGACTTTATTTACGGTTCTTACTACTTGTTTTAAAATGAGTTTCTTGTGATAACGTGCTTCGATATTGCTTCCTGCTCAGATATTTGATTTAAAAGTGGCCAAAAAATAAATAAATGAAACCAGGCCTTGCTCAATTTTTTGCTGATTTTTTTAGCTACAAATATTTCCAAATTAATTGCCATTGCTGGGAACCGTGTAGACATTGTTAGTTAACAATAAAGCAAATTTGATGAGCCTTGGAAATGGCGACATCCCGTGGCAATGTGAGGTATGTGTTGGAGCAGATCCAGTTGTAGTCGTAGATGCTATAATACCGTACTACTCCTATTGATGCAGCCCAGAATTGCATTGGCTTTCTAGCTGCTGCATCACACTGTTGACTCATGTCAAGTTTGTGGTCTACCAAGACTCCTAGATCCTTTTCACATGTACTGCTCTCAAGCCAGGTGTCACCCATCCTGTATTTGTGCCTTTCATTTTTTATTTGGCCCAAGTGTAGTACTTTACATTTCTCCCTGTTAAAATTCATCTTGTTTGCTTTGGCCCAGTTGTTTTATCTGTTAAGGTCATTTTGAAGTGTGATCTTGTCCTCTGGGGTATTAACCACCCCTCCCAATTTGGTGTCATCTGCAAACTTGATCAGGATGCCCTCAAGCCCATCATCCAAGTCTTTTATAAAGATGTTGAATAAGACTGGGCCCAAGACAGGACCCTGTGGCACCCCACTAGTCACTTCTCTCCAGGATGAAGAGGAGCCATTGATGCGCACCCTTTGGGTTCGGTCAGTCATCCAGTTACAAACCCACTGAATGGTAGCATTATCTAGTCCGCATTTTCCCAGCTTCTTTACAAGAATATCATGGGGCACCTTACAAGAATATCATGCTGAGGGACGGATCAGCATGCCAGCTATAAAAATTGCATGACGTTCCCTACAGCACATAAGCTTGACCCCAACTTCTCGCTGTGGATTTTAAGGGCAAACCAAGGAGTACCCTTCCCTGCTCCATAGGAATGTCAATTTACGATCAGCTTAGGTGGAAATAAGATGGCCTGACATGAGAGTTGATTTGCACTTCTACTTTTTGAGGTTGCTGTGTACACTTAAAGTGCCTGACTGCCCCCAAATAATCCTGTAGTTTGTAGGGTGCTGGGAACTGTAGCTCTGTGAAGCGAAAACTACTACAGTTTCTTTGGAAGAAGCCACTGGAAAAAAATCAATTACCCTACTCTGGAGCCCAACTATAAATTTCTTTAAAGCAGAACAGCACAAACATTCCAGAAATAGAGAGAGAGAGAGAGTTCAAAGCATGGTGGATGAAGACAATGGCCCATCTTGTCCAACTTTCTGTTACCACAGTGACCAGCCTGATGCCTGTGGGGGAAAATTGCATTTTTTAGCTGTGGCTCAATAGGAAACCTCATCCCGACCTTCCTAATGGAGGCCCCACAGTGGGAGATGTTTAGGGAAAGTCTGGCAAAAATTAGTTATTTCCCACAGAGGGCAGCAGTGGCCAAGTAGTGGCCTAGTAGTATCTGCTGTTCATTATTATAGCTGCAGCTTTATAGGTTTAGTAGCCAAATTCCTCCTGTTCTCTGACTCATGCAGAGTGTGCAACATGCATTGATAAACAGATAAACGTTTGTGGCATCTACAGAGCTTTAGAGTATATAGTTCTGACATGCCCTGACCAGGCAGCCCCAACAACTTTGTCTTTTGACAAAGCAGCATGGAAGAAAACCATTCTTTATATGTGAAAGTCAAAAGTTACAAGCTCATCCTCATGGTTGATCTAGGCTAGGCAGGTTCCTAAACAAAAGCTCAACGACTTTGACCTGAACCCCCCAAAAGGGGGTGGATCACAGCCAGTTTTTAACTCTGTAAGTAGATCGCAGTCTTTTGGGAGTTGTCCACCCCTGATAGACCTCTCCTCATAGAGTATTCCTTAAAGATTTAGCAGAGGAGACACCAGATGGAGTTGTTCTGAGCAAGGATATTTTTGTAAATGCGATTGACACAAATTATTGCTGTCATTTCTTATTTTGCTCAAAATAAGCTTCTCTCACACACAAAAAAAACCAGCACCCTATTCCATGAATTTAACAATAAGAGGGAGAAAATAATCAAGCGAATATTGAAATTTGGGGATAAAATATATTCCCTCTAAGTGGTACAAAATTATCAAGAAGAAATAGAGCTCCCAGTTAAATTATACCCTTACCTGATCTCTGCAAACCCCAGTGTGGTCTTTGCAGTGACCAAGGTAAGTAAAAGCACAAGTCTAACCATGTCTACTCAGAAATAAATCCCATTGAATTAAATGGGACTTATTCCCAGGCAGATGGGGTTCGGATTACAGCCCAAGGGTGCTTCCAGGTGCTTTATTAAGGGGTGGTGCTACTCATACATGCAAGTTTTTCACAAGCATCCTCCACACAATCAAATGCCAGCCCCTATCCCTTACCCCACCCTCATTGAATCTGGCATTTCCCTTTCCGGGGAAAATCCAATCAAGTTTTGAAAAGCTGTTGCCAGTGGCCCATCTGAACAACCTGTTTAAACCCCCATTTGGAAGCAGCCTTTGAGAAGAAGCAAGAGCTTGTAACTTTAGGGCTTCAGGGTAACAAATATACGCTTACCCCTTCATGGGCCTAGCCAGGATTTTTGTTGGGGGCTGTAAAACTTTTGTTGGGAGGGGGCAGAACCAATGTGATTGGTCAGTTAGTTAAGTATTTCTTTTGTTTTACTTAATTGGGGGGCAGCTGCCCACCTGCCCCTCCAGCTACGTCCGTCCGTGTACCCATTGCTCATTCCTATAGGAGCAAAACAGGACAATCCTCTACCTGGTTTATTGCACCATGTGCTTATTCGCTTGCTAGATAATAATATAATCATGCAATGCAAAGCCATCCATAACTTAAAGCCTTATCATATTATGATCTCCTCAACATCAGTCTGATCACTTCCTTTCATTTTCTTCCCTTGCTATGTCTTGGGAACAGTTCCATTCATTTTTATACAGCACCTAAGATTTGGCGTTTTATAAATTATAAGCAAATATTCTCCGAAGGGTGAGGAACATTAGAAAATGACACTGCTGCCACCACCAGCAACTTGATCTTCTTTGTGATTCCTTTGTTGAGGCTTTTTAATAGACTACTGTACATAAGTTCTACAGAGGTTGTCCTTTGTCCCTCTCCTGCGATGGAATACTCACCAAGCTTGTACCCCAAAATAAGGCTGCACCAAGAAGACACTTTTTAATATTAATATTTTTACTGAAAGAATTGCAATTATAAAAGAAATAAAGTGATACAAAGGAAAAAGAGGGGGAAGTGAGGAGGAAAAAAAAGAACAAAGATGTGTATAAGAAAGGGGGGAATATACAAAAATGCAATGTAATATACTCTCATACATACTTATATAAATTGATAAAGTGTTATTATCCCAATACATATATCCAATACATATATAGATGTTAATACCCTACTACATAAGGGACGCGAGTGGCGCTGTGGTCTAAACCACTGAGCCTAGGGTTTGCCCATCAGAAGGTTGGTGGTTTGAATCCCCGCGATGGGGTGAGCTCCCGTTGTTTGGTCCCTACTCCTGCTCACCTAGCAGTTCGAAAGCACATCAAAGTGCAAGTAGATAAATAGTACCGCTCTGGCGGGAAGGTAAGCGGCGTTTCCGTGCACTGCTTTGGTTCGCCAGAAGCAGCTTTGTCATGCTGGCCACATGACAATATGTTGTCATAAATATGTTGTCATATTTATCCAAACAAAGTCTACATCTATAAGCAGTCTGTTCATAAGTTGCAAGTGTTGTCATATTGCCAGTCCATCGATTAAAGGGAAACACTTTGGGATTTATTCCAAAGCAAGAGGGCATAATGTTACCTCCCAGTCTGCGAGAGTATTGAATAATTTTATTTGACGTTTTTACTGTTTTATCATTTGTGTGCTTCCCCCCTGGGCTCGTTTGGCAGGGAGGACTGGATGAAAATGCAACAGGAATGACGTTACATCGATGGCTGCCTAATTTTGGAATGAAGAAGGTGCCATAACACTTCCTATTTTACTAATAGGTAGGCAATGCTTACTCTTCTGTTTACTCCCATGTTTACTCTTCTGAGTACAGTAATATAGATGTATACTCTTCTGAGTAAACATGGGAAGGGCCAGGTTGCAAGTATTTGTTCGAATAAAAATGGCTAACCTGTGAGGTTGCTGCTTTCTTAAAAGAAAGAAAAAAAAGGCTAGACAATGCCCGGCTTCTGAAGCCATTGCGGGATAAATTGCGCACCGTTGCAGGATAAGCTGCCAGCAGAGGAGAGGCACTGCAACTTTGCAAGGACGGGACAGGTGGCTCAAGCAATGATCTTTGCTGTGAGGACAGAGATCCTGCGAGCAGATGTGTCCCTATTTTCAACTCTGAAACGTCGGAGAATCTGGTCAGGGCCAGTGTCCGCACCTGGCATCCTTGGACAGCTGCCAAATACTGTTGATCCCAGCCTGGGCCTCCTTTAAAAAACCTCACACACCCTCTGGCCCAGCACTCAGATGCAACTACAGAGGAGAGCTAAAAGCACCCTTTACACCCATTGCTCCCAACAGCCCCACGCAGAAGACAGCCAGTTTGGGGAAAGTTTCCCTAGAATGGAACCAGATTGGGACACTGTGTGAAATTCAAATGCAGCCACTCTGCACTGCTTGGAGCACTGTATACCACCATAGCTAGGTATAAGTCCTCCAGATGTCAGGGACCGGCTGGGTGAGAAGTGCTGGAGGGTGCCTGACCAAGACCCCCCCAGGGAAAGCACAGAGTGAGAGGATTTGGACCTGGGCTTTTGCTGGTGGGAAATCAGCTACATCCCAGAGGAAGGGAAGAGCTGGGAAGTGCCGGAGGCTGGGAGTTTGGAGGAGGATGAAGAGGAGGAAACAGGCAGGTGCCCAGTACAGGGCAGCGACAGGAATCAGACTTAGCAGCTCCACCACAGCTTCTCTGCTGACAGCCCGCAAGATGCTACTTCCAGAACAAGGCGTCTATTGCATGCCACAGAGCAGAGAGCCAGGCAGAAACAGAGGGGGTCGCTTGGGGCTCACCGTAGACAGAGGGAGGGGCCTGACACAGAGGGATAGGAAGTGAAGCCAGTCTGGGCAACTGCTCCATCTAGACAGGAGCAACCCTCGGAAGTCTATGTGTGTACTCTGTTCTGCTTCCTTAATAAAGAAGCTAACTTTAAGTTAGCTGGCGTGTCATTGTCTTTCTCTGTTCTGTGAACGATCCGTTCTCCCTGTCGGCTCCTTGACCCCAGGACCCACTGGACACACCAAGAGTGGAGAAGGCCTGCGAGAGGACAATTTGCCCTGAGGCCAGTCTTGGGTTTGGTTTAGCAGATAGGTATAGGTATGGTTTAAGCAAGGCTATTGTCACCATCATTCAGGTGGGTTACATGGAATGTCCATAGCTGCCAAGTTATCCCTTTTTTTAAGGGATTTTCCCTTATGCTCAATAGGCTTCCTCGTGAGAAAAGGGAAAACTTGGCAGCTATGGGAATGTCCCCAACTCATTCAGATTTTAAAGTTGTTTTTTCTACCTATCTCATACAGTCATACCTTGGATCTCAAACGCCTGGGCTCCCGAACAAATCGGCTCCCAAATGATCAAAACCCAGAAGTGAGTCTTTCAGTTTTCAAATGATTTTCGGAAGCCCAACATCTGGTGTGGCTTCTGTGGCTTCCGATTGGCTGCAGGATGCTCCTGCAGCCAATCGGAAGCCACGCCTTGGTTTTTGAATGGTTCTGGGAGTTGAACGGACTCCCAGAATGGATTCTGTTCAAGAATCAAGGTACGATTGTATTTTGAACCCAAGAGAATGCCAGTTTGCAGGATCTAGATGGCAGAAACCTGGTGTCTATCAAAAACAAAGCCCCTAAACTTTGACATCAGCATGCTAAAATTAAGTTTCTTTATTAGTTGCTGGAATTCAGAAGCAGAGATCCACAAAGCCCCATATTTTTATTTGGAATACCAGTTTCCATGTACAGTATTAGGAAATATTTGCAGCTTGCTCAGTATTTCAGCCTGATCATATTTTTGCATAGCTATTTTAAAATGGGTTAGTGATACACAAGAAGAATATTTTGTGCATAGATTCCCCCTCCCAAACCCCCTAACACACAATAAATAAAGATTGAAAATAAGGGCAGGCAGGGGGAAAAACAACCCCAGAAAAACAACTTGTATAAAATGTCAGACGCAAGCTGCAGCTTGGGGGAGGTGAGATACCTGCATTTATTTCGAGGCCTGCTGAGTCAAGGCTCATAAAAGGAACCAGCGTTTCCTGGATGCAATTGCTTTTGCAGTGGCTGCAGAAACAAAGCAGAAATTCTAATTAGTTCCAGTATATAAATACAATTTTCCCAGAGCTAGCAGAAGTGCCAGGTATAGATGGCATTTTAATTTTAGAGCAGGAAGGTATGCAACTTGCATTCTAAAAAGTAATAGCAGGCAATGTGTGCTGCTGCTAGTTTCTGAGTAGACGGAAAGAGTGCCATTGGTAAGATTAGCTGGAAAATCAGCACATTCTTTCTAAACATGCTAGGGGTCAGAATATATGAGGGAATCGGCAACTGGGAGCCCATGAGATTCATATGGTCCCACAAAACTACCAAACCCAGAGATAAAAAAGTGCAGAAGGTCTATTTGGATCACTTTGTTCATTGTAGTCACTCTGTGGCCGTGTGAAAAATAATTGGCTATCTTATTGTATATTTGAATAAGAAGAGGGGGGTTATTATATTATTGGCAGTAGTCTTTCGAGGTGGGAAGGAAAGTCTTTGACACCTGCCACTTTCTCCTTTCTCAAAGCAACCCTCCAGCAAAATGAAGAGAGGGGCAGAGCATGAACAAAGCTATTTAGAATATAAACATTCTCCCCGTCCTGTTAAATTGCGGGGGGTTGGACTGGATGGCCCTCGGGGTCTCTACCAACTCTACAATTCTATGATTCTACGACTCTCCTGAAATCAGAGTTCCCTGGGCACATCTACTTATAAACCCCCTGATAATCAGTCCCTACCATCTGTCCCGCAGTTAGGTTTGCGGTGGGCCAGAAAAATATTTTCCTGCTATTATACCCAGTTTTATTTATACCCAATAAAACAAGATTCCCTGGCCATCCTTTTATGGAAAATGCCTCCTGTGCGCAGACTCTCTCTCTCTCTCCCTCTCTAGAAAGCATGGAATAGCTGAGTTGGCAATGAGATCAGTTGCTATGTATGGGAATACCATAGGACAGACAGCTCCATTTACATTGTACTATAAATGGGCAGTGTAAATGCCAGTAGCTAGACTGGGCGAAAAAAAGGCTGACCTCACTCTCCCAACACACAGGAGAGACCAAAACCTGAACACAATCAACAGCAATTCACACCCATTCCCCACACAGAAACCCACTTCCCTGTAGGAAATCTCATGCAGCCTTTCTGTGTACCTTCATCCCTGATAAGGCATTTGACTGACTATACAGTTGTTGGAGAACCAGTAGCACTTCAGCGCTGTGAATCAGAGTGGTGCTGGTGGGGGTCCTCTGAAAGAGCTCTCGATCACGACATCGTGACTTTCCCCATGGCGATAATTTTCCGCACAAGTCCCTGTTACAAGAAATCTCTGCCCATGTGCAAGCCTGGATAGCTCAGTTGGTTAGAGCGTGGTGCTGATAACGCCAAGGTTGCAGGGTCGATCCCCGTATGGGACAGCTGCATATTCCTGCATTGCAAGGGGTTGATGATCCTCAGTGTCCCTTCCAACTCTACAGTGATGTATATAAAGGTGGGAGGTGGTGGTGGTGGTGGTGGTGGTGATGATGATGATGATGATAATGTATTTATAACCTGCCCATCCGGCAGGGTTTCCACAGCCACTCTGGGTGGCTCCCCACAGAATATTTAAAACACGATAAAACATCAAACATTAAAAACTTCCCTAAAGAGGGCTGTCTTCAGATGTCTTCTAAAAGTCACATAGCTGTTTATTTCCTTGACATCTGATGGGAGGGCATTCCACAGGGCGGGCGCCACCACCAAAAAGGCCCTCTGCCTGGTTCCCTGTAACCTCATTTCTCACAGTGAGGGAAGCACCAGAAGGCCCTCGGCGCCTCAGTGTCCAGGCTGAACGATGGGGATGGAGATGCTCCTTCAGGTATACTGGGCTGAGGCCGTTTAGGGCATTAAAGGTCAACACCAACACTTTGAGGTGAGGGGTCATGAACACCAGCCACACAGCAACATCTCTGAAATATGTCAGGACTCAGGCCTGACTTCTCTGTTTCTGGCCCTCTTGTGTTGCTTGGATATGAGAAGAACCCAGTGCATGACCAGGAACCCTGATCGAGCAGGATCTCCAATCAAACAATGACATATTCATATTCAAGCAAATGCAGGAAGACGCTCCCTCTAGACCTTCCCTGATCAACCTGGGAAAGCCAGGGACCCAGTGGATGGGCATATTAGGCAACCGTGTCTCCTGCATGTGCTAATATATCATTTTGGGGCACAACTCCCTAACAAGGTTATAGTGCAATTTTCTCTGATGCATTATGCCGGCATTCAGCATCAACTTCATATTCTTTTTAGGTTTCCTCCTGCCTTATGAGCTGCATGACAGCCAGACATTTGACAGGCGAAGCCTTCCTATATTTCTTTGCTATGAGATGCATTTGTGCAATTCCTGGTGCTGATAAGAACATAAGAAAAAGCCCACCGGACCAGCCCATTGACTCAAGCACCTTGTCTCCTACTGTGGACAATATGATGCCTCTTGGCAAGCCCACAAACTGGGCATGAGGACCCTGGAACTTGGAGGCCACATTGACTAGTGGCAGGGCCGGTCCAAGACATTTTGGCACCTGAAGTGAACCACCAAATGGCACCCCTCCCCCCCTCCCTGCCAGAGAACATGGGGTGATCACATCGGTAATCCACTGCTTATATTTCAAATCCTGCCCACAACTTCATGTATGGGTGATACTTTGATAGATAATCCATCAGTGGTCTCTGTTCCTCCTTAAACACTTCGTCATTATGTCCTCTTAGTTCGGCAGTGAATTTTGCCATTTCAGCATAGTCCATCAGTTTCAAAAGCCTTTCCTCCTTTGTTGGTAATCCTTCTCTCCCTCCCCCCCCCCCCAAATATCCTTATGATTGCTGTACAATATGCCGCCGGCTGCCCACCCCCGGCTTCACATTATCCTTTTTGAACTATGTTTATTCTGTGTGGGATGCAGCTCTAAAATGCGCAAGAGACCACTAGGAAAAATTAGGCATACCTAACCTAGTTCTAAGAAGGAAATGAAGTTTATTTTGTCCTCGTGGAGACACTGCGGGCCAACCAGCATTTATATGCCAAGCAAGATCCTTCTTACTTTGAGGACTGATGTTGTAGGTGAAGAGATTCTCTGTCTGTTCAGTTTACAAAACTGCTGACTGATGTCAACTCTAAGTGCGCTTTATTTGTTTATGTTTCAGACACATGTCCGCACGGAAATCAATTTCAGTTTACAGCAGTTGCTGAGAAAATAAACAGTCCTCAGTAGCATGCAAAGAAACGGTTGTGGACTGAGAAAAAGTGCAGTTGACCTATATTGACCTATGAAACACAAGGCATTGCCAAGACCTACTTAAGGGTTGGCTCACACCCTTAGCTATTGAGAGACCTCGTGATTATATCTTAATGGCTTCTGTTAGCTGCTTAGGCCTTGGCATCATGTGCCAACGATTTCCAGCACCACCAACAGTTGTCAATAAATAAACCTCCCTTTGGCTTAACATTTTCAGAATCAGAACTAAAGTGGTTCAAGGCCAAATTCTTCTACACTAGCTGGAAACACAAAAAATGGAGGACTACATACCCCTCAACTGCTCTGGTTAAATTGGGACATCCTGTTTTTTTGGCTCCAGGCTCACGTGCAAGTCACGTGACTCCCCTGAGAATGTGGCCCGGAAGACACACAGCCCGGGTTGGGGGCTGGACATGTTAGAGGGTATGAGGCTAGATGCTGCAGAAGGGGAACACTTTCCAAAGTGTTCAGGGCAAATGCTCTGCTTTGTAAAGCCATCCCTTTAAGGTGTCTGGTCTGGGCTGCCCAGATGATTAGACACCCCTCTTGGCCTCGCTGATGTGGTCCAAAGGAAAGCAGAGCAATACATTTGACACTAGCTTGGCTGCAGGAGTTGCTGGAAGGAGACACCATCCAACTATCTTAGGGATTCCACTCTAACTTTGCGTAGGGTTTTCTCCTTAGCCTCTTCTTCTCCCAAATATATCCTACAAGCCAGCAGAGATTAAGGATCAGAGTTTTCCTTCTCCTAGATGGGCTACATTGCCAGGTTGACAGGCCCCATCTTCCCCTCACTTTCTTCTCCAGCATGTGCATAAACCACTTTCTTGACCATTGGACCCACTGTTGGTCTCGTCTGCTCAATCTGTCAGAGCTGCAGAGGAAATCCTGGGCTAATCTGTTTTAATTGTGTTATAAAAATGTGGCACCAGAGGGCACTATAGAGCAGTGATTTGTTGCCAATGTAAAATTGCATATTACACGTGTGGGGTTTTTTTAAAAGTGTTTTTACAAATCACTGTAGATCCAGCCCCTAACTCACCAAGGGTTTGAGACCCATCGGCTGCCCTCACCTTGTTTAGCCAGCCTTCTGAAGCCATTCCCAGGGTGTGGCCACTGTCACACGCTGACAGCTTCTATTGCATAGCTGTCAAGTTTTCCCTTTTCTCGCGAGGAAGCCTATTCAGCATAAGGGAGAACTTGACAGCTATGGACAGGTGAGAGCTGAGTGCAGGGTGGGAACCAAAAGTGGACAAAGTACTTGAGAAGAAGCACAATGTGTCCCTCACCAGAGATACTACCCGTCCCCTAATATACACCCCAATTTACAGTGGTACCTTAAGTCCGTTCTTAAACCAAAGCATTCTTAAACCAAGGCGTGCTTTCCCATAGCAGCGGGGGACTCAATTTACAAAGGGAACACACTCAACAGGAAGAGAAACATGTTCTCGTTCCAAGGCAAAGTTCACAAACCAAAACACCTGGTTCTGGGTTTGCAGCGTTCTTAATCCAAGTTGTTCATAAACTAAGCTGTTCTTAAACCAAGGTAACACTGTATATGAAAACCTGCTGGAAGGGAGGAGCAGGGAAAACATTCAGTAGGAGTTAACCAACGTTCAGAAGGGTAAAGGTTTTTTTAAATGTAGTTATTCTAAGGACATTGTTTTTAGTCATTTACGGTGGAACGGTACCCCTGCCGTAGTGCAGCAGCGATGGAAGGAATGTAATTTCTAGGAGCTTAACCCTTGTTTTATTATCCTGTAGACGTCCAGTTAAGTTGACTTCAGATTCAAAGCCAAGCAAGCAGAGGAAACATAAACCCTTCTGGGTGACAGGAAAGGATGGGAGGGAGGGGTCATTTTTAAAGTGCCCCAGAGCGCAGGCTCCAGTCTCTCTCATCCACAGTGGCAGCAGGGTCACACTAGAAACTTCTGTGGCTAGCTAGGACTTCTCAGGTGAAATCCATTTCCCCTTCCCCCTGCCTTTTCTCATTCTTTTCAAGAAATATTCTCGTAGACATTGTGCTGGTCAGTCCTGGGAAGGCTCTGTTGCTGAGAAGGGTAAGGCTGCTCTCTAATCCTGTTCTTATTGAGCTGATTAGCTTTCTGGGTTTCTGAGCGTTCCTAGGTGGTGGGTGGTGGTGTTCCTTCTATTTAAGAGCTGAATATGCCCTGGGATGAATTCCCTCCAGGCTACAAACTTAACGTGGCCAGCTATAGCTATGGGGCGGGGTGGAGGCCCTTAGGAAAATCAAGTTGGCAAAGGCTTTCCTTTAACTGCGTGTTTTCCTGTACAGTTTTTGACATGTAACTCGGTGAAAGTTTGCTCCAAGAAAAAGCCGCAAGGATTTTGCTGCTAAAATCTCACAGGGCTGGAACTTCCCTGCTAGCATGTCTCTCGAGTCGTAGGAAAAAAAACACGGTTTTAAATATTGATAAAATTGGGGGTTTTTTATAAAAAAAAACCTGAGCTACAAATCCTTACCTAGATCTTATATTAATCTTTAAATATGTAAATGATACTTGGCTGTCTTTAAATGTCCATTGCACTTGCCAAAGGAACATCAGCATAGCCAGCTAAGAGAGAATTGATATGTATCCAAAGCATGCTGGCTATTTTCAACCTGTACCGATGAAATAAACAGATTTTTTAAATTTATTTATTTAGTAATGGAGAACAAAAAGGGCTGCAAATGTATACCTGGCAATATTTCTTTTTCTCCTTTCGAAAGAATTAAAACCCCAGTCAAGAAATGCACTTTAAACTGGACGTGCCTTAAAATGGCAAGCGGCTTTGAGAGACCCGAGAGAGCGATGCTATTCTTGGAAACGTCCCTGATAGGTTTCAACAGATGCAGCTTGAGGAATGCAGCTGGGGGGGGGGAGCAGCTGACCCGCCACTTTGGCAAAGTGACATTCTGGGACCTCTGCTCATTCTGGTACACGGGCAATGGTTGATGCTTCTAACACACACACACACACAATCATCTCGCTCACTTGCACATAGCTGCCACCTAGCAGGAGGGACTGGGTGACCCGGGGGGGGGGGGGAATGCCATGCCTCCTGAAAGAGGAACTAACCATTCCTTTCTATACTTAAAATGCTGAATGGCTCATGCTTTTTTTTTTTTTAAAAAAAAAAACTCTGTTCAAAAAAGAGCTAGTGCAGATGGCACTCCACTATACAGCATTACTTAATCCTTGCCTGTTTTAACATTTGGCAGTTCTCTTTGAAGGGGACTCGCAGGGGCTTATTTCGGGCTGCTGATGCACTCGCTTTATCTAAGATGTTCATTACATCTTGATTTTCCTCTTCCTCCAAGCAGATCAAATGTGGTATACGTATTCACTATTCTATCCTCAGGATGACTCTTGGAGTTTGGTTGTGCTGAGAAAGAGTGGCTGGTGCAAAGTTATGCTCTATGTATGGCTTAGAGAGGATTTGAACTCAGGTCCTAGTCTACCTTATCTAGAGCATCCAAAACCATGTAGTTCGATGTTTCACTCTGTCACAAACCCTCCAACATCTCTCTGATGAAAATGTTGTTGTTTAGTCATTTAGTCGTGTCAGACTCTTCGTGACCCCATGGACCAGAGCACGCCAGGCACTCCTGTCTTCCACTGCCTCCCGCAGTTTGGTCACGTCCCGTTCCATAATGATAATTTTACTATTTATACCCCTGTTCTACCCAATTCAGTAGTAGTTAGGTGTGAAAGAGCCACAACTTTCAACTTGATTTATTATTTCAAAATTGTATGTTTCTTTTTCATTGTTTTCTCTTAACCTAGTCATGCTGTTTTGGAGGAAAATAATTCCCTCAGGCTTCAGCAGGCCTCTGAGTCTATCTACAACAGAGAAGAGAAGGACGGAGGCAGTCTCCAGTTTAAGTGAATAAATATGCACACTCCCAATTCCTAAACATATTGATTTGGAACTTCACCTGGTGGGACTTGCTTCGTACTAAATGTGCTTTAGGATTGGGCTGCGAATCCTATCTGTTGGTCAGCTTGTCCATACTACAAAAATAGAAAAAAAGAAAAAATAGGGCTCAAGGACAATGCATGATTTTCTCAGGTTATGGGCCCAGCAACCCTGTGAAGCAGATTTATTTATTTATTTTAAATTTTTATATACCCCCTTTTCATTATGTAGGTCTCAAAGCAGCTTACAATCATGGTATATGATATACATAACTTAAAACAGAAATTAAGCCTAATTTTTAAACCTCCTATATAAAATAATGCTGCAAAACGTCTCAGAAGCATTCAGGGTGCAAAAGCCTCCAGAAATAAAACTGATTTGACCAGGCATCCGAAGCTCTGTAGGGACAGTACCTGTAAACTTCTTGTGGCAAGGAGTTCCACCGAGTTGGACCCACAACTCTAAAAGCTCAACTCATTAACATGAGTCAGATACTGGCCCACAGCAAACCACTAATATGACTCCCTGCTGTGATCTCAGTGTCCGACTTGGGGTGTCAGTCTCTGCAGTCAGTGGTTTGCAGAAGGTCAGCCATTCATCCTAGCTTATTGAACTCCCTTCAAATTGAGGTCAGACAGGCCCACTCCCTATTGAAAGTCTGAATATATATTTTTTATTATTTCAGCAGGCGTTTTAATTGATGTTTGATTTTGTAATTTTAGCTGGTTTTTCTTTTTGGTATTACATTTTTACAAACCACTTGAGGAGTACGAGTTTGACATGAGACACTGAGCAGATACAAACCACCGTTTACCAAGCAACATTTATTCACCTTGCATGAGGTTACAGATGTGTGTGATTGCGGAGTTTTCCATAATCTCCTTCTTATTTTTCTGTTTCCGCTTGCCACCTGCAAGGATGCTTTGCAGTCCTTTTCAGTGAGATGCTGAAAACCAATGCACTGAAATACAGGTCTAAAAGTTGTCCTTTTCTCCTTCTTCTCCTTCTCCTTCTCCTAGCTAGCTCCTGGCTGTGATATTATATTGCAGTCATGGCGCCCAAGAAGAAGAATGTCAAGAAGAGCAAGGCGGATATCAATGAGCTGACCATCATCGTGGAAGACGGTCCTCTCAGCAAGCTGAACGGCTTGAACGGCCTTTTGGAAGGGGGGAATGGCTTCAGCTGTGTCTCGACGGAGGTTTCCGATGCTCTCTACAGTCCCAACCTTTTGGAAGGGTTGTGCAGGATGAGGCTGGAGAACTTTCTCTGCGATTTAGTCATCGGTACCAAAACAAAGTCTTTTGATGTCCACAAAGTGGTGATGGCTTCCTGCAGTGATTACTTCCACAACATCTTGAAGAAAGATCCATCAACCCAGAGAGTGGACCTCAACGATGTATCTCCCCTGGGCCTAGCTACTGTCATTGCATATGCCTACACAGGAAAGCTCACTCTCTCGCTGTATACTATAGGTAGCATCATCTCCACCGCCATCTACCTTCAGATTCATACCCTTGTGAAGATGTGCAGTGATTTTTTGATGCAAGAAATCAACGTGGAGAATTGCATGTATGTTGCCAACATTGCTGAGACATATGGACTCAAAACCACCAAGGAAGCAGCTCAGAAATTCATTAGAGACAACTTCATTGAGTTTTCCGAATCGGATCAGTTCTTAAAGCTCACTTTTGACCGGATCAATGAACTTCTTGCAGACGATGACTTGCAGTTGCCTTCTGAACTTGTTGCATTCCAAATTGCAACGAGGTGGCTGGAATTTGACCAAAAAAGAGCAAAATATGCTGCGGATCTGTTGAGCAACATTCGCTTTGGTACCATCTCTGCCCAAGACCTGGTGAATTATGTTCAGACTGTACCAAGAATGATGCAAGATGCAGATTGCCATAGACTTCTAGTAGATGCCATGAATTACCATTTGCTTCCCTACCACCAGAATACATTGCAGTCTAGGCGAACAAGGATTCGTGGAGGATTACGGGTCCTGGTTACGGTTGGGGGACGCCCAGCTTTAACAGAGAAATCCCTTAGCAGAGACATTTTATACAGAGACCCTGACAATGGATGGAAGAGGCTTACTGAGATGCCTGCTAAAAGCTTCAACCAGTGCGTCACCGTGATGGATGGATTCCTCTATGTGGCAGGTGGAGAAGACCAGAATGATGCCAGGAATCAGGCTAAGCATGCAGTCAGCAATTTCTGCAGGTAACTGGTTATTTATAGAGGTAGTATGTTCAGCACATAACAGCTCCGGAGAGGGAGGGAGAGGGAGATGCAGATACATAAACAGCAATAGAAGAACAATCTTTATTGAGGTTGTTGTTTTTAGCATAGGTGCCTGTGATTGATAAATGCCATCCAAGCCATGCCAAAAGAGAATGCAGTGATACCTTGGTTTACAAACTTAATCCGTTCCTGTAAGTCCGTTCTTAAACCAAAGCGTTCTTGATTTCCCATAGCAGCGGGGGACTCCATTTACAAATGGAACACACTCAACAGGAAGCGGAACATGTTCTGCTTCCAGGGCAAAGTTCACAAACCAAAACACCTGCTTCCAGGTTTGCAGCGTTCTTAATCCAGTTGTTCATAAACTAAGCTGTTCTTAAACCAAGGTACCACTGTACCTGCAAAGGTCAATTATTAATTTTGGAAGGAAAAAACAGCCAGAAAAATGGCCTTTGTGACAAAGTTAGATTAACAGCGTCCCTATTTATATGTTTACAACGGGGTTGTTGTAGGCATGCAAAGAGGAAAAAGCATGTACAAGCATGCTAGCTCCACTCCCTGTTTCCACTGACATTTGAATGTTCAAGGGTGACTGTCTCATGCAGGAAAGCCTCTTGCAGCCATGGAAGACAATGGGGACACAGCAAGCAGGCTCATGCACGCTCCCCATTCGTTGTGTGTTTAAGTCCCATTATGAACGCCTGAATAATTCAAATGTCTCGGATGATATGCATGTTGGATGAGACTCAAATGCTTCTCAACCCTAGAGCTGTTGATGCTTCACAGTTGGCGTATTAATTTGAAATAGGATTATACAGGCACGTTTTCCTTTTCTTTGTCATAGTAATATATTTACTGGCCTATATGAAATAAGTTATAACGTAAGGGCATGAGACTCTTAATATCAGGGTGACTGTTTCGAGCCCCACATTGGGCAAAATATTGCATTGCAGGGAGTTGGACTAGATGACCATTGGGGTCCCTTCCAACTCTACAATTCTGATTCAAAATGGTGTAAGGCATCAAGTGCATTTGCTTTATTACCCTACAACTGGGGTGTGGAACAGAGATGCAGATGTTTCTCCCATTAGTCCAAGCAAGACATGGGTGCTAGGAGTTGTGCTTCAGCAACCTCTGGAGGATAAAAGGTACCCTTCACCTGGCCTACAACACAGAAAAGGACCCTTTATCTTCTTTCTTTCTTTCTTTCTTTGGGTTATATTGCCAATATTAAAGTTGTCAGTGGGCCATGCTCAGGAGAATAAGCACACACTACCTTTTATGCACGGAAAACTGCAAACACACTGGGAGCCAGTATCCAATGATAACGGAGGTGTGGGGTAAATGCATCTGGGCTTCTCAAATGTGAGGGGTGGTGACCGTGTGACCGTGTGATGGCATCACTGATTTTCCATCTTTTCCTACAACATGCACTGCATCAACACTAAGCTAGGAACTGTACATGTTGTAGAAGTGGCCGTGTCCCCTAGACAGTTTTGTGGTCTATACATCATGCTTCTGGAAAGATTTGCAACGGGAGCCTCTTGTGACTAGGCAGCCAGAGCTGGGTCAGAATGGCCACTTACCGTCTTGCCAGTGAGTGGCAGTTGCAGCCCGACTTGGCATCTCCTCTCTCCCCCGGATGAGTAGATTTGGATTGTTTCCCTGTCCGCTCCTGCGGCCGCAGAAGCTCATGGGTTCCCACCTAACCCATCCTTCAAATGAGCCAAACTGTGGTGGGCCTGGGGAGGGGCATGGCCATCTACTTAGCCCAGCCAACCACTCAGCACAGCATCCAGCCAGCTGGGATGCTACCATGTTAATCTTAACATGAAAACCATCCAGTGCTGGAGATCTAGGTTTGGGGAAACATTTGGACAAGGTGTTCTCAGTAAACTTCAGTGGACCCTTGCCCACATCCCTGTCTCTATGCATCCTTCTCCCTTTGGGCTTAATCAACATCACCTCCCACAGAAAGTAGGCAGCACAAAGAGTCCTTGCTCCCCCTGCTCGCTTTGCCAATGCTTCTTCATCTTGCTCCTCCCTGCTCACTTGCTTGGCAGGCAAACAGGCAGAAGCAGCAAAGAGTTGACCATGGTCCCCCTACTGGCAGTGTGCGCCTTAGCAGGTGCCCAACAATGCTGACCCCTGAGAGCACCCCATAAACTCTCTCTCTCTCTCTCTCTTTTAATGCGAACATAAATAATTATACAACAAATCCTTCCCATCCTCCAAGTTGGTCATTCAGATGTAAGAGAGGCACCCTCAACACTGCTTGAAATGGCTTAGGTCGGAGATTGGGAGTTGTATTCAATGAAGTTTTACTCAGAGTAGACACACCGAAATTAGTCATCATGACTAAGTAAGGCCCATTAATTTCAGTGGATCTCCTCTGAATTGAACTTTGTTGACTATCACCCAAGGGAAGGCCAGAAGCACCAAGAAAGCTGAGTTGAATAAATGAATACATGACAAATTTTAATTCAAACATGATAAGACATGATGGACATGGGTAGGGAAAAAAGCACACAGACTTTTTATCCTGTCCTTACTCTAAGGAGCACATGATTTCTCTCCTCCTTGCCCAATAACCCTGTGAGGTAGATTTGGCTGTTGGCAGGGGTGAAACTAGACTTTATTTCACCCGGGTCAAAGACTCCCCCATGTGCACTTGCACACACACACACACACACACACACACACACACACACACACACACAGGCTGGGAGTCTCAATGGTGCCCCTCTGGAGGCTTCACACAGGGCAAAAACCCAGCTAGCCCCTCCATAGCTATGGCACTGGCTGCTGGTGGCCCGGGTGTCCCAGGTCTCATGTTGTTTATTATAAATTCCCCATTCTTCCTCCCAGAAGCTCAGAGCGACTTATGCTTGGCTCCCAGGCAGAATTGCATTGAGTGCCTTGATTGCACATCATGTACCTATTTTGCTGAGTATTCGTGCAGAGCACATGGAACGAGAAAATAACTCCCTTTGCAGTTTTCCCCAACACGTGTATATGTAGCAAAAGAGGCAATGTGTACGATCCCTTAAACTGGAGCAGTGGCTGTAGCTCAGGGCTACAGCACATGCTTTTAAGATGCCCTGGCATCTCCACAGATCGGCCGAGGAGACAAAACTGGGCTAGATGGGCAAACAGTCTGGCCTATAAGGCAGTTTCCTCACTGTGAATCTGAGGGTGCTCATCAGGCAAGTCCTTCTGCAATCTGTCCGCGCTGTCATGAACATTCCAACATTTCTTCCATGTGTTTATAGGGATGTTAGAGGAAATGGCTTTGTGAGTTCCGTGTATGGATGCCAGTCTTACATGAGGATCACCCACAGGAGAAACATGGGATAGCAAGTGCTTGATGCAACCCTGTATAACCTCCCCACATGCAACTTAGAATGAACGCTCAATAAATAGCTGACATAGTCTAACCACTTGATCAACTTTGTATAAACAAATTTGGCAAATGCTTGGTGAACAGGTTGTCTGGAAACAGCCACTATGTCCAAATTAAAGCAGGTTACAAACTTTTTTTCTTTTTGTAGCTGAAAGCAGAGTCAGGAGAGAGAGGAATATAGCGATTGAGGAACCTTTTTTAAATTTTATATTATTGCAGAGTCGTAGGCCCTTGCAAGACAACTAAACAGCAAGGCTGATGTTATTTTCTTTTGATACTTTATTTCCTGCTTCTTAGAATTAGAAACATATAGCAATGCAACAAATATTCCTATTCTCACGGGGCAAATTTTAAGAATGTAGCCATATTAATCTGTTGCCAAGAAAACAGCAAACAATATTGTGGCCTCTTTAAAAACAAACAGGTTCATTGTAGCATAAGATTTTGTAGATTGCAAATGTTACAAATCAGACTGGCTAGCAGCAACTATATTGGAAGATTCTGTTACCCAAATTCTAAACATTTGGGCTAGTATATTTTCTGAAGTTACTACCATATAAAGCCAGGATTTTAATCCTACAGTTTCCTCACTGCTGTCTGAAGCATTATGAATAGTGCTATTGGACATTTTAGGAAAGGGATGAAGGTTTCGTAAATATGACTTGAGAAGCCAGACGTGTTTACATTGACAAGTTATCTGTTAACCTCAGTGGCCACAAGAATGCCAGGACTGAAATTCTGATTCCAGAAAGTCAATAGAAAATACACCCTCATTTCTTCTGTGATCCAACCAGATGGCCTCTTTCTCTTGCCCCTCCTCCCAATTTTACAGTAAATTATAAACCGCCTTAGGTGCCTTGGCAGAAATGCGGCATATAAATTAAATGAATAAATACATAGATTCTATGTAGTTACATACAAATAACAGATGGGCTCATTTCACAGAAAATATAATAAAATGTAATGAAACTAGAATATGTTACTCCACAAAGTGCCATTTCTGGGCATTTCCAATATTAGATTTTGAGTCATGTACTTTTAACTACGTTAACAAATAGTAAGAACATTCTCCAAGGGAGAAGTTTGCTTTCTCCATCTCTCTTTTCGTATGTGTATATGCATATGTTTTGTCTTAGCATTCATGTACTATAGTCACTGGGCATTTCAAACATTTCTGGGAAATAACTAGGGACAAATGAAATCAGTTTACTAAGAGCGGTGAGATTATATTAAATGTCCATTCAGTTTGGTTTTATTAGTGAGCTAGCAATTTGATTTTCCACATGCCAGAATCAAAAGAATAGATACAATATGCATACTAAACTCAAGCTTTTTCCAGTACTCACATGCAACAAATTACTGGGTGATATTCAACATTAGTCATAATCAGAGGAAGCCCAATGATTTTAATATATCTACTCTGAGTATGACTTCATTAGGTATCACTCACTGGAACATAAGGAGGGAATAAGTAATGAAGTACATAATAAATAATATGAAATGTGCATATTATTAAACCTAGTTTTAATACAGAGCTGTTGCCAAGCAAGATTCAAACATCTTACTGAGACCAGCCTGCTGCTGGTACAGCAATAATTTAACACAATTGATGTCAAATGGTTAATCTCATTCATTGCCTCTCCATTTTTGTTCGTTGATTAAACTATGGACCTGTTGAGCAAGCAGCTCAGCCAATATTACAATTCTTATGCTTTCCTTGGGATCATTCTTTCAGTGCCAACTCCTTTCCCCATTGTTTTTACATGTCTCCATGCCTGAAACCAAGGTAATGCTATCCAGCTGTACTCTCATGCTATGTTGTCACTCTAAAAAGGCACTTTTGGGGGCCGTGACCTCCCATGGTGTCCAAAAACATTTTTGGGGGGTGAGAGATATTACTCCGGAGAAAAGTGATTTTTCATGTTGAGAGCACAGTGTAGGTCATGTGACTCACTTGGGAGCACATTCCGGAAGATGCTGGTTTTTGTTTGGGCTCCGGAAAAGTTGGACGGTATGCCATATAAGCAATGAGCAGTTTGGGGGAGGGGGTGATTTCAACTAGGAAAACAGTACAGGAGATAAGAGAGTAATACAGACTTTTTGGGCAACACTATGGCCCTGACCTTTAAAGCCCTAAACAGCCTTGGCCCAGTATACCTGAAGGAGCATCTCCACCACCATTCGTTCAGCCCAGACATTGAGATTGAGTACTGAGGGCCTTCTGGTGGTTCCCTTACTGCGAGAAGTGAGGTTACAGGAAACCAGGCAGAAGGCCTTCTCAGTAGTGGCACCCGCCCCATGAAATACCCTCCCATCAGATGTCAAGGAAATAAACAACTATCTGACTTTTAGAAGACATCTGAAGGCAACCCTGTTTAGGGAAGTTTTTAATGCTTGATGTTTTATTATGTTTCTAATATTCTGTTGGGAGCTGCCCAGAGTGGCTGGGGAAACCCAGCCAGATGGGTGGGGTATAAATAATAAATTATTATTATTAAATTATTATTATGATTCACTTTGGGCTGATCGCTGCTTTTAGTTTTGGGGAAAGCTAAGATCCGATAATGGGCTTGCATCTAGTTTAGCCCTTAATAATGGCAATGTTTGGGAGTCTTCATTTCTGAGAAAAGTAGCAAACAAGAGAGTGGCAGCTACAGCAAATGCAAATGTTGTGACTTAGAACTGTCGATGAAGTTCGTATCTGGATCGCACCAATAATCCTTCCCCCCTCCCTATTTCTTTCAGGTACGACCCTCGTTTCAACACATGGATTCACCTGGCCAGTATGAATCAAAAGCGCACCCATTTCAGCCTGAACGTGTTCAACGGTCTCCTTTTCGCCGTGGGCGGCCGCAACTCGGAAGGGTGTCTCTCTTCAGTCGAATGTTATGTCCCGGCAATTAATCAATGGCAAATGAAGGCCCCTCTGGAGGTGGCTAGGTGCTGCCATGCTAGCGCGGTCATAGATGGTAGGATCCTGGTCACTGGAGGCTACATCAATAACGCTTATTCCCGCTCTGTTTGCATGTATGACCCGGCTAGCGACAGCTGGCAAGACAAGCCCAGCCTGAGCACCCCTAGAGGCTGGCACTGCGCCACTTCCCTTGGGGAAAAGGTCTATGTCATGGGAGGGTCCCAACTGGGAGGCCGAGGGGAAAGGGTAGACGTGCTTCCTGTGGAGTGTTACAGTTCTTACTCCGGCCAGTGGAATTACGCCGCTCCTCTCCCAACTGGCGTGAGCACTGCCGGCGCTTCCATCCTCAATGGGAAAATTTACTTGGTGGGAGGCTGGAACGAAATAGAAAAGAAATACAAGAAATGCATTCAGTGCTACAACCCTGGTCTTAATGAATGGACCGATGAGGATGAGTTGCCGGAAGCCACTGTCGGAGTGTCGTGCTGTACCATTGCCATGCCCAATACCAAAAACCGGGAATCCAGGGCTAGCTCAGTATCTTCAGTGCCAGTCAGCATTTAAGTATTTAAAAACGTAGGTTTAGAAAGACTAGGTTAAACCTTTTTTTTTAATGTTTACCTTTACGTGCCTATAGGAAGGGGTGGGTGCGGGGTGGGGGAGGCGACCTTTGCTTGCCAGTTAATTTCAGTTCTGCAAAACCAGCCCATTTTCATGTAATTGGAAATGCATGGTATGGCCTGAGAATTTTTTAAAAAATGTAAGGCATTTGCCACGTCAGGACAAAGCCACAGGCCTCTGACTTTAAACATTAAAAGCACCTCGCTTCTTTCGAGAGCTGTTTCCCAGGTTGCACAGCTTATTTGGATAAAGTTCTCAAGAGCTGGAGCTTCGGCCTAAAAGGGGATAGGCAAAGACATCCAACATATATCGGAAAATATAGTACTCGCATGCTATGTAAAACTAACATGCCGTTATCCCAGGACTATTCTTTTCCTTAATCAATTTGTATTCCACTTAATATTTTAAAATCTCTTTGGGTTGCAATGCATAGGGCTGTTTCAAACATCTCAGAGTGCCCAAAATACACTTGTTACCTGCATATGCATTAGATTTCCTTCCTTCCACCATTTCCATGCAGGGGTGAGACAGCAGACCTACAGTTCAACTTTGGCATTTCTAGACTTTGGCCAACCTTCTCCAGTTTAATAACATCATTTTCACATAAAAGTTCTGCTCTAGGTTAATTAACATAGATCAGAGACTGTGATCTATTCCCACCATCATTAAACTGGCAGTGATCTACCCATTGGATTGACCAGAGTCGTTGAGCTTTTGGGGGGAGGAAGTAGGCTTAATTTTGTGCGCCTTTGTGCTCAACTTTGGCCACTTTTGGAAGAACTTCACTGGTTGACATTTGGGGCAGGAGGAGCATCGGTGCCATGGTGCCCCCGGGGCTGTACCACAAAGAGTTTGCCAGCACGGGCCACCAGGCTGGGCTTCAGATCTGGTGGATTGAGAAACTGGATCTTCCTTAACACCAAGTTAAGAAAGGCCACTCTATAGAATGAAGAGCAGGTAGGAGCTGCTATTAAAAAATGGCCTTTTCACTGTGAAGGAATGTAATAATACAACACACCCACCCCTCTCTGAGTTAATGGCAAAGCTCCCATTGATCTTGACAGCTCTGGATTGTATTCCAAGAACTCAATGCTCTTGGCTGTGTATTCAGAAGTAAGCTCCATTGAGCTGAATGGAGTTTACTTCTGTAGCGGTGTCAGAGGATTGCAGTTTGAATGGAAATTCATCTTGGTCATACCATGCAGCTATTTTTGAAATCTAAAAACTTTGGGGGGGGGAATTACAGCATTTTTATAAACACTACTTCATTAGATCTATAACAACAACAACGGTTTGTACATTACTTTTTAAAAAAATAAAAACTAACCACGTGGTATTCTAAAATATAAGCTTAATGGCTCATAGTAATAGGTAAGCTAAAATTGGAAAAACACTTTGGTCCAATAAGGTAGTTTTAAGTAGTATTGTTTAGTGTAGAATGCCAGCGCCTTATTGTTAATTTAATAAAGCATTGCCATTTGAATTGCTTATATTATGTAGTATGGAAGAAGAATAGCCAGCTTTAACTAGATGAGTCTGAAAAGCGTTCCTCTCCCCCCGCCCGCCCCCGCCCGTTTATATACTTGAATGGCCCTGTCCATGTTGCTGAGTCATATTTCAAACCAATAATGTAAAAAATAGAAATAATCTCTGTCTCTTCACAATCTGCAAGAAAAAATGACCCCAAATTGTTTTGGGTTTTTTGTTTATTTATATTTATTTATTTATGTGTTTGTGTGTGTGAGAGAGAGAGAGAGAGTGGGAAGTGGAATAGTTCAGGAGTGGCTCTGTCTAGGGGCAGACCACCCCCAAGCTAAGTATCGGGGGGGGGGGGCATAGGCTCTGATAGGTTTAAAATCAAGAGCGGCCAGAAGTCAGGCTGATATCCCATGCCTGGTGGGCCTTCTGGTGCCTGCTGGGATTCTTGCAACATTCTGAACTAGAATCTTTGTTTGATTCATCAAGGCATTTCTTACACATGAGTCAAGCACAGCAGTGGCTGACATCACTTCCCAGTGCCCCCATTTTCAGTACATGGATGAGTGATGAGCAGCTGCCAGGGGTGCCAACTTGAATAAAATATGGGGGGGCAGGTAAGCCCCACCCTATATAATTGATCACATGATGTGGCGCACGCACACTATTTGAATGGCAATGCCCATCAACTGGGGGGTGGGGCGCAGGCCCCCCTCAAATATTTTATGGAGGGGGAGGCAAAGCCCTCTCTGCCCCTAGGAGTTGGTTCCTATGGCAGCTCCCATTGTAGTTTTCCCACAATGCCTTGCAGCAACACTACATAACTAGGGCTTTGTGGGCAATTGTGGCATCCAGCCGTGGCAAGAATGCAGACTCAGGGTCACTTCTACAATCCAGTTGTTCTTTTAGTGTTACGAGGTCTTTCTGAGTATACACACTGGCTTGGTGTGGTTGACAGATCAAAGGGATTCTACACCCCCTCACCCCCCCCCAAAAGTAGGCCATTCAGGTCAGCTTGCCTGCGATCTAAATGGGATGTATAGGTATAAGGCCTATGCACACAATTTCTCACGCCCTCCCTCATTTGGAGGGGGTAATGACTGCATGTTATTAAACATGAGCACATGTTTGTCTCCCTCGGATGTGACATTGAATGCAAGCTGGGAAGGAGAAGAGTGGGCATAGGCCCTCTGTGTACACGAAGAATGTATTGAGATAAAGTGAAGGTTAAGGAAGCTGAATTTTGTGTTTAGGTCTTGAGTTTGGCGGCGCATGTTGTCATTTTTATTTTTTGTCACTGTCAATTTCGCAGTCCACTTCCTGGCCCTATAAAACATGCTGTTTTCACCAGGCTCTTTTGCTTCCAGATAGCAGTTTCATTAATATAAAGGATGGGAGTTGTCTGCAGTGGTCATGTTGTTGGATGCAAAATTAGGAGATGGGAAATCTTGAACAGAAGGCAGTCTGTCAGGTAGGGTTTTCCAAGTTTTCACGTAACTGGCCAAGGCCTCCGTTTGCACAAAGTGGAGCCCTTAAGAAGGACTTTGCATCCTGTCATAGCTGCCAAGTTTTCCCTTTTCTCGCGAGGAAGCCTATTCAGCATAAGGGAAAATCCCTTAAAAAAGGGATAACTTGGCAGCTATGCATCCTGTTTTAAGTTCAGTAGTGCTGTGGTTTTCTTTGAGGCAGGCTATGCAGTTACGAACATAGCTGCCAAGTTATCCCTTTTTTTAAGGGATTTTCCCTTATGCTGAATAGGTTTCCTCGCGAGAAAAGGGAAAACTTGGCAGCTATGGTTACGAAGCATGAGAGGGAATTCAATCAGAGGTGCATCTGCTCAACTTTGAAATGATGAGATTCAAAACAGGCAAAAGAAAGTACTTCTTCATAGTTAAAATATTAAACATTTAAAATATGGAATTTGCAACCACAATACATAGTTATGGCTACTGGCTTACATGGGGATTAGACTTCAAGGGGAGACACACATTACATTCAAAATATGTACAATATGTGTACCAGTGTACAGAATAGTGGCGCTGTACCAATAAACAAGTGTACACTTCTTCTTTTTTGCACAAAACAATTTGTATATGCATAATGGAGATGGCTTGTACCTATGTTCAATGTAACAGATGGAGAAGTCTAACTTCATGGATGACCCATCTATCAATAGCTATTAGCCATTATTGCTGGCTATATGAAACTTCCACGTTTAGAGACAATATGCCACAGAATGCCATTTGCTGAGGAACAGCAGTGGTTGCCTGTAGCCACCTGGTTGGCCACTGTGGAAAACAGGATGCTTGCTTAGATGGACTACTGGTCTAATGTCACAAGTTTTTTTCTCAGGATCTTAGGCTACCTCTCATCATCACAAGTGGCCCTTTAAAACTCCAAGCCACCTAAGTGTCATAATGTAAGATTTTGGAAAACAATGAATGAGAGACTACATGGGAATAGAACAAAGGTGACAGGTTCATGGCTCCAGGAGTCTTGTATTAATGGCTACTACAGGTGTGGTGGCATCTTATGCTGATTCTGCTGTTAGTGCAATCAGGAAATCGTATGAAAAGGTTCCAAGAACTCGGGCCAGGAAGGAAATTAATTATGAATTCTTCAAACTGTTTGACCATGAAACTATAGCTGATGAAGAATAAATGAAACAGGGCCTTGTCCTGGATTTGAAAATCATTTCAACTGGAATTTGTCTCATTACTTTAAGCATAAAACAGTTTGAAGGATTCATAATTAATCTCCTTCCTGGCCCGAGTTCTTGGAACCTTTTCATTTGATTCTGCAGTTAGGGCTCACCCTCGCTTCCTCTTGTCCTGATGCTGTCCTTCAGGGGAAATCATTCTTTATAGCTTAATTGGAGCAAATGACAATTTGGCTTTTTTTCTCCAGATAATAGGTGCCAGCTCCTAGTGGCCGAGGCACTTTTGTCCACCACCACCCCATCTTTTTGTTTTGAGGGAGCTGGGCCCCCTCAATGTTCAGTGGCAGTTTGGCTCCACCCCCTGGCTCCTTGCAATGTCAGGAAGTCAAGCGACTTCCCGCTCGTGATGTTGCGGCGGGCCCCCTCAATCAGATTGAGGAGATAGCGTCTCTGCTCCGGATTGACATTTGCACCGATTTAGCAGTAAAGGGTGGGTTTTCCCTGGCAAAGGAGTGGGTCAAGGGGGGAAAGCGCTCCAACCTATGCCTAGAAATTGTGGGTCAAGAGGAAAACTGCTTGGGCCCGTGCTTTCTAGACAACAGACAAGCAGGTGTGTGGATGGGCCTTTAGTCTCATCAGTTTCAACAGGGATACAAATGGGTGCAAATTTTCTCACGTCGGAGCAGCCTTTGCCTTCCATTTGTTTTGGACTAAAACTCTCATCTGCTCAAGCCAGCATGGCCACGATCATGTTCCTAACTGTGCTGGCTGGGATTGATGTGTATGGTAGTCCAATAATTTCAAAATGAGCGGTCTTCAGTCAGTGCAGCTCCAGAGTCATGTGACTGGAGTTAATAATACTTTTCTCAATTAAACTGAGGTTGTAGCAAAAGAAATGTAAAAAGGAATAATAATTGTGTGTTACTGTTAACTATACGGTTATCGCCTCCTATGCAAGCCCTGTTCCTGTGTCATTAACAGAAACCTGACATGCTCTTCCTGGCATTGAAATAAGCGGCATGGAGATAATTAGTCGCTTCAGCTGCTAATTTCTGTGCGTGTGGCAGCAGCTAGAATCCAATAAGTACCCGGAGGGCCACATGTTCCCTGTTTTACAGCTTGAAGCACAGTAGCTGCAGCAGTAAAAGGAGGTTGTTGGTAAACCTTGCCACAGAGACTAAGCCTGCAATGCATTGACAGGATTGAAGCATGGTAATAAAGCCTGAGGATAGGAAGGTGTCATTCACAATAAGACAGTGTGATGCCATTTGCACTATTATCTCTGGAAAAACTTGAGCGAGTCTAGTGAATGTTGGACAAAATACCTGGATCCACGTTGTATGATGAGAGAGAAAGAGAGGTTGCTGTCAATGAAAATCTAAAGTTATACTAATAAACTGACTGATGGTTCAACTGATTTATGATTTACTAGCTGGCCCTGCCACGCATTGCAGTGGCTAATCCCTGTGACTGCCCCCACCCTGTCCTGATCCATGATCTATTCTGTTCCTCCCCCCCCCCCCGGCTCATCCCTGTGAATCCCCCAACTCCCTCTTCCCCCCAACCCCCACGCAGGCAAGTCAGTACCTCCATTCGGCCTAGTCTGTAAAGGCTTTGGCCTAGGAGGAGGAGGAAGAGGAGTAGGTGGGATTATGGCAATATTTGCCATCTGTTCCTTTGATGTCCACTTGAGGGTGGTATATTTTGTCTTTTTTTAAAGAGAACATCATGTTTTTAGGTGTGTTAGGGGTGGGATCTTAACAATCTAAGGTTTTGCAAACAGTCTCGTATTGGCAAGGAATGCTATGTCCAAATTTGAGCGGAATCGGTCAAGCGGTTTCCGAGAAAAGTGGACTATAACAAACATGGCCCTTCTGCATTAGCTTTCACATTCTCACTAATGAATATGAATGGGGGGAACACACTGTCTAGTATACGTTTGCTTGTCTCCTCTTTCTTCTCTGCTTCGTTGAAGATATAGATCTAAGTTAACAGAGATTAACAACACTGAGCATTTTCCGGTATTGTGACATCCAAAGACGTGCTTTAAAAACAGGTTTTTGTCCATGCTGGTTGGGCCTGATGGGAGTCCAACAACATTTTGGAGGGGGTCAGGTTTCCTTGTTTTCAAGAGATGAAGTTATAAAATGAAAACACTTTCAGGCTAGACTGCAGTAGGTACAAGGGGACACATACCTTTCTTACTGGAAGATGCACAAATTTAGATTGAGAACTTTATTACAGTACTTAAAAATGTGATGCACTGTGGTGGAACCGTAAATGCGTTACTAGCACAGCAAACACCAGACTGAGCTAGACTGGTAAAGAAAAAGCGATTTATATGTGTCGTATGTGCGATATAACATTGTGCCACCAGATGGCAAAGTGGAGTCCCATTTTTCTCCACTTGTTTTCCCTGTTTAAATTTACGCGTTTAACTGAAACACTTCTTTGATGTGTCTAGATCCAGCCACTCTATTTACTCATGAAACTTTCAAGGCAATTGTGAAGTCTGTTGAAATGAAACCCATCTCCACTGAAATAATATACTCTGACCATAAAATATTATTTGTACTATTCCCCTCGGTGATTTTTTTTCCTCCATGATGTAGTAGTTGGAATATTTATTTCACAGCCTGTGTACTTTATGGAAAGCTATGTTGACTGTCAATTAAGTCCTTAATTTTCTGATTCCTTGTATGGAAGTACAGCCCATCATTTCTGCTGTTTCAAGGCTTTGGGATACAGACTAGGGCTGATGGGAGATGGAGCTCCAGAACATCTGGAGGGTAACACTCTGGCTAACTCTGACATAGGTCATGTCTGCACTATGGACAATTGAAGATGCAGCCCTACCTACATATGCTGGGAATTGAACCTGGCATCTTCTGCAGGTAAAGCAGATACTCTACCAGTTATATCATATTTGTATCCCACTATTACTCTGAGGAGCTCAGATTATAAATGGTACTCTCTCCCACCCCCAATTTTATTTCACAACAACCCTGTGAGGCAGGTTAGGGAGCAATAGACCCTGTATTGCATTTAAAAATATGTATTCGGCTTAAAAGTGCCCTGTTAACATAAAATGTGTGCATTTTCTTCTTTTAAAACACATCAATGAGAAATGTGATTATACAGTCCTCAGGCAATGTTTTCATATTAACTATTTTTGTACATTCTTTGTGCTTCTGTGCCAATTCTCTTTCAAAGAAGAAGGGCAAACAAGGAAGATGAGACTGTGCTACAACTCTGCAAAGGAGTAAAATGATGCCAACACATTGGAAAACCAAATCAAGAAAATAATTAAAAGTCGAAAAATATATTGTAATTTTTTAAACAACAACAACAACAACAGTATACATCATGTGCAGTTTAAAGATACAGCATCAGCCAAGGGCTGAAATTGTAAGAGAGAAAAGTGTCGTCCAAATCCACACAATTCTGGCTGACATAAGATTCACACAACCAGGCTTTTCCTTTCGTGAGAACCCTAATGGGGTTCCAAGTCTAAATACTTTGCCAGGAAGTAAATCCCATTGAAATCAGACCAATGGATATGCTTATGATGAGTAAAGTCATTTGCCAATAAATGTAGCAGATCAGGTGAATTATCATGTTTGCCTGAGCTATCTGACCTGCTGAGCTGAACACAGCTCACCAGGAGCTTGCTATACCTGCTGGGTTTTGCTGCTTACCTAGGTGGGGGAGCAAGGGGGATGTGATATTTCTGCACAGTTTTGTTATGTAAATAACAGGCGGAGGTGATTCTTAAGCCACCTGCAGGTTGTGGGTGGGGAGTCCCCCCCCCCCACTCTCTGCCAGTGCTGACAAAAAATGCCTCTCCAAAGCTGCTATTTTCATTTCAGTGGAAGCCTCCATTGGCACCAATGGGAGCTTCCCTTCAAATGCAAACAACAGCTTTGGAGAGGTGATTTTCCTCGACACTGCCAAAATGGGAGAGTGAGCAATCAAGAATATGCAGGCCACCTTACGACTTGGGCCGACTTGGGCCGCGTTTGGAATGGTAGCCTGCAATGTTCAGAGCAAGCTGTATAATTTTTATGAATCCTAACACTGTCAGCCTAAACCACTTTTTAAAGACTGCAGTGTTGGTGGGGGCAACATTACAACTGACGGAATAAAGGAACTGAAGGACATGAAGACACTTGAATTTCACACCAAGAATACAACACTTTCTTCTTGAAATTAAAGCCCATTATGTATAGCACAAAAGCAGTAAATTCTCTCTTAGAGCTTGAAATGCAGTTTTGTTCCAATTCTTCCTGACTAGAATAGGGTCACCTGCCTCAACAGGCTATGTCTAATACATTCCATAAAGCAGGAGGGGGCTATATGGGCTTTCAGATGTAGCTGGACTGCAGCACCTATAATCTCTGACCATTGGCCTTGCTGGGGCGTCACGACAACATCTGGATAATGTTTGGGGGAAGCATCCCTGGAGGGGGGGGTGCTTGAATGCATGAGTGATTATGTACAATTGGGGAAGGGAATTATTGAGGGGGGGTATATTTGGCACATAAACAGGAGAGTACATGCCCAGGAGGGTAAGAATGAATAGCAACAGGAGAGCATAACCTCTTCCCCAATGCCTGGGCATTCATACAACAGGTTCTAAGCAGAGAGCAGTGAAGGAATGTTGTCTGAGCAGAGGTGGAGTTCCACATCACCAATAAACAACAGAACAAAACATGCCTGGGGGCACATGATGATGTAAGAACGTTGGATCTCCTTGCAGTACAAATGCAAACATTTCTGCACGGGTGAAGTATGAAAATATTCTCTTCTCTGACCCAAAATCAATGTTTTATTTCAAAATATTAAAGCCACATGTTTATTTTACAGAGAATATTATCCCTCCGATCTGGGACCTATAGAATAAGTGGGACATAGCTCAGTGGTAGAGCACATGGTTCAATCCCAAGCATCTCCAGCTCAGGCTGGAAGATCCCCATGTCTGAAGAGCCCCTGCCAGCCAGTGTAGAAAATATTGGGCTGGATGGACTAACAGCCTGAGCTAAGTATGAGAAGGCTAGAGTGCCCCCCCACCGAGCTTCCCCAACCTTATTCGAGAAAAATGAAAAGTAGAACCATTGGATTGTAGAGCTGGAAGGAATCCTGAGGGTCAACTAGTCCAATCCTCTGCAATGCAGGAATATGCAGCTGGATTGAACCAGCAAACTTGGCATTGTCAGAACCATGCTCTAACCAACTGAGCTATCCAGCATGGCCCATTCATGAAATGGTTATTATGGAAAACATCAGTTAACAAATTTGTGTTTGTGCTGCAGTGTGCAGTTATAATATCCAAAATGGTGTGCCTTTTCTCTTTGATGACTGCCATCTTAGACAGCAGCTGTCTGTCCTTCACTAGGGAAAATAGTTTGCTTTAAAACTTACAATGAAGATGAGCCAGCTGCAGCTTTCACATGTTCGAGAGCATATTGTCAGCAGCACCTCCTCTACCATGGAGCCTGACCTTTAGATTTTTAACCTCAAATAACCTTTTGTGCTATGAATATGCATGGCACTCCTTCCCACAGAAATGTGCTACCAAGTCTCTGCTGAAATTGGCACTAGAGGGCAGCAATGGGATTCAAGCGATTTCTACTTGTGGCAGAGAAGCCTTTGAAATGCATTGGCTCCAGTCATGCCGGCATGGCATGTTCAGGGAACCAAACAGTTCAAAGTCCATCTTCTGTGAGGGGAGGGAAATCGGTCAGAATGGCTGAAAGTAAAACCTTACGAGATGGACTGAGGCTCGGCAAAGAGGTTCCTGGGATATAAAGAAGCTAGCAAACAGTTAGGCCAGAGGAACTGAAGCGCTGAGGGTGGGCAATGGATTGAGAGTGCGAGAAAAGATGGATGGATGAACGAGACTTGAGGAAAGAGGCAGTCAAACATCAAATAATGTTACATTGAGGCAAGAAGTGTGTAACCTGGAAGGGACTCTGAACAAACTTCATTGTGCTTAAGATCAGGAGGAACTGTATGGTATGGCCAAGTTGAGTACTAGAGAAACTGGTCAAGGAACAAAAGTATGACTAACAGAAGAGAGGCAGAGTTAGCGAGTTATCTGAAACACAAGAACCTTAGGAAATAAACTGTGGTGGCAACTTTCAGTTGAAGGAGTAGAATATCTGAAGAACACAGAACTGGGGGCAAAACTGACCATAAGCCTTAGAGACAGGAAGAGCTGTGGCAGGTGGGCCTGGGAGCTTGGAAAGCTGAGGTTTGTGGACCAGGAAGCCAAAGAAACACAGGATTGCTAGGTCTTAAATAAGCAGATTGTCCTTTTCAGATATCCATTAGCCAAATATGAGAGCTAAGTCACATTACCTTCAGCCTGCATTCCAGAACTCACCCTTTGGACTCTCTTTTCAGGAAGGCATTCTCGCTAACCACACAAAGCCATTCTGACCTGAAATGATTTCTCACTTGGCACTGCCTAAAAGGCCAAACTACTAGTCAGAAGAGAAAACTATTTATGGGTTAACTTATCGAAATACCACTAATCTCACTCATAGGACACCGGGCTCTAAATAAACACCGGTCAAAGAAAGGAAACTAAATTTATGTACATCCTGACACCCCAAATTTTATTCATATTTACTTGGACGTTAAGTGCCACCAAGTTCAACAGGAATTGCTCTGATACAGATACAGTTGTGAATCGCATCCCTTGCTGCTATGAAGCCACTGGCCAAGAAATCAAGGCGTGTCACCTCCCTTCACCCCTCTTTAGCAGCCAGATAAGTCTCCCACTTTAAACCCAGGCTGGTAAAGTGTGGCTGCTTCTTTGTTTCTGCAGTGAGAGCAGCTGGTGCATCACTTAGTTCCCCAGCTTATTTTATTATAGTATATTATTTATATATTAAATTTGTATACCCCCTATACCTGCAGGTCTCAGGGCGGTTCACAGGGCTTAGCCCGGCAGCCACTGCTTTTCCTGGAGGAATTCAATGAAAGTCTGTTAGGTCCTCCCAACCACACTGCAAAAGTAGGGAAGCTGTAATCTTGCTGACCTAGAAGTCCTACCCCCTCGTTTCTCCTTTCTCCAAGACCTCCCCACAACTGATGCTGTTTCTTCAACCTGAGTCTAGTCTGGAGCCTGTCTGAGCCCTGCCTTTCATCAAGATCAGACTACGACTCTTTGAGAAATGCAGAGGTGGAAATGGAGGTAGCCACACTTCGTATTGCAAAGCAGCCATTGCCCGTACTAAGGTTTTGAGAGGGAGAGAGATGATACTTCAAATCTAAATAAACAAGCCTCGCATCAATGCTGCTAGCTGTGGCCAAGCCTAGGCTTGCAGCACATGCATGCTCCCGAAACACGAAAGTTGTGCGCTTTGTCTCCATAGCTGGATATGTTTCACCTGCTAAATATCTCTGTAGAAGGCAGCTACTACAGACAAAGGCTCTAATGAAATGCCAGGAGAACTATGGGCAACATGTCCACAGCAAAAAAAAAAAGCATTGTTTCTATTGGAAGGCTTCTGTTCACTTGCCCTATAAGTGATCTAATGAGAGCTACTTAGCTGCTATGCAAGCAGCATGTCATGACTGAGGCATCTGTTTTAGTGATCTGAAACACGCAAGCAAGCTCTTTCAAGGAAAGGATTATAAACATTGATCCGCAGGGCAATAATTAACCGATGAATGGTTTCGTGGCGCTATGAGGCATAGGTGCTGAAAGATGATTCTATGGTAGTGTTTTAAGCCAAGCACGGAAGGGTTTTTTAAAAAGCTTTCCCAGTGCCAGAGGATCAATACTTGTCATCTGATGTAGTCTGTAGGTGTGGCAGCAGCAAGCAAAAGGTACAGTATAAATCACCAAATTGTGCCAAGAAATCCTCCTTTCCTAAGTCAGAAATGGGAAATCTGTGAAACTACAAATATTGTTGGACTCCAACTGCCATAAACTCTGAACATTGGTGATGCTGGGGAACCAAACAACATCTAGGATGCTACATGGTCCTCTCACGGACAGTTTGCTTAAACATTTTTTATATATATAATTCAAAATCCACTCCTTATTTACATTGTCATCAAACAGCTCTCTTGCTTCTTTACCAGCTTCATGAAAAAATAGCACTGACTACTCCTTGTAGTGAAAGTAATGCAAATGATGGCTTTATTTCAGTTCTCTCTACAATTCAGCTGGTGTTTGGTGGGTTGTTTGTTTTTGGTGGTGGTTGGCGTGGTGGTTTTGGTTTTCTGCTTTATTGTTTTGTTTCCAGATTCTCTTCTGACGCTGTGTCATATTTGTGGCTACAAGCTTTGTGAAAGAAGGCCGTGGGAAGTTGAGGAACGAAACAGAGAGAGCTGAACGGAATGCCACAGCTCTTACTACTCAAATACCCTTGATTTCTGTTCTCAGCTGGTATTGCCCTCAACTGCTTCCCTGTATATCCCATTCACAGATCCTTGTGGGTTCTGCTCCAGCTAGAGGTTGGAACCAGACCCTGCAGAGCTTTAACACCTACTGGAGTTTCAGCTTCCTAGAAAGGTCCACCACTCATGCTTGCTGCAGCCCAGGAATAATCAGAGGCAAAGTTCGCCTCTGAAGGCAAAGTGTCCCGAGAAACAGGCAGGAGCCTCTTTTGCAGAGGAAGAAAACTTTAGAGAAACCGGAGGACAGATGTTGGCACAGCACTAACGTAATTTAACTCAACAGTACAGTCTGGCATTCTTTATCCTCCCCCATTATTCTAAATCGTGCTGGCAGGCAGTCATATGGGAATCAACCCATTCCTTTTTAACAGACAAAACGGCAGCTAGAAAACTAGCTAGATCAGACATGACCCTAAGGGTCTTCTTTGTCAGCAAAAGAAGACCCACTATGTCTTCTGCTACCTAACTAATATTACAGAGGCAGGGCATGTGAAAACCAGTCATGGAAGATTTATGCTGCTGGGGTTTGCTGTTTCCCATTCAAATTACTTTAATGGTTGCCAGAGGTACAGAGTACAGGCTACTATGATGCTAGGGGTGGGAATGGGGAAATTCCATTTGAGCAATTCCCTGGAGTTAAAGCACTGGGGCCGCAATTAGCAAGCAGGAAGCAAGGACAGGGAGCATTAGCTCCACAAAGAAACGATACAAAACACGCACATGAAGGGTTGGAACTAACTGCTCTGCTAGCATGGCAGGATAGATCCAATGGTGGAATTTAAGCCTTGGGGGGAAATGGAGCTGGCCAGGCCTTTGCAAATTTTGCAGGTTAAATAGGCTTGGTTTCAGAACAACCTCCTACAAATGATGCAGAAGTCGAGAGACTCTCTGATCCTCCTGGCTTATCCCTCCTCTACAGTCTACTTGGATAGTGAGCCAATATTCTGAACTCCTCGCCCTGCAACCAGATGGGATTGAGGCCCTGAGGAAACGTTGGGTATGACTGGGGAAGTAATTCCTTTGCAAATTGCTCTGGACTGATCTCATTTGAAAATTTAGGCTGGCTCAAGTGCAGTTAGTTACTGTACCCTCCAACATTTCTCTGATAATGATGATGATGATTTCATTATGTATGCCCCAGCCACTCTGAGTGGCTTCCAACATATGTATATAAAAACATAAAAAAACATTAAGCATTAAAAAAAACTTCCCTTATAAAGGCTGTGTCTCCTTAGCTCAGCAGTCGCATAACTCCAATATTTATCTGATTAAAATAGGGATGTCCTACCATATGCTCCAGCATTTCACCCGATGAAAATAGGTACATCCAAAGGAAAAGCGGGGATCAAATCAGAAACCAGGACAGCTTCTGTAAATCCAGGACTGTTCCTGGAAGATAGGGACACTTGGAGGGTCTGTAGTTTGCCGTAGCAACCAGCAGGAGTATTGGCAGTGGGGGCGGGGTGGGGAGTCCTTTTTCACTGGGTCTTGATTCTCAAAAGTTTAACTGTTTTTCACCCCGGATGAGAAGCAAAGGAGGTCCAAGTCATTCTCCTCCTTGTACATTCAATCTGTCATTAGCTTTGGTCTGACCTAAAACCTCAGTTGTGGGATTAGCCGCGTGAGCTCTGTTCATGCAAGCAATCCAGCACACCTTTTGGCTGCAAGGGTTAATCAGCCAGGTGAAGCATGCTTCTGTAAGTTCAAACCAATTTCAAATTCAGGGAGAGGCCGTGCTGAATTTCACAAATGCAACTATCATTGTAGCAACTGACTGACTTAGGAGAAGGAGGTCATGTTATTTGTCCAGTTAGCCCAGTATCAACTACTCTGATTGGCGGCAGTTTTCAGAGTTCTTTTACCCATTTAAGTAGTGATTCCAGAGACTGTACTCGGGACCTGCTGCACACAAGGGTATATACTCTGCCGCTGAGCAATGATCCCAAACCTTTGAGGATCGCTTTTATTACATGTGCTCCATGATTCACTGAAATGAGTGCTATAATATCAAATGGAGGAATGCTATAAGAAAAGCAGATGCACCGGTTTTCAGATTGCACATCAGTCCCTTTCTCTCATCTGACACAGATCTCATGCGTGGAACACATGCATGTGCTCCTGGGGGTGCAAGAGAGCGATGCAGAGGCTGTTCCTAAGATGACAGCTACCCCAAAATGGAGCCTCATTTAGGACTGTGTGCCATTATTCTCACCACCATGTGAGCAGTCATGTTACCGAACCACCAGCTGAAATACAAGGGAGCTTATCAGCATTAACAGTCCCCAGTGGGTCCTATTCTACAAATCCAAACCACAGAGCGATTGCTAAATGGGGAGAGAAGGCTGGGCCCACATCAAACAAAAGCCTCTCATATGATGAATTCAACAGGAAAACAAAGGGAAAACCACTGCAAATCCCAGCCTTCAATCTGTCTCTGAGATTTCAGATGACAGAGGAAATATGTTGGACCCATTTCCTTTTGTTCTGCAAATAGATGATTTGTAGGCCATGTGCCCTCACAACCCCAGTGAGGCGAGAGGAAAGTCCCGTCCCCCCAGCCACACTCAGGGAAGTTGCATCCAGAGAAGTCAACAGCGCTGGGTTCTGTTAAAGTGGTTTATGGTTTTTATGGGTGTTTCCAAATGGGAGCTTAACAGTGAAAAGGGGTCGCTGATAAACTGATTTTCTTTTTACACTTACTGGCATTTTCTCAGAGAAGGGGAATATGGATTAAATAAGGCAGTGATTATGGGCTGGGATTTGGATGCCAAAAGCATCATGTGCCCTCTGGGGAAAAAAGCTGCATTTATGAGGAGCACCAGGCAAATCGCCTGCCCTCTGGAATGCCCTCCCATCAGGTGTCAAGGAAATAAACAACTATCTGACTTTTAGAAGACATCTGAAGGCAGCCCTGTTTAGGGAAGTTTTTAATGTCTGATGTTTTATTGTATTTTTAATATTTTGTTGGAAGCTGCCCAGAGGGGCTGGAGAAACCCAGCCAGATGGGTGGGGTATAAATAATCTATTATTATTAAATCATCATCATCATCATCATTGTATCACAATAAGCACCCATCTGGAAGGCCGCTATTAAAGAAATGTCTTTCGGATTTGGAATGGAGGAGAATGTTATGAAGCTCCTAACAGTGGTGAGAGATTTTACTTTCTTGCGTTCCATGATCACTGCAGATGGTGACAGCAGTCACGAAATTAAAAAACACCTGTTTCTTGGGATAAAAGCAATGACAAACCTAGACAGCATCTTAAAAGGCAGAGACATCACCTTGCCGACAAAGGTCCGTATAGTTAAAGCTATGGTTTCCCCAGTAGTGATGTATGGAAGTGAGAGCTGGACCATAAAGAAGGCTGATCGCCTTCTTGGTACACTTTGACCTGTGAATCTTTGCTGACGAAGAATAGTCAAAACAGGGCCTTGTCCTGATTTTTACTGGAATTTATCTTTATTTGCCTTCAACATTGGGATTGATTCCCATTTAAACTCCACATCACATCAATAAAACCTTGTGAAGATTTTTTTGAAATCCATCTTCTTTTGGCCTGAGTTCTTGCAATTTATCGTTCATTTCTAGGGTACAGAGTACAGCACCTCTTTTTTGTTGTTAAAACGTGTGGCACTTACGGGAACAAGTACCGCATTTTCTAGAAAAGAAAGCACTGCTGCAGTGCTGCATTGTATCAATTTACAACAAAAACATGGGTGGGACTGGGTGGGGGAACCAAGAAGAAAATACAGAGTTTGGTCTCCACCCCTAGAATGGGTGCCAGCAAACGATAGAAGCCACCTTGTTAGCACTCATTCTCGACACACCTGGCAATACAATGCATGCTGCTGCTACCTGACTTTTTTTTTTTTGGCCTTTCTTTGAATCATACATTTGTACTTTAACCCATAACAAGCAGAAGCAAACACATAATACACAATAGCAATAAAATATAAACCAAGACCAGTATGGATATTAATAAAACTTACAGACAACTGTGTGAGTATCAAGGAACATTTCCCAACAATTCATAACACACAAAAACAAATGGTTGCTACTGTATCTTTAAAATAAATAGACCCTTAAGACCAAAGCTCTTAAAACGAGATCTGAGCACTGTACAGCGAGAAGGGAGTTCAGAAAGTCTTTGTCGTGTTCACTTTTTGGTGTTGACTTCTGTGTTGTAGCTATCTCCATTATTCATTTGTTTAAAACCTCCCCCCCCCCACAAAAAATGGCCCATCCAGGTTTCTCCCTTCTCCCTTTATTCAGATCTCTCCCATTGTTCCAAACAACTGTATTTTCCCTCTCAGTGTCTCTCTTTTCACATGGCCACTGTTTTTGTGCAAACCTACCATAACTTGCCTTTTGCTCCCCAACCACACCCTGACTTCACGCAAACCTAGGGGTGTGACGAAGCACTCCAAAACCTTCCCTAGTTTTCCTTTGTCCATAGGGTCAAAAGCTGCTGTTGAATTGGCAAAGGCAGTATATTGTTTTACTATATATGGTTTTACTAATATTTACACACTTGCAAATGGGTCGATGCAAAGCAATAGTCTGCAGTAGAATGACGAGCTCAAATGCTAGCTATCTTTTCAGGTGAATTAAGTTGCTCTCAAATGGTGACTATTCCAACGAAGACAGCACAATTTGCTTGTTTGTTTCACTGATATCGTACCACTATGTACGTGGTTCTCCTATTTTATCCTTGTAAAATTTTTCTGCATTAGGTTAGGCAGTCACCAGACCAAAGCCAACCAGTGAGCTTCATAGCTGGCTGGGTGTTGATTTAGCATAACCTCGAGCCAAACTGTTTCTCAGGATTAGATGGTTAGCAAGCACCTTTCAATCGCCCTTCTTTTAAAACAAAAATCCTTGTGGTTTCATCTTAAGGAAATCTTGCCCATGTAGCATGTTAAGACACCATCATGCACATAGCCTAAGGGTTCCAAGTTATAGGGTTATTTCTCTGTAAAATATACATATGATTTTAATATTGTGAAATAAAACATTGAATTAAAAATGTTGGAAGAGGGTATAGCTCCACATGCTATATCCACTCAGAAATGTTTGTGTTTGTACTGCAAGGAGACCCAAAATTGCTTTGGCATCCCCCCCCCATGTGCCCCATGCATGTTTTGTTCTGCTGCCATTATCTCCACCTCTGCTCAGGCTACATTCCTTCACTGTTCCCTATCTGAATGCCCAGCCATTGAGGAAGAAGTTATACTGTCCTGAGCTGTGTAATTGTAAAGGTAAAGGTAAAGGGATCCCTGACCATTAGGTCCAGTCGCGGACGACTCTGGGGTTGCAGTGCTCATCTCGATTTACTGGCCGAGGGAGTTGGCATACAGCTTCCAGGTCATGTGGCCAGCATGACTAAGCCGCCTCTGACGAACCAGAGCAGCACACAGAAACGCCGTTTACCTTCCCGCCAGAGCGGTCTCTATTTATCTACTTGCACTTTGACGTGCTTTCGAACTGCTAGGTTGGCAGGAGCAGGGACCGAACAACGGGAGCTCACCCCGTCGAGGGGATTTGAACCGCCAACCTTCTGATCTGCAAGTCCTAGGCTCTGTGGTTTAGACCACAGTGCCACCCGCGTCCCTGCTGTGTAATTGTACTCTCTGGTATATGCAGTCTCCTGTTTATGTGACGGATCCCCTCCCTTTCACCCTCTAATAAATTCTTTTTCAATCTTGTGTTCAACAATTTGGTTTTCCTAATAAGCCCCTTTTTCAATCATGTGCTCAAGAATATTTTTTTAAATATCCTATTCTTGGGGATAATTCAGCAAGTGTAGTGAAAGGATACCCCACACAGCCACACTACTTAACTGTACTCAATAGCATTCCAGTACTTGAGTGCACCTCACATGACAAAAAGGAACATAACAAGAAAAATCGAATCCATTTCCCAGAGGCAGATTTGTGCAGTCTGCACAGAACCAGGGCCCCGTGCAGCTGAGACGCTGCCATGTTATTAGTACATATTGTTAACTGAGTCTATATCTTTAAAATGTGACACCGCTGAATTCTACTATTTAGGTTTGTCGTGTTGTTTCCACACTTTGCTTCTCCTACTCCTGTAGTGGCTGGTCCATTTGGTAAACTAGTGAAATGTCAAGCAATTAAAAAAAAAAAGTTCCCCCAAATCTCAAAGCCATGCTCTTTCCTGTACCACACATCCTTGGAAAGGCGCAGGGAAGCATTTCTCCTTCCTTCCCTCCCATTCATTCTCTGGCCAATCAGTTCTATGCACCAGTCAGCCAATCTCAGTCCAAAAGTATTGCTATGGCAAGGAGGTCCCAGCCCTCTTTCTCTCCAGGCGGAAAAACAATGTGGAAGTAAATTTGTATGTTAATGGAGCTACTTAGCCCTGGTTCTCACCCTCCCTCCATGTTGTCATGATGGCTATCACATTAACTAGCCACATTAACTTTTCTAGTAGAGCCAGGAATCAATGCATCTGTTCTGAGCATGCCCAGAGATGTTTCCTTGAAGGCCACACTTACACAGTAGCAAAGCTCTTGGGCACAGCTTCCCCAGCCAGTCTTGCCATCTGATTCTTTATTACTTCTTTCACTATTGATGTGAGTGAGTTTCTGTGGACACACTGTGAGTCTCTTGTTTGTAAAATAAATGGGTTGTGGTTTTATACTTATTTATTTCTTTACACACATTTATTTTAATAGATGGGGTGGTGAGCTGTTTGTTTAAAAATTGTTTTTCTGACGCGTTTCCTGGAGCAGTTTAAAAGCTGATGGAATTAGGAAGATAGTATTTCTTTTCTTTCTTTCTTCAAAGACATGCTGGGACATGTATTTTCATTTTGACCTTGCAACTTTGTTTGTGTGTGTTAAAACTTCTGCTGAAATGCTCTAGGCTCTGGTGAAATGGAACACATAAAATACTGGATTTCCTTAACATGAGACTGATTGCTATATGGTGGTGCTAAAGACATTAGATTGGGGGGGGGGGCAGTTCTTGACATTGTGGTAAAGGAGTAACAGTCATTCTGTGTTCCATGTGGCTGGCTGACAATGAAGGTTTCTACCCTAGAAAATGAATGAACCTAGTTAGTCACATTCATTAATGCCAGTGGGTCTGCTCTGAGCAAGATTAGCACTGGATACAACCCAATGGGTTTATATTTCGGATTGAAATTACTATTGTGGAATCACCTTAGTAAACACAAGCGGAGATTTGTCATTGGGGAAGCAGATGCACTCTGTTTATGCTCTTGCCATTTATTTCTGAGACTCAGTTTAAACCCCTTAGGCTGTGTCATGAAAAAGTTTGCCATTAGTATTTAGGCTGCATATATAAAAAAGATGACCTCAAGATAGTGATGCAGGATGTTACCTAGCCCGGATATTAAATTGCAGTCAGATTAGAACTGAGTCACCCGTGATGAATCAGCTGTGAGGGAGAGGCTCTGCATCCAGAACAAATTCATCTCCAATTGGGTCTGTACACCCTCAATTCTTCTCATACTGCTTTGTATGAATGCTTCCAGTCTGGGGTGTAGCATTGCAAATGGGTCAGATAATCCCAAATGGATGATTGACAACTTTTTTTTTTAATGGATTTTCCATGGAAAGGAAAGCAGTAAATCTAAATTAAATCTGGGGGAAGGGAAATACGGGCTGCTATTTTCATGCAAATTATGTGGTTTTGATGCCGGGGAAAAACCTTGCACATACAAGCACCAATTTCACAATAAAACACCCATCTGAGTGCAACAGACATGGGCATTCCATGTCCTCAGAATACCCTTTCCTTAGCACAGCTATGTGTGTAATATTATCTTCTGAAGCGCTGAGTGAAAGTTGTATGCAACTTGTGAAAAAGAATTAATTTCATGACAAATCAGATCCATACCAGAAGTGGCATTTGCCATGTTGCTGCTGCTGCTGCTGCTGTTTTTTTAACACCGGGGGCAGGGGAGGAGACATGGCATTTACACAAATTCTTCCATTGCCCAAACATTTCAGTGGTGCAATTATTGCAAGCAATATGCTCTTAGGGAGGTATATTGTGTGCTGATGAGTCTGGCGGAAAAAATGCTTCTCTCTTTGGGTAAGGAAGGAGAAACAATGTACCGGTTGTGACTGAAAACTGAATGGAATCCTCCAGTAAGTCATGATGATAGCCTTCCAGAAAAGATGTCAATCACAGCCAAAACCTTTTTGGTCCTTGGGGGGAGGGCTAATATTAATAATAAATCACACATCCTGATTAGTGTAAAGCATGGGTAGGCAAACTAAGGCCCGGGGGCTGGATCCGTCCCAATTGCCTTCTCAATCCGGCCCGCGGACGGTCCGGGAATCAATGTGTTGTTACATGAGTAGAATGTGTGCTTTTATTTAAAATGCATCTCTGGGTTACTTGTGGGGCATAGGAATTCGTTCATTTTTTTCTTCAAAATATAGTCCGGTCCCCCCACAAGGTCTGAGGGACAGTGGACTGGCCCCCTTCTGAAAAAGTTTGCTGACCCCTGGTGTAAAGGAAAGCACACCCCAAATTAATATATTACATTTTATCCACACATTTCCCCATGAAGATGGCCTCTTTCAACTAGAAACAGCTTGAAATCATTGGAGTCACTTTTCAGCAAACACAGAGTCAACATGCATTGAGGCAACCATAGGCATCCACAGGAATTTTTCTAGGAGAGGGGATTTTTTTTTCCAGGGAAGGGAGCAAACTAACAACACTGAAAGGAGGGAAACAGCTAATTTCTCACCGAAAAATGAGGAAAAATGGTGTCTGTACATTTTGTCTCATATCTACAAACATTAGAAACTTACAATTTTCTTTTTTTTAATGAAAGCTGGGAATCTGAGAATTATGGCTGGATCTACTTTGTATTTTATGAGAAACCCCCTATCCACCAACCAGAGCCAGATACAAGAATCATCCCGTTAGAATAATTAAAAAACAACACACAACCTGAATGCTTCTAAACATATCCTAAGCCTAGGAATTTGTTTTCAGCTTTCTTAAATTAAGTAGTCTAATTTAGGAGGGGGAAGTTGTTTTGTTGTGCCTATGGCTAAGGCAGGCATCCCCAAACTTCGGCCCTCCAGATGTTTTGGACTACAATTTCCATCATCCCTGACCACTGGTCCTGTTAGCTAGGGATCATGGGAGTTGTAGGCCAAAACATCTGGATGGCCACAGTTTGGGGATGCCTGGGCTAAGGCATTGGGAAGCAGGAAGCTTTGCTGAACTCCTGAAAAAGCACCCAGAGATCTTACCAGGAGATCCCAACTTATCTCCTGTCTACCGTATCTGGATGCAACCTTACCTTGCATAGGGAAGTGAAGGAAAGCAGAATTTTATGAAAGATGGCCTGGAGATGCACAAAGATGGAAGAGCTAATCACTAGGTACCAACAATGGAAGAATGGGTGTTAAAATTAACGGACTTAGCTCTGAGATGGCGAAACTGACATGTTTAATCAGAGAAGAGTCATTGTTAGCATTTATGGAAGATTGGAAACCTCCCATAGACTTTTTGCATGAAAAAGAAAAAGAAATAATGAAACTTGGATTTGAGGGTGGTTTATAGAAAGTGGCTTTGAAGGCAGTTGTACTGGAGTGGTTGAATTGAATACAGTATTGTTTAAATACAGCAGTCAGATTAAGAAATGGAAGTTGTTTAATTTCTGAACTTTATTTTTCACTCTTTTTAATCTTTTCTATTTCTTCTCTCTCTATATATATATATTTCCTGCTTTTCTTTTTCTCTCTTTTTCTCTGTTTTTATTTTATTTTATTCAGATCAATGTTTTAGTTTTGGACAAAAAAAATGGTATTAAACTTTGTATTTCTCTATATAAATTCTAATAAAATGTATTCAAAAGAAGGAAAGGAAAGGAAAGAGGAAGGGAAGAGGAAGGGAAGGTAATGGAAGGAAGGAAGGAAGGAAGGAAGGAAGGAAGGAAGGAAGGAAGGAAGGAAGACAGTCCTTTTCCTCTGTCCATTCACTGCCGTTCAACAGTACCCCAAAATCTACTACCTGAGGCAGCCTGTTTTGCTTTACCTACTGGTAGTGCTGGCCCTTAATTATGTTCTAGTATCATTTACAATTAAGGCCATAGCTCAGGAATCCTGATACAAGAAAAAAATTGTTCTGAGTGCTGTCACAAGAGCTGGGAAAGTGCCAAATCATCAGTTGCTTCACTCTATAGCTGAGCAATCATGACATTTCTTCAGTCAGAATGACACGGCCTTTTTTTGTGTCCCAAGATACTAGGAGTTGCGTAACTGCCACATAATCACCTTTGTGCGCTGAGGGTCAAGTGCAGGCTTGCTTTGTCACAGTGCTCTCTCCTGAGAAAAGGTGTGGAAGTCAGAGATATTTCGACTGCAATCCTTAACTTGCTTTCCTGGGAGTCACCTCATTTTCCCCGAGGGGTAGGCACACGTTTTTAGTTCACTGTATCTTCATGGGCCTGCCATTACGCCCCAGCTCTGCAACATTATCTTCAAAGCGCACATGTAAAAACAAAATAGCACGCGTTTCCATTTATGTAAAGGTACAAAGTACATGTTTTTACTCCACCCAGCAAGCGGCCTCCATTTATGTAAAGGTACAAAGTACATGTTTTTACTCCACCCAGCAAGCGGCCCATGGCATATGCGAATAAAAATAACTACCGTGCAGCATGATCCCCGCCGGCCTAACTTTTCCAAGTCTTATTAGTTTCTGACATTAACGTTGTGGTGGTTGTTCTGATTTTTTAGTTGGCTGGATATACAATTTGCTCTGTAACTTTCTGCCTTGTCCCTTTCCCTGACGTCCTTTCTCCAATAGCCAGCAGCTTATCATTGCTGCCGTTTCGTCACTGATCTATCATTGCACTGTTGTAATTTCATTTGTATGAGGAAATTCTTGTACAGTACCATTTATTTATTTTTTTACAAATGCTTTAAAGGTAGACAGATAATGCATAATCCTATATTGAAGATCTGCCAGCGGTGTTCCTCGTAATGGGTTCAAGTGGACACGGGAGGGGATACCTTCCCCTCTTTGCTAAGTGTGGGGTTGTACACTAGATTTGATTCTGGGAACTGCAGTGTGTAAAGCATGAGCCATTCCACACACACACACACCCAGACCTTCTCCTGCTCCTGGCATCTGCTCCTGGCATCTGAGACCGGATGTTGGGGCAGCGGCGAGACAAATGCCCCATGATGTATCTGTTTGCTGTCTGCTGCTTAGGGTTAGGGAACTGTTCTGTGGTGTTTGCCTTGTGGGTTTGAATCCCCAAAGGAGCTCTCCTTTTGCCCCTGATAATGACTGGTTTTTTACAAATAGTTACAGGTAGGTAGCCGTGTTGGTCTGATGTAGTTGAAAAAACAACAAAAAAAAATTCTTCCAGTAGCACCTTAGAGACCAACTAAGTTTGTCATTCATATGAGCTTTCGTGCAAGCATTTAGTACAATTTATACCTAAGTAATTAAGTATAATGTGATGTTTTGACGCAACACATAATATGAGTGGTGTTTTATTGTTTATTGTTTATGTTTACTTGTTTAGTACACCGTTTGCTTAATTGTTCCATATAATTTGTTCAAAACCATTGGTTTTTCATGTAAATTATCAGCATGTTTTATCTTAAATAAATAAATATTGCAGAAAATAATAGTATGCAACTATTATTGCTCTACATAAAACCTAAAATTTATGCTTATTAGTTCACAATTTAACATACTGAGAATAAATGAGTCAAATCCCTATGTTTTCATCACTCGTAGTGAGGCAAAATTTCAATCTGTAGGAGCAGGGTCTAAATATTAACCGATTTGTCCCAAATTTGAAATTTGACTATGTTTATACCATACGCCTGATATAAGATCACAGGAGGAAACATTTTCCCAAAAAAGTTTTTTATGACCCACCCTGGTGTGCATGTACACTTCTTCAGATACTTCTTATTTATTCTGTTTTTTACAAACTCCGTACAAAAGATAAGGGTCTTTTTTTTCACTCCCATTCCTCTGGTAGGGCTCAACCCCCACCCCACCCCCAGCTTATTCAGTTCAGTGCCCTCAGGAGTGAACCACTGGAGGCTGTTGCTACCAGTCTATCTGATTTTTTATTTAAAAAATTTTTTGTCCTTGTGTCCTAGCACTTCTCCTTTGGCTACTTGTCGAAACAATATTTTTTTCTGGGTGAGATCTGAACCTTTGTCTCAGGAAGGCTAAGTGCACTCACTACTAGTCATCTTACCAAGGCCACATGCAGGGGTGAAACTAGGCTTTTTTCACCCAGGTCAAAGACCCTGTGTGGCAGTGGCACACACTTAATAGCATCCTCTGGAGGCTCCCCCCCCCCGCAAAAAAACCCAGCTGGCCTCTCCCACCCCATGCACACCATACACTGCTATTTTATGCTGCCTCACATATAGCCCTTTGGGGACATTTTATGGCATCACTTTAAACAGTCACGGCTTCTTCCAGAGAATTTTGGGAGCGCGTTAACGATCCTCAGAGTTGCACTGCCCTCCCGGAGCTACAATTCCCAGAGTGGGCTAGCAAGGAATCCCTGCTCACAAAGAGCTCTGGGGATCCTGTCGATGACGACAACAACGACGACGACGACCCACAGGCTTTTAGTTATAATATCCAGTCTGTATGTGTAGTGGCGCCCACCCTGTGGAATGCCCTCCCATCAGATGTCAAGGATTATACTGTATATCTTGCCATTATATATCTTTCAGGAGACATCTGAAAGCTTTTTAAGGTTTAATGTTTTGCTATGTTTTTGCAAATGCTGGAAGCTGCGCAGAGTGGGTACAAATTATTATTATTATTATTATTATTATTATTATTATTATTATTATTATTATTATTATTACCGTATATCAACAAAGCATTATATCAATCCTTCCTTCTTTGCAGGGGGCTAGAAGGGGTGGGAGGGAGAAGGGAAACAGTCATGCAATTTCGATTTTTCTTTTAGGGGGGAGCGCGTACTGAGCAGAGGCGGCGGAGAAAGTGCTGAGTCACCGCCCCCGACGGTCTCCTGCTGCGCTCCTTTCCTCCTGCTGCGCCTGCCTCGCCTCCCTCCCTCCCTGCGCCCGCCCGCCCGCCCGCGCGCGCCGGGGAGAGAGGGCGCGCGCGCGCACATTTCACGCACGCAAACACAGGCGCGCGCGCACAGAGCAACCTCCTTCCCCTTCCCCCTGATCACGTGCCCCACTGCTGCCGGGACGGTCACCAGCACGACCACCCCCTCCCTGCATCACACACACAGAGCCGCGCAGCTGGCCTCTCTCGCTTCGTCCGCAGCCGGCACAGGCGCTTCCCCTCCGGGAGCCTCGCGGGGAAAGAGGCGCGGCGGGGAGGGAGAGAGAAGTAGCAACAGCCGCCGCCGCCGCCGATCTCTTCCTCCTGTTTGGCCACCGGCGGAGGATCCTTCTCCTTCCTGCCGGCGCCGCTGCCGCCTCCTGGAGGTAGCTTTTCTCCTTGGCGCTGCCCGGCCGGCTTTTTCTCTCCCTTTCCCCGTGCGCCCTTGCGCCGCTCCCCCGGGGGGGCCATGGGGCTCCTGTCGCAGGGCTCCCCGCTGAGCTGGGAGAAGACGCAGCGCCACGCGGAGCACGTGCGCAAACACGGCATCCTCCAGTTCCTGCACATCTACCGGGCGGTGGGCGAGAGGCACAAGGACGTGCTCAAGTGGGGCGACGAGGTGAGTGAGGGCCGGGGAGAGGGAGCTGGAGACCGGATCCAAGAAGCTGCCTTCCTCTCCTCCTCCTCCTCCTCTCCTCTCCTTTTTTTCCTTTTCTTTCTTTCGTCCACCCACCATGGCGCGCTTTTGCTGCTGCTTCAACTTCATTCAACACAACAGCCTTGGGAGGTAGGCCGCTGGCGGCCCTGCCCTCGCCCAGCACCCTGCACGGTGCACATGTTGCATGGGGAGCGAGTTTCCTGGACGTCTACGGGGTTTGCTGGGGAGGGGGGTTGTTTTGGTTGTTGTTATTGCTGTTATTTGTTAAATTTGTTTGCTGCCCTTGGATCTCAGGACGGTTCAGGACATGAAAAAGCACAATATACATCATAAAAAGGAAAGCAAACCAATAACACACGCGCACATGGGTTCCCTTGCACCCCCAATGCTGCTGGTTCACACTCAACCGGGACCATTTTTTTGCAGTGTGAAACCTGTGTCACCTTGGAAAGCCACAAGCATGTCCGATTTAAAGCTTGTGTCTTTCACAATCGGTTTCAGAAGTGGTGTAAAAGGCTTGTGTAGCATCACTTATGAAAATGCCCTTCAGCTTCCCTTGTGCATGTAACAGATTGCTTTGTGCCTGGTTCTTCCCACATTGTGACTATTCAGTAGGCATGGTGCTTGTTTACTAATTAATGGGTTTGTATATGCTAGTCCTATCAGAAGGGCCATGATATCATAGGTGGTTGTAAGTGTGAAATCTGTTCATTTACACCAGTGTCACTGTGCTCTCCTTTCATCCGGAGAAAATGATTGAAGTAGTGCTTGCCTATATTTGCTACAGCAGTTAATACCACCCAGTGTTATGAATGAGGTGAGGTGGGGAGAGAGATAATGACAGGTTTCCCCACACTATCTTGGGTCATTCCATGTTTCTGTTATCAACCAAAAACGGTTTTGGCCGGTAGTAGAAAGAGTTTTCAATATTATGATTTCTAGAATTTTGTTCATTAACCTTTTCTAGAAATTGAGGTGAGTGTAACCGATAGACCTCTTCCAAAGTGTATGATGTCAAAGCTGCTCTTGTGTTTTGGCACAAGTAATGCTTGAAATTCAGGCAGCAGAAACGAAAGTCATATCGCGAGGAGTTTCAAGTCCTTTCTCTGCACGCCATGCACAGCATTCCTAGTTTACTCTTTGGGTCTGCCTTAAGATCATTGTACATTGAAGCCCCACCATATACATACGTAACGTTCAGAAAGTACATGAATGTCATATGTAAACCAAACCTTTATACACACTGGGCTGGACTGGGCATGGATTTCACTTCTAGGTATTGTCTTTGGGATGCTGCAATGTGGTCGCCCCAAGTACAGCTTCTGAGTTGCTGGCCCAGAGGATGCTGGAGTATATCTTGGAAGCAGCAGCAGTTCTTGAAAATTGCCCTTCTAACACTGTTGAAGGGTGGCACGTAAATCGTGTAAGAGAAATAAATACAATGATGGCGTGACCTGATAATGAGAGGCGGGTTTTGTATATTATAAATCCTTAAATAGCCTTGAAGTGAAAGTGAAGGGTGGGAAAGCGTTATACTTGAGATACAGAAGTGTGAAAAGCATAACTTGCAAAGGTTACTGTAGGCCAGGGTGATTTAGCAGACAACTGAGCAAGGATTTGCATTTGGGGGAGAACCTCCTGGTGTGCAAAAGTGTGCTTCATTGAGCCCAGCACATTTCTAATACAGTGGTCCCTCGACTTATGAAGTACTCAGCTTACAAAATTTCGAGTTACGAATGGGGGGGGGGAATGGCCACACGCTTACGTTTTTTTCGACACCTGAAAGGAAAACCGTTGCAGTTTATATGGGGTTTTCTCGACTTACGAATTTTAGATGCGGTTAACTCAACTTACGAATTTTTCCGTTTCCAATGCATTCTTATGGGAAAGGGCTTTTTTTTTACTTACAAACTTTTCGACCTACGAATGTGCATTTGGAACGGATTAAATCCGTAAGTCGAGGGACCACTGTATGAATTTGTCAGGTGCTCTTAGACACAACGAACTTCACTGTCTAGTCTCCCAACTTGGTTGCAAAATAAGTTGCAAGAATTTGAACACCAAAGACTCAAGTTGATTGTGCCTAAGAGGTGCCCCCCCCATAATAAATATTCAATGTGCTTCTTTTCTACTGCATCTGGTATGTTGAGCTGGTTGAGAACATATGCAGTGTTTTCTTATGGCACTTTTCATCCTCAGAGGTTCCAACCTGTTTGTTTGTTTTTTCATTTGCAAGCCAACTGAGTATTTGTATCTGAGGAAGGTAGAAGAAAATGTGCAGTGTGAGACAAGTTTTAATCTTTGCAGCCTATTTTGTATTGGGCACTTTGGATGTGGAGGTTGTTTATGAAAGGCATCACTTTCTTTGCAGTTCTTATAAGCGTGCTAAAGAATTTAAATTAATGGGAGGAATTGCCATGCAACTTTATAACAGACATGCCTGTGATAATTGCTCCACACATTGTGGATTTCATAAGGCATCTCCAGACTTGCGCTGCCTAGGGCCATGGTATCTTATAAAAATTGAAGATGATTGCCCACGGAAAGCTGTTATGTTGAAAAAAACATTCAAGACTCTTTTGTTAATTGCTTTTTATATATTGAAAAAAATCAAACTAATGTAACATGTTCCTAAGTGGAGGATGAGATATTTACAAGTAATTTAACTCACCAGAAGGGAAGATATTTAGGAGCTACTTTTGGCCTCTCCCATCTTCACTTGAGGCTTGTGTAAAAGATTTTTGTAAGAATATCCAAGGTTTGCTTCATTCTTAGAGGCTTAACGTTCATGAAGATTAGGAACATCTTAAACTGAGTGAGACCGTTGGTTCATCCAGCCCAGTATTACATTTGACAGCAGCTCTCAAGGTTTTTAGACTGAAGGGATTTTTCCCAGTCCTACCTGAAGATGCCAGAGATTCAACCTATTAAATGCAAAGCATTTGCTCTACAACTGAGCTTTGGACGTCACCCAAAATCTAATACCCAAGACCACATAATTGCATGGTTTCTTGAAGCTTATTTTGTATACTAATGAGCCGAATCCCTATTAAAAGTTGAAAAGTTACATATCACATTGTTATCTACACTGCATACAATGTATGTATATGTCATGTACACTCTTAACTTCTCATCAGGGGAAAGACAGCTATATTCAGTACTGTACTATCAAAGTAAAAGTTTAATCTTGTCCTATAGCTGGTTTTATGGTATAAAAATTAACCAGAAGAAACAGATCTTTGTTTGGTTAGATCTGTGCATCTCTGCTTGACAACAAATCATATTGGATACTCTTGTTTTCTCTTGGTGGTTTGTAATGTCTGTATTTTGTTGACGTTTACAATTGTAGAACAGTAGTGTTTAATTTAGCATAGGCTGTGTGTGTCTGTTGTGCACTACATATTAATGCTGTGTCCAGCACACTAAATTGTTTGTTAAAAGTTTAATCATAGAATTGTGGAGTTGGAAAGGAGCATGAGCGCCATCAAGTTCAATCCCTTGCAGCGTTCTGCACTAGGCTCTGTTCTTTCCAGTCTTACACATTTTTTACTCAGAAGTAAGATCCATTATTTTTAAAATAACAAGTACCTTAAGGCCAACTTTAATTTGCAGAACCGTAAATCTGAAAAAGAAACAAGCACACATCTCCGCCATAGCTGAGTATGTCAAATCCTACTGAATTCAGTAAGAGTTTTTGCCTCCAGGCTAATTTGGTCCTGGAGTGGCACTTCAAATGAGTCACAGCTTTTTAAAATTAATTTAAAGGTTCTTACACTTTCTTCTGGTTCTGAAAAAAGGCAACTAACTTGAAGCTGTATGTTATATGCATTTATTTAAAGAAGTATTTGCTTTTAAACATTATGCACGGTGTTTTGTAACCTGCCCGTCACCAAGTGGTCCCAAATTAGGGGTGCACACATCATTAAAATAATACTAAAATGCAATACACATATAAAAATCTTAAAACTAGTAATTAGAAAAATGTGCATCCCTGCTTCATGGAGCAGGTGAATAAATAATTTCAAATTAAGTGACTTATAACGGGAAACTTAACCTGAGAGTATTAAAAGACAAGTTTTATGAAAAGGTTAGCAATTAATGTTCTATTGTCCAAGTAAAGATACATAGACAACATCTTTCTGTAATGTTGTCTATGCCTTGCATTTTCCTTTTCCAATTTTAGAAACATTTTCTTGAAATCTTATGTCAAGCTTAGAAAAGAAAGTATAATTTTTTAAATGCTGATTTGATTCCCCCCATAAATTTTCTATTGCTTTTGAAAAACAACTATTTAATTATATTCCTCTGCTCCCTTGGTCTCAAACATTTACTTCTCCTGTACCACTTTTACTTTCGTCAGAGGTGTTTGTTTACCGAAAGAAAAGACCTCAGTAGACAACTGAAAGAAGAGGATAATGAGACATTTGTTCTTCTGCCTTGGAGAAGATATTTCATATTATTCTACTTTGGTGCAAAGAAAGGGGTTTCGGCTCCTACTCTTGACATCCTGCCTGGGAGCATCCTTCTAGTCTGCAAACTGAGGCTGTGGGGGGGGGGGGCTCCCATTTACTCTGCACCCAGTGATCTCCTGCCACTAATTTGTGAAGCCATGTAGGCAAGATATTAGTCACAATTCAGCTTTATCCCATAGTTTCTTGAGTAATGCTGCATTTGGATTCATTTCCCCCCCAAACCAGTTTTGATCTGATTTCAAAACATAAGCCATATGCGGACATCCACTCTCTTGCCCACTGGTGTGGAGAGGCAGCAGGAGACGTTGAACACACATGAAACCGTTCTGGTGTGGACAGCGATGTGCAAATGCGATATGAAACACAGCAGTAAACAACCTTTGCTGTTCTAATACAGTAACGTGCGCACGGCCTGAGGTTGTGTGGTAAACTTACTGCATTGCCCACTCCTTTGGCCAAGGGAAGGGAGAAACATGACTGTATTTCTCCACAAAGAAGCTTTTGTTCTTGTCATGGTTATTTGCCAGCCTATGGAAGAGCCCTAATGAGTTCAATAGGAGTTGTGCAGCATGGGTGTTTGGTGGGATTGAGCCCAAGAGACACAAATTTGCAGGCTTTGATGTTCGTGCATATCTGTGTGTGTTTAGGTGCTTCCTCTGAGCAAGGGGGAAATGCTCTCAACGGGCAGTGAGAAGCCCATGATGTACTTTCTCTAGACAGGAGAGAGCAAGAAACCTCCCTTTTGATCACACCCAAACTGTATTATGAACAGACCTCCTAAAACCTCAGGAAAGATGACCGAACTTTTCCGTGTATAAGACTCAAAATAGAGAAAATGGGGGGAGATTGCCCAGAGGTGTTGAGCTTTTATTGGGGGGGGGTGTTTTGCTGAAAATCGCTCACCCGCAGGAACGCAGCAGCCAATCGCATGCATATTGGAGAAGACACCAATTGCCCACCCAGTTGCCGCAGCAGCCAATAGCCAGTGGACCTTGCAGCACCCACCAATCACCCACAAATACGCCACGGACAATATCCTGCTCATGACACCCATCAATAGCCCGTCCCCCCTCTCCACTATCTGTGTATAAAACGACTCGTAAGTTTTTAGCACAATATTTTAAGAAAATAACTTAGTCTTATACATGGGCAAAAACGGTTGTTTTTCTTTTATGTTTGAAAAATAACTGCACATGGCATTTGGCTCCTAAGTTTTATATCTCGGTTTCTAACCCTGATCACAGTGTGCTATGGAAATCCTGATGGACTATTATGTTCACATATTTATTTCCATATTTCTCAAAGCCTTCCCTGTTGCTTCTTTCAAAACTCATTGTGACAAAGCTTATATAATGCAATAACTTCCAAAGCATCGTGCTGTTCTCAGTTGGTATCCTACAGCATACACACATTTGAAGCTCAGTCTTACGGCTCTTGACTCAGAAACAAGTAGCACTGAAATCTGTGCAGTGTCTCTAGTATCACAGTCTTAGACCAAGGATTTAATAACCTGATTGTGTACAGGATTTTGCAGCCTTTGCTTTCTATTAGTTGGTTTTGGTTGTTGTTTGGGATTTATTTTGTACCTGCAGTTGTGTGTCTAATATTCTGGACGGAACAAATACATATATGCAGATGACTGGAAAAATAATGTTAATGCATGCAACTAATTTTCACGTGTCTCTAATATTATTTCCCTACACACCCACTCCCCCCCCCCCAATAAAAGTCACTAAGTTTGTTCCCTGAACACAGTTATGGCAGAATCTGAGAATTTGCCAGCAGCCTTACCAGCAGACTCAAAGTATAGCTAAACAGTATTTAGGAGTTCAGTCTCTTACTACCACAGTTGCCATGCTTACGAAGATGCAGGAAGTTTGGAAAGCTTAGTGTACAGTTAATTATCAAGGACTCTTGTTTTGGAAAGGTGTACTGTGTTTTCAGTTGGACAAAGCAGTACTTCATACTGAATTTGCCACAGGGATGCCACTGATACCACTAGCAGGTAGTTTCATAAATCGTATTTATGGAAGACAATCTTACTCAGCTACAAGTGATCGGCAAAGAAGAAGAATTTTCTTATCCCTGCTGTAACACATAGAAACAGACCGGACAAACAAGTGCCATCGCTTGGTGAGTTTCTTTGTCTGGTCTGTCACTGACAGACAGGGAAACTTGTTATAGGATTGCATCTACTCACTGTGGCTGGGAAGAGACAAATGTACTCTGTACTGGTGCAGTCATTCTTTAACGGATGCCTCTATCACAGCTTGCTTGGGTCACATAATGCCTGAGATTCCTCACTTGTCAGAATTTTTCTAAAATGCAAATTCCTTGAATTAGACGTTTTAGGTTATTTTCCCAGTATTTCTCATTTCTGCATTGTGTATATTTGTGTCTGCAATATGTAGCTCATGGATAGTGACTAAATCCCATTTGGCTGAGAATTTGTTTCAAATTAAAAAACCTCAGTTTAGGACTTCAATGTTAGCAAATTGAATCACATATTTGTAAATTGAATCACATGTTTGAAAAGTGAAGTAGGAAGAGGCCTCCCTCCCCCCTTTCGTGAACCCACAAAGGAAAACAAATTGAGGCATAATAAAATTCTACAAAAGCATGCATAAACAGTACAGTTAAGAATCCCTTTTGTTTATTAGAGGTTTAACCATAATAAACATCGTCTGTTTTTATAGTATTGCCCTGCTTTGCGGTTCACTGTTCAAAGAAAAGCACACTTTGTTCTCTATAATCTATCACATTTTTTTCCTTTAGTTGTGTACAAAATACTGTAATCTCTAGGTTTAGTTCTCTATAGTAAATCTAAACCCCGCTTCCTGGTTTGTGGTATGTGTTGCACATCCTTTAGTTATATCAGGCCACATGACACTGATTAGGGCACATTGCTCTGGTACAAATAGAGCGGAAATGGTCAACAGAAATACCTATGGCACATACAGAATCGCTTGTACAGTGGTACCTTTGGTTACAGACGCTTCGGGTTACAGACGCTTTGGGTTACAAACTCTGCTAACCAGGAATTAGTTGCTCCAGGTTGAAAACTTTGCCCCAGGATAAGAATGGAAATCGTGTGTCAGCAGCGCTGCGGCAGCAGGAGGCCCCATTAGCAAAAGCATACCGCAGGTTAATAACAGTTTCAAGTTAAGAACGGACCTCTGGAATGAATTAAGTTCTTAACCCGAGGTACCACTGTACTACCATACAATGTGTGTGTGTGTGTGTGTGTGTGTGTGTGTGTGTGTGTGTATGTATGTATGTATGTGTATGTGTATATATATATATATATATATATATATATATATATATATATGCATGCATATGTATATATATGTATATATTTTCAGTTGTGTGTCTCACACCAGTAAAAGCACGTCAGGGATTAAAATGAGTCTTTTCCCTTAGCCGTGTGATTATGTAACAGGCTAGTGCATCTATGAGGAAGCAACTCTCAGGCTCTCTCTGGTGTGTTTTTGAAAGAAACAATAATCTGAAAGGAATAGCATTAGTGCCAAATTGAATTTTCACAAACAAGGGAATGGAAGACAGCAGATTAGTTCCCCTGGGAGGGAAATTCTCATGGGCGGATTCCCCCCCCCCCATTGAAACCATCTTGAGGATGCTGAAAAACTACAATGACAGCTGCTGAGTATTGTCACTTGTGACTTTAGGGATTTGCAGGTTTGTAATCTTATTTGTGATCATGAAAGTTCAATAAAACACCTGAGATTTCCTACCTACAGAGCATTGCCATGAAACTGTCGATGTGTTTACAAATGATGGCTAGCTTGTCGTATTCATCTAGTGTGCTAAAATGTTGTGTGTTCTTGTTTTGCACATCAGGTGGAATACATGCTGGTAGTATTTGACCATAAAAACAAGAGGGCGCAGTTGTCCCTAACTGGAGGAGACGTTCTTCATACTTTGCAAGAGAAAGGGGAAAGAGCAAACCCAAAGTAAGTACCAACTGTCCTTAGTATTGGTTCACTTATTTCCTGAAGTTCAGGTGATTTTTCTAAGTCAGTATCCAAGCAGTGAGCAGAACGTGGTTTGTATTTTGTTTGCCACGTGACAACTAGCGTTTATCAAAGTGGTCAACTTTGAATAGGTTGTCATTTTGCATGCCAGAACACTGTTAATGCTGATGTCTCTGAGCAGTATTTCTCAGTTCGGGTGATTGGAACACCCAATAGGCTGGTTTCGCAGCCAGGAAGACGGGACATGCAACACAGAGAATGTGACCCTACAAATGTTTGTCGCATGCTCCTGGGCCTTGCTAGGTGGTAGCAGGCGTTAAACCCAGAATATTAGAGACATCTCATCCCATGTAGAAAGAACCTTCACAGCAGCATTCAAAATTCACCAGGCGCATTTTGCACCTGGCTATCGGCCACTTGCGACCAAGTGGAGGTGCCCAGACATGGCCATGCCTGGTGTCTTCGCCATCTCGAGGTGCATGCCTGGGGATCATTGTATCTTCACTGTTTTCACACACTTAACAACACGTCCTGTAGAATTCTATCCATGACATTTTATCTGCACAGCCTGAATGGATTTCAGGAACCAAAAAGTTATATTGAAAAATATGACTTTCGAGCTGTCTGGCCCCAAATGGCAACTAGGCATTCCGTTTTGGCAACCGTAACCCTGGTCTAAGGAGCCATTTGATGCCCAGCTTAGATATCTGCTTCATGGTAGATGGCCAAAATTCTCTTTCTCATAAAGATGATGGTTTTATAATCCTAAGGTAGACTTAGTCCACTCTGGGCAAACTGATCCAGCAGAGCAGGATCATAAGCCTATGGCAGAAAAGACATGATTCCAAGTTAAGCATTCGTTCTTATATTCGCCCTTTATACCTGACTTCATTTAGCAATGTTTCCCCCCCAAAAAAATTTTAAGGTTTTTTTTTTGGTTAACTTTGTTTGTGTTATATATGTATTCTGTAGTTGACCATTGTAATGTTTTATTTTGAAATCTTTTAAGATAATATTTAAGTTTCCTGTTAATTTATGTTGGCTTTGACTGTATGCTTTATATTTGACTTTCTTCAGAAAGGTTTTATTTTGGATTGTTTTATTTGATGTTTCAAATGTGCTGTAAACTGATTTGAGATATCTTAAAATTATAAAGCGGTATAATAATAATAATAATAATAATAATAATAATAATAATAATAATAATAATAGACTTACAGCAGTGGTAGTCAAACCTGGCCCTCCAGCTGTTTTTGGACTACAACTCCCATCATCCCTAGCTAACAGGACCAGTGGTCAGGGATGATGGGAATTGTAGTCCCAAAACAGTGGGAGGGCCAGGTTTGGCCGGCACTGACTTACAGTCACAGTTGTATGCTGTCCTTGCCATTGGTCAAAAAGATTTCAAATCCTTGCTTCCGTCACAGCCATCCAACTCTGTGGAGGCCAGAATATGGAAGCTATATGATTGAGGGGACCCCTGGGCAACCCTATGGAGGGACAATGTCCGAATTTAACACTGTGCAAGACAACATGAGAAAGCGACGCCTGGAGGCTGCTTCTGTGCTGAAACAAAACGAAGCTGTTTGCACTGTGACATCATTTCCAAGGTTTGTCTCTATCCTTCTAATATGGGCTGAAACAGCGTTAAGCATGCTGCCCACCAGGGCTGAGTGTGCCTTGCCACCTGGTGAGAGACTCCCAGCCGCCTGAGACACGCTGTCACTTTGAGAAGCCCAGGAATAGCAGGCATTCCCCCTGCTTCTTCTGTCCTCCTCCAGGGTTTCTTGCAAGCCTGGAAACCTATTGCCTCTTCCTCCGAACTCTTTGCACAGAAGGAGGATGTCTTATAACTGGAGACTTATCTAATAGAGCTTTCGTCAAGCCCTCTATCTGTTTCCTAATCTGGAGATTAGTGTATTTATACAGAGTACCTGTACCTATTTCCACTTCTGTCCATGTGAGGAAGTTGTGCCCACCCCAGAAGTATTTTATCTTTTAAGTTACTTTCCTTTTAGTTTTGTTCTGATGTGTTTGTAGTAATTTCCAGCTTGTATATGTTTTTGATTACTTTTTAAAAGCCTTTCACGATTTGCTTTGAAATGTGTAGATTGGGCTGTCCAGGATTTACGATACCGGAGTGTGTGCCTACCCCAGTTGAGACAGGAGCCTCCAAGTCTCTCTTCTTCCCGGACGAAGCCATTAACAAACATCCCAGGTTTAGGTGAGTATATTTCGGAATTAAGAGAGTTGTCTTTTCTCTCTGGATGTGCAAGTCATAGAATAGTATTTCCCTTTTGGGTGGAAAGCAAAACTTGCCAGAGGATGTAGTGCTTTTGAACACAAGCTGCATACTGCCCTCCTTCTGGGTGCACACCAGAACTTATTTTTCCTGTGTGCCTCCTAAAACAGTTCTGGAGCAGATTTGAGGGTGGCATGCAGGGAAAGGTGCGTGAGAAGAAGCACCATTGAGCAACCAGGTGTCCATCCCAAATGGAACTGCTTTTTTCTGAATACCACCCGGATAAAGTGTACACACATTGATACTTATAAACTCCTTCAGGTTTAAATTTCTTCACTCGGTCTGGTACAGTTTTATTGACATCTCATGAATGTTCCTTACATTAGGAGCAGGTAGTTGAGACTTACACAACCCTTTCTCCTCCTCGGAATTTCTCTATTTATAAACTGGCTGAGGCTGTGCAGAGGTGTGCAGGGCTGGCCCTATGGCCAGGCTGGGTGGCGTAGGGCGCCCGCCCGCCAGGGGGGGGCGCCGCACAGCTGCACCCGCCCGCTCTCCGCGGAGCTGCGCTCGCCTGCCCGTCGCGGAGCTGTGCGCTGCGCCTGCCCGCCCGCCATGCAGCTCCGCCGCCCACCGCGCTGGGAAACGGGGCAGGGTGGGGGCGCCGGAGGGATCCGTCGCGCCAGGTCACCAAATATACTTAAGACGGCCCTGGAGGTGTGTGTGCGTGAAGACCCTGACGGCTTGCTGCCTCCTGGCGACTGTGGCAGCAGCAGAACATTAGATTATAGTGAAGATAAATAAATTCTGCTCCCCTGGCTTTCTCTTACAGCTTTCTGTCGTCGTTGTAGTAGAATAACAATGACTACTTACTACTTTGCTAAACATTTGTTAGGCATTACAAATATAGGCCATCATAAAACATCCATACCTAAAATTTTAAAATATATACAAATAAACAGCCATGTGAAAATATGTCATAATGAGGATTTTCGTGGGAGTTTCTTCCCGCTAAATAGTGCCATTCACCACTGTTGACAAAAACTTAGCCACCCTTGCAGTTACTTCCAGGTTAATGTCAGACAGATAGAATCTGATATTTTCATGGTGCCGTGATGTTAGACTACCCAAAAAAGAGGGAAAGCACATGTTTGTGTAGCTGGTTGTACCATGGACAGTAGAAAAGAATATGTTCTACTGTGTCTGGCACGTTCAAAAAAACATCCGCAATGTCTATCGTTTCTGGGGATGTTTAAATATCTGCCCTTGACAAAAGCTGAGGGGAAAACATTCAGTCGGGCTAATTTTGAAATATAAGTCACCCTGTTATCTGTTGTATTTAAACCATAAAACTTGGGGGAGCAAATTGTATTTACAGCTATCTCGATATTTTGTTCTTCAGTGTCCCTTAATCTGATTTTAATGTTACAATAATTGTATTCCTCACTTGAATTATACAAGAGTTCCAAGTCAATACCAATACGTCTGATTTTTCTATGTAAGAGGTGGAACCATCTGGATTTATAAGAGTCCTTAAGTAAGTCAGAAATCAGACTCGAAGGCTGGCAATGGAAATGACAACCCAACCAGTATTTTATAGTGCTAGCCCACGCCCAATATTCCATCGTGAATAGCAGCTGGTATAAATTGGTTACCCTTTCTGAAAATAAAATGGAGCTAGATATAGGAGCAGAATAACATTTCTGCTTCAGAGGATTCTTCATCCAAGGAGTCCTCTGAAGCAGCAATGTTGTTCTGATACAAACCTAGCTGAGTACGAAGATGGTCCGCAAAGGAAAATCCAGAAAAAAATTAAAAGTTTACACCAGGGGTCAGCAAACATTTTAAGCAGGGGGCCGTCCACTGTCCCTCAGACCTTGTGGGGGGCCGGACTATATTTTTTTTAAAAAATATGAACGAATTCCTATGCCCCACAAATAACCCAGAGAAACATTTTAAATAAAAGCACACATTCTACTCAAGTACCGTGTTTCTCCAAAAATAAGACACTGTCTTATATTTATTTTTCCTTTAAAAAACCCACACACGGTGGCTTATTTTCAGGGGATGTCTTATTTTTTTATTACATGTCCAGCCTAGCCTCTTCCTTGGCACCCTCCAGAACTGCGCCTATCACTATGTCATATTTTCGGGGTATGTCTTATATTGCGCAAACGCTTAGAAATCCTGCTACAGCTTATTTTATGGGTATGTCTTATTTTAGGAGAAACAGGGTAAAAACACCAGGCAGGCCCCACAATTAACCCAGAGATGCATTTTAAATAAAAGGACACATTCTACTCATGTAAAAACATGCTGATTCCTGGACCGTCCGCGGGCCGGATTGAGAAGGCGATTGGGCTGCATCTGGCCCCCGGGCCTTAGTTTGGGGACCCCTGGTTTACACGCAAGTTTAATAAAATAAAATAAAATAATGCTAATTGCTAAAAAGGGTGTGACTGTTGTTTGTTGAGATGGCATTTCAGCAGGTTCCTTTTCCATTTTAGTACTTTAACGAGAAACATTCGACACAGAAGAGGAGAAAAAGTAGTGATAAACGTACCAAGTAAGTGAGCAAATAATTTGCTTTTCAAAAAGTGGAGTAGGACCATTAGCAATGGGTTTAACTTTCTGTCATCCTGTCTAATGCAGTATTTAAAGACAAGAATACTCCGTCGCCATTCATAGAAACATTCCCTAATGATGATGGTGAGGGAGCAAGAGCAGTCAAGCCTGGCCATGTCTACATGGATGCCATGGGGTTTGGAATGGGCAACTGCTGCCTTCAGGTAAACTCACGGAAACAAATGCTTTAGCAAGTATATATATATATATATTACTAGTGCTTTTAAGCAATATTAACTTCCTTATTAAAGCCTGCAGCTCCTGCTTACATAAAGTGACAGTATAGCCTACTGGCTACCATCCCTAGGAGGAAAGTGAGCAAGGAACTGCTTAGGAGACCATACTGGGATTTCCCCATTACAATTGCGTCTTCGTATCTGCATGCTTGGAGGGGTGTGCAGTTGGTTAAAATAGTGCAAGTGAGCCTGGCTTTTTGCAGCTTTGGTGTCAGGGGGGAGGTTGGTTCTACAGCTTGGTAAAGTGGCTGCGCATTATTATTATTTTGGTTTAATAGCGGTTGGCTTGATATCATCCTATAGGTAACATTCCAGGCTTGCAGCATCTCTGAAGCAAGATACCTTTATGATCAGCTAGCAACCATCTGTCCCATTGTGGTGAGTGAGTGGTAGAATTTATTCCACCACACATTATATAATTCATAAAGAAAATAACCATAAAGCATGTTGAGTGTGTGCGCACTGGTTCAAAAAGCTGATAAAATACAGGGGCTGCGTTCTGAGGCACCGTGCGCATCAGTGAAATTGTGTATAATTGAAAACCATTGAAAAATCCTGCAAACACCCCGCTCTGCCCTTTTAGTGATTTCTTTGTGGGGTCAGTTCAGGGTCCGACGCGATGCGCATATACATGGTCGCACACATATTGAATGTCCGTAAATGTGTGTGTGTGTCTGTGCCTGCATTCTATTGTGTAAAACAACCTTTGGGCTTCAGGTGACATTGGGCTTAACAGTCATATCTCCAAATTTTTGTCATAAGTAAGGAAAACTTTTGTTTACAAACAACTCAAACATAAGATACTACAAAAAGTTAATGGCTTCCACCTAGCGTATAAGTCGTGTCATTGTTGCAGCAGACAAAGAAGTTCAGGTAAAAGAAGAGTTTGAAAAATCCTAGTTTACTTTCACAACATTTGTGTAACAGGCATTTAAAGTTGAACTCTTAGGTGCCTCCTCATTGTGGAAACAAAGTGATATAAGGAAAGTGGCGCTGTTTTAGGAAGTGGTAAGGGAAGACTGGTGGTGAAGGGTAATAGTAAATAATGAAATTATGTATTAAATATTATTTTAGTATATCATGCTTTATCTTGTGTTCTGTGTTAAGTATTATAATGCATTTCGTATATTTTATAAATTTTATTTTTAAGGGGGGGGGGAATCAGCGAGAGAGGCAGGGCAACAGAATATTTGTTGCAAATGCCCATGTACCCCATCCAATCCAACCCTAACCTTACAGTGTTCAAATGCACAGAGCTCTGCACAGGTTTTCTGAATACTACCAACTTGGGGGTACTTTGAAAGAACTGATGGAGGAGAACACAGAGGTTCAGAGAAGTGGTCCAATCACGCTGGAATGAGATTTGCAAGCAATTTGTGTGCGATTATGCCAATAAAATGGTTTATAAAATGAGTATGCCAATAAAATGGTCACTTTGGAACTGGGTATGCTTGCACAACTTGCTTACCTGTGGATAAAAAGCCCTGTCCTGCTAGGAGGTGAAGAGTCTTTTTGACAACTGATGGGCAACACCGAACGAAACCCAGTTGTCATTTTTTTAAAAAAATAGAATGAGGTATTCCTCATATAAAACTCCCTCTTTAGAGGCACTCCCTCTTTAGAGGCTTCTTCCTGGAACCATAAATATGCAGGTGTAGTACACTGAATGAGAGAATGCATGCTAGGTTAGGAAGAAGGGGACTAGATAAGAGGGTGCTAATCAAAGCTCCAAATTATGTGTGTTTTATTAGCCAAAAACGTGCTGCTATTTAGTAAGATACAGCTCTTGCAAGAGTTCTCTGTTGTTGAAGGCAAATTGGGGGGGCGTGCCTTCTGTTTCGGAACAAAACATCTTTAGATTTAAAGGGTGATCCATTAGCAGCTTTCTGTACTTCCTGATGTTTTTCTTTTAGATGGCTTTAAGTGCGGCAGCTCCATTCTACAGAGGCTACGTGACAGATATCGATTGCCGTTGGGGAGTCATATCTGCCTCCGTAGACGACAGAACGAGGGAGGAGAGGGGATTGGAGGTAAGTGCACACAAGGACTTAATAATAACAGCCTGTGTAGCAAATGCTTCTGCAGTATATATTAAGAGTTTGCGTCGCATTGGGACAATGCCAGGGCAAAACGTGATGCCTGAGAAGTTTGAGTCTTCCAAGTCAATTTGGGGTGCTTTACGAAGCACCAAATTGGGATTCAACCAAAATGGCACGGTCAGTGCGCACCCCTAGTATATAACCTCAGTTACAAAGTTGTTGTTTACAGAGTTGGCTAGTTCACAAAGGTTTCACGTGATTTATTTTTTAAAAAGAGAGCTCTTTTGGCACAGGAATGGGGAGCTTGTGGACCTGCAGACCCTGTTGGACTACAACTCCCATCATCCCTGACTTGTTATGATGCTGGCTGGCGACTGCTCCCAACAGTTTCCCATAGATACTAAGTAGGGTTTGTAACAAAATAGTGCAGCCAGTTTCTGCTCTCTGAAACCACCCCCTTGAAACCAAAACATGGTCAGGATAATGCTGTTGTTGATGGTATCAAGAGCCGATGAGAGATCAAACAGAATTAACAGAGTTGTGCTTCCGTTGTCTTGATAAAAGTCATCCATTAACAATGGTCCAGATCACAAGCAGTAACCAAGGTTTGTTCTTGGCGTACGGCTCGTTGGTAGAAAAACCATGAGAATTGGTTTAGACAACAGAAGAAGCCAGACTGGGGGCTGTTTCCTCTTTGTGGCACAGCAGCGAGTGGGGGAAGAGGGGGGATTTTTAAATAGCATCCACCAACTCAATGCTCATTCACGTGAAATCATTCTTGTTTAGTGTGGCATGTGAACTGGCACTGCTTTTGGTATCTATTGCCAGGTAACGTTTACAATTACTAGATATGGTTACTATCACTAGATTCCCCCCTTTCTTCTTAAATTACACAGCCATTGAAGAACAACCGCTACAGAATCAATAAATCCAGATACGATTCCATAGACAGTTATCTCTCTGAATGTGGTGAAAAATACAATGACATTGATTTGACGGTAGATAAAGAAATCTACGAGCAGTTAGTAAAGGAAGGTAAGTTTATTTGAAACGGCGTGACAGTGACGTTTATGTTGATTTCTGCCTTAACAATACGTGATCTGTAAGAAGGGCTTCTTGCCATTAACTTTGCAGTAGCTGCGCTTGAAATATCATGAGACATAAAGTAGGATATTTATTAAGTAATTTTCTGAAGAGCACACCTCATCTAGAAAACTGATTTTGTTCTTAAGTAATAGGAAATAATGGATTAGCAACAAATAGCAGCACTACAAGCCACAAACCATAATTCCCTTTATACTCCAAAAGCTCATAGGTTTATGGTGATTATTCCACTTCTCAAATAATTCTTAGTGAAGCAACTTCAGGCAAATATGAATTCACCTAGTTATCATATTTGACAGGCCAGTTTTCTTCTTAATATTGAAAAGTGTCCCAATTTCTTGATTTTTATAGGCATTGACCATCTGTTGGCCCAACACATTGCTCATTTATTTATCCGTGATCCTTTGACTCTGTTCGAAGAGAAAATACATCTGGATGATGCAAATGAATCTGACCACTTTGAGGTTGTATCTTATACTAGGTTCCTAATAGTAGAAGCTGTATTTTTTTTCTGCTTTGTGTACTATGGACTGCTGTAGAGCATGCAACATGCAACTACGTTCAGATAAGCCAAGGGATCATTTGCAGTAGTTTGTGGTCCATCAGCATTTCTTAAATTACAAGGTGTTCCCAATGTTGGAGACATAGAGTAGACTTTATTGCCCACTGTCTAAATTTAAATAAATATCAGCAGAAGTGCAGAGTGAACCAAAACTATCTAAACGTACGGGTAAGCATTCAGAGCAAAAAGTCAGTGTTGACTGGAGAGACTCCTGGCACAATGCAAAAAGCAAGTGAAAGGACAGACAAAATGTTCTCTCACTGGAACCAGCATCCTGTCTGAAGAGCTGGATCAAACTATAGTGAAGAATCAATAGTTTAAAACAACAAAAACGTGCCCGCAATCTTAGCTTCTAATTATTGCTCTTTTATTGGGGTAGAATAAAAGCCAGCATGGTGTGCTAGTTAGAATTCTAGACTAGAACCGGGGAGGCCTGCATTCAAACCATGACGCTCACTGTGTGGCAAAAACAGTTTAATAATAGTAGTTCACCACTCTTGGAAGCTGTTAGAGGTCATAGCCTTAATGTATCTATTTTGTCTCTTGCAGAATATTCAGTCAACAAACTGGCAGACAATGAGATTCAAACCACCACCTCCGAATTCAGACATTGGATGGAGGGTTGAGTTCAGACCAATGGAGGTAAATAAGAAACTATCTATTTGATAGATAGTACTGCGAATGAAAACTTTGCAGTCCAAAGCATAGGGTTTGGACCTATGCCTGGGGTGTTGCACCCAATCTCTATCCAAACACAAGTAATAGGTATAGACATCTTAAAATCATGAAGGGCAACTGCTTTTATCTCATGGCTTAATCTTTTCTCCAGAATATAATATTCCACAAATTTTAGCTTCCGCGTACATAAAATAAAACTGAGCGTGTGTGTCACTACTTTGCTAATGCTACGGTATGGGAGACAGTTAGCAGTCCTGGGATTCTCGGAAGAAATTGTGTGGTGAGGGGAAGCTCTGATCTATACATCACTTTCCAGCTTCTAACTGGAATTTCCTTCACTCTGGGGCAGAGACCCCATGTTTGCTTGAATGCAAGATTCCCCCCACCCTGCAAGATAGAATCCACTTAATCTAGTGGGTTGAATCCTTGCAGGCTCAGGGATATTCTGTTCCCAAGATTGTGGAAGAGGGCACAAGCCCAAAGGCCATTCCCAGCCTCCTCACCATTGTGTGAGTTTCAGAGCAACAGAGCAAGCCCTTTATTAGATTACTAGTATCTTGAAGCCCGTTAAATTAACGGGTGCTAGAACATGCAATTCCCCCCGCCCATTCCCCCCTCTCTCCCCCTCCCTTCTTTTCTCCACCCACACGTGCCGGGACTCTCCTGGGCTGCCACCGGCGCTGCTCCTCTGTCGCTGCTCCGCCTCCTCCTCCTCCGCTGCTGCGGTCCATGCCTAGGCAGGGGAGGGGGGAAGGTAGGGGCGGCCAGGGCCCTCTTTCCTTCCTGCCCTCCCCCTGGGCTCGAGCCTGCTTTTGTGAAGGGTTAGCGGGGAAGAATGAGCAGCATCCCCCCACTGCCACCGGCTTCTTGCTGAACGCAGCGGAGGCACGGGGTAGCAGAAGAGATGCTTCACGGAGCAGGGAAAGAGGGGCGGGCGGCGGGCTGCCACCCGCCCCTCCTTCCCTGCTCCCTGTCAAACATCTCTTTCCCCCCCCCCCGGGCTGCTCTTCCTCCCCCCCCCCCATGCACTGTCCCCGCTTCTGTCTGCCTCTGACCCTGCACCGCGAGGGGAACGGTAGGCAGAGGGGTGGGGGGAGAGAGAGAGAGCGTGTGTGTGACGCCTGCTTGCTGCTGGTCGTCGGGGGGGGGGGAGTGTAGGAGAGAAAAAAGGGGGTAAAGCAGCCTCTGTCTCCTTGCCTTTCCCAACCCACCCAGAGCTGAGCCCGCCACACGCCGGGTGGGGGTGGGGAACGGCGGCGGGGAACGCGCGCTCGCGTCTCAATCCCTCACAGTCCCTTCCCCTCTTCCCCTCGCGTTATTAATTGGGAGGCGAGGCGCGGAACGGCAGTTTGGAGGGGAAGCCGTTGAGCGAGAGAGAACCGCATTCCGCCCCCCCCCCGGCTCTGTGTGCGTCCAGTCTCTGCGTCCAATCCCTGTGTCCGTGGGGCACATGCTCAGTAGCACGGAAAACGGGACACACGGAATCTGGATGCAGAGACACAGGGACTTTATTATATAGGATAAAAAAAGATTTCAGACTGTGAACTTGCTGCTCAACCGTGTTAGTGATTTTTCTAGCACGCTTGTCCGTCTTATCTTTGGTGATTTCTCAATCCCTAGGTCCAGTTAACAGACTTCGAAAATTCCGCCTATGTTGTCTTTGTAGTGTTGCTGACTCGAGTCATTCTCTCCTACAAACTGGATTTTCTCATTCCTTTGTCCAAGGTAAGAGGAGCATTTTCTTCCTCGGTCTAATATACTCAAACTGTGAAAACATTTCTTATTCTCATCTAAGGTGAGAATTGACTTAAAAGTACACGTGCTCCCCTTTGTATGTATTACAGCTTTTTTTTTTTTTTTAATGGCTTTTGTTAGTCTTTTAAAAATTCTGTTCATGGTTTGGGATCCAAGGTTATGTGAACGGAAGGCAGCTCACACAACTGAATCTTCTCCATCCTCAAAAGGCCTCTCTGGAGTGTGAGGGGGGCCTTGCAAATGGCATAGGCTGTGCTTGAAGAAGGATCCCTTGAGAACAGGGAATTGCCTAAATGTGTATGGAGGCACTCTGTTGGCACAGTGGTCCTCTCTCCAGTTTTGGGAAGTACTCCCTTTAGGAACGTGCTGCTAAGGGGAGGAAGAGGGGAAAGTTGCATGCGTGGTCTTCTGCTCATTTAATTGTATGTAAGTGCTTGCTCTGTTCTTGACTTCACTGTATTCCAGCACTCCAAATTTCTGAATCCAGCTAGGATTGGTATTGCCAGTGGAAATGGAATGAACCACTCCCCGTTGAGGTTGAGATAGTTAGCCTGCATAGTTTAGCTACTCCTTCCCCTCTCAAAACCTCAATTTCTGCTGCGATAGTGTGGAGCAACCTCCACACAGAGCACTTTTAAGGCGCAGTACCACTCATGATAGGGCATCTACCCAAACCAGATTCTGTGTGTCAAAAGTTTCCCAACGTATGCACATGATCATAGGAGCTTAGACACAGGGCCATGATTTGTGGCAACAGCCCTTTAAGAGTACTTCCATGTTAGGGATGAGGCTGTGCTTTATTGACCCCTAAAATGCATTTGTTCTGGTGCTACCAAACGATGGCATAGTTGTAGGGTTGTTTTTGGCTGTCGGGAATACTTAGAAGCCAGAGGTAGTGGTTTCCCCCTGATCTTCAGCTCTTCCTTTCTTCCTGCTGCAGCAGTCCTTCCCTGAGCACCACAGAGCTTCATTTCACTCCTAGAGTGGATGTTAGGATCCAAACCGTTGTGTTGACATTCAAGACGTCTTGGTGATGGGAGATGTCACCTTGCAATCAAAAGACTTGTGCTTCTAGGAAGCTTTTTGAAGCTTGTTTTTTTTCTTTCTGCCTTTCTGGAATACAGTAATACCTCTGGTTACGAACCGTCCTCCTTGCGAGCTCCGCCAACCCGGAAGTAGTCGCTCCGCTAACCCGGAAGTAGTCGCTCCTGGTTGCGAACTTTGCCCCGGGATGTGAGCCAGAGGTGTGCATGCAGCAGGAGGCCCCATTAGCAAAAGCGCACCTCAGGTTAAGAACAGTTTCGAGTTGAGAACGGACCTCCGGAACAAATTAAGTTCGTAACCAGAGGTACCACTGTGTGTGTGTATATATTTGCTCATTAGCATTGTTGCCAGTTTGTCCGTTATCAGGACTCTTGTGATATTTTCCCTTAAAGCTCCAAATCCTGGATCTGTCATAGGTGAGCATTTGAGTTTCCTCTTTTCAAGATCATATTTGAAGTGACTAACATATCCTATGAGTTATGGGTATCCTCGATATGTCCCCAAAACGTTCAGAATCTGTTAGCCACCATGATAGCCCACAAGTGGGTTAGTTCACTGAAATAGTAAATTTGAGAATGAATAAAAACATTTTTTTTAAGCATGTGTGCATACTTCAGATCTAACTCTTGGAAAACTCTCTTGCAGTCAACTTGGTTTCAGTTGGTTAGAAGCAGCAAGCATATAGACACATTGCAACGGAGAAACTGCAGTAATATGCCTATGTGTATTATAGTCTGGATAGAATATTTTTGCTCTTCAAAAACATGTCTTTCCTAGTAAGCAATACCGTAAAGATCAAAGGTAGAACAACCATCTCCCCTTCCCCACCCCCAAAGAAGTCATCTGGCAAAAAATTGCTTCGTGTGTACAAGCCCAAATTTTGCAACTATATTAGTAATGCTGGATGCTTCAGGTGAACCATTCAGCATTTTAAGCCTTTAAAGTATGGCCTTAGATGCTCCAGATTCTTCTATAGCTGCATTTCTAGTTGAGTTACAGCTGGGACAGATGCTTGTCATGCTTCTGTATTTTTTTCTTCCCTTGCTGTGTGATTCCTCTTCCACCTGTATACTCTTCATCTCCCAACTCCCCAAAGGTGTATTTCTTCTTCCTTCCATAGATTTGTGCTGTGTTTGTCATAAAACCTTTCTAGTGCATAGTATTTTTACACAGCTCATTCCCTTTTGGAGGTCTCATTGTGTGTCATGCAAATTATTTGTTTTCTATTTTCTTGTTTTCTTTGCCTACTGTGCGTTAGGCCACTTTACATTGTGAGCATTGTGTGTGGTTTACTTGAAGTGCTCTGAGATTTTGGTTGGCTTTTTATCCAGAAATTTGGAGCCAAGCCTTTACAGTCGTACCTTGGATCCCGAACGCATTGCAGGTCGGAATGTTTTGGCTCCCGAATGCCACAAACTCGGAAGTGCAACCAATCAGAAGCCGTGCTTTGGAATCTGTTCCGGAAGTCTGTTTGATTTCCAAAATGTCCGGAAACCAAAGCATGGCTTCTGATTGGCTGCAGGAAGCTCCTGCAGCCAATCAAAAGCCGCGGAAGCCCTGTTGGGCGTTCAGGTTCCAAAAGAACATTTGCAAACCGGAACAATCACTTCCGGGTTTGTGGCGTTCAGGAGCCAAAATGTCAGAGTTCCAGGGTGTTTGGGATCCAAGGTACGGCTGTAGTTGCAGAAGTAGGGTTCCACTCCAAAGTATAGTTCTGGTAAAGGTAAAGGTATCTCTGACCGTTAGGTCCAGTCGCGGACGACTCTGGGGTTGCACGCTCATCTCGCTCTATAGGCCGAGGGAGCCGGCGTTTGTCCGCAGACAGCTTCCGGGTCATGTGGCCAGCATGACTAAGCCTCTTCTGGCGAACCAGAGCAGCCCACGGAAACGCCGTTTTACCTTCCCGCCGGGGCAGTACCTATTAATCTACTTGCACTTTGACATGCTTTTGAACTGCTGGGTGGGCAGGAGCTGGGACTGAACAACAGGAGCTCACCCCGTCATGGGGATTCAAACCGCCAGCCTTCTGAATATTCTCATTTTGAGGTTTTCGGAGACCCTTGCCCAAATCAACTTCTTTGCAAAAAACAACCCTGTGTCTTGCAGAAAATTCTAGGCGGTTTTGTAGGATGTGCACTTGGCCTGGAAAGATGCCTAATACTTCCCAGAAGCTGCACGGTTTGGAAGTTTTCTGTAATAGTTTGGCAAACCTCGCTTGACAGGGTGAGCACTGGGAATGTGGGAAGCTACGTTACGACCAGGTGGGACGTTTCTCTATCTAGTCCAGTATTGTCTGCACTGACTGGCAAGATCCCAAGCAGAAGTCTTTATCCTTTTAAAAGGAGATGCTGGGAACTGAACCTGGTGCTAACAAAGCACACCAACCCATTTTGCATTGAACTTCCCGCAAGAAATCAGACTTTCAAGCTGAGCACTCTGGTTCCGTATGAACGTGAATGTTAAGCTATGAAAGGGGGAAATGCCTCTCTCTGTGTGTGTGATGTCTAGTTGCTTTCTATATATTTCTATATATTTAAGCTAGTAAGTAAGTGAACAGCTCAGAGTCATCTCAAATTGCTAAATTCCTCCCTACGGTTGTGTACATGTATAAACAAATGTGTGCCCAGAATAGCTTGTGAGGTGGCAACCATTTTTCATCGTGGTTGCTGTCGGAGGAACTGCAGTTGTGACCAAGTAGATGGCTTGCTGATTCACCCTGAAGTTTTTCCCAAGTGCTACTTGTGTAAATGATCACATTTAGGAAGCCAGATGTGTAAGCCAACCCTATGAAAAGCAGTTTCCAAGACTCTCAGACCTAGACTGAACATTTTCCTTGCTACCACCATCTAGTATATAACCTTTCCCCACCCCCACCCCACATCTCCTTTCGCTAGGTGGATGAGAACATGAAAGTAGCTCAGAAACGGGATGCTGTTCGGCAAGGCATGTTTTATTTCAGAAAAGACATTTGTAAAGGTAGGCTCCTGTTTGTTTGTTTTTTCTAGACGCTTGAAGTATATATGATGACCATGAATCTAACTGTTTTCTCTGGCTGTTCTGTGTTCTCTTTCCTCCTCCCCAAAATGTGTCTTCCTCTGAAAAGGTGGCAATGCTGTAGTGGACGGATGTGGGCCAGCTCAAAATGGTACAGAGACAGATTCTGAAGAGTATACCTTAATGAGCATAGATACAATAATCAATGGAAAGGTGAGGACGGCTTCTACATTTTAAAGAAGGCGGAAGCTTCGTATAAGATGCAGGGAAGTGTAGAAGCTTACTCTTGCCTCTCCTGGTGTCTATACCTTGGATGCTCTGCTCCTTGGTCCAGCGACTTCCAATCAGCCCAGTACCCACCCACGACCCCAGGCACCCCCAAACTGCGGCCTTCCAGATGTTTTGGCCTACAAGAGTTTGGATTTGATATCCCGCTTTATCACTACCCGAAGGAGTCTCAAAGCGGCTAACATTCTCCTTTCCCTTCCTCCCCCACAACAAACACTCTGTGAGGTGAGTGGGGCTGAGAGACTTCAGAGAAGTGTGACTAGCCCAAGGTCACCCAGCAGCTGCATGTGGAGGAGCGGAGACGCGAACCTGGTTCCCCAGATTACGAGTCTACCGCTCTTAACCACTACACCACACAACTCCCATGATCCCTAGCTAACAGGACCAGTGGTTGGGGAAGATGGGAATTGTAGTCCAAAACATCTGGAGGGCTGAAGTTTGGGGATGCCTGCACTACCCTCCGGGAGTTTTCAGTCTTGGTGTATGAATAGGGATGGGATGGAGAGCAGTTTTTTTAACTTCCTTAACTCTCTCTGGATTGGGCAGGGGTAGGATTAAGTAATGTTGTGGGCCTAAAGCATTCAGGCAGGAATCTCGGATTTGGGACTCCTGAGGACAGAAGATGAAAGATGCTGTTTCACAGACATATATAGAGAGCCCTGTTGGATTGGGCAAAGCCCCGTCGAGTTCAACATTCTGTTTACACAGCGGCCAACCAAATACCTTCGGGATGTGGCGCTGTAGTTTCGTTGTTTTGTTTTGAAATTTATATCCCACCTTTCCGCCAAGAATCTCACGGTGGCATACATGGGAACTCCCCATTTTATCCTTAGAAACAACCCTGTGAGGCAGGTTAGGTTGAGACAGTGGCTGGCCCAAGGTCACCCAGATCTTAATTGGTTGAGTTGCCTGTTTTTCATTTTGACTTGGCCTATAAGGCAAGGGTGAGGAACCTCTTGCCCTCTAGGATGTTGTTGGACTACAACTCCCATTATTCTGCTGGGGCTGATGGGAGCTGGAGTTCAGCAACATCGGGAAGGCCACAACCGGTTAAGTTTATGGGGTCTCAAACTAAAAAAAAAAAAAGACTGCTAAGACAGGTTGAGAATCCCTTGGAAGAGGAAACCATGGATTTGAAGTATTCGACTAAAGGTTAAACTTTTAATTTCAGTTATGATCTGCTTCTTGCAGGAAGGAGTATTTCCTGGATTAATTCCAGTTTTGAACTCTTACCTTGAAAACATGGAAGTGGATGTAGATACAAGGTGCAGCATTCTAAACTACCTGAAACTCATTAAAAAGAGAGCATCAGGTAAGGAAACGCTCTTGGCATCACCAGCGATACAGGTTTTCTGGAAGTATTTGAATCAGAAAGCTTTTAATGTCCTAAGTAGAATACAGTCATACCTCATGTTACGGCTGCTTCAGGTTATGTGTTTTTGGGTTGCGGAACACGGGAAACCCGGAAGTACCGGAACAGGTTACTTCCGGGTTTCACTGCTTGCGCAAGAACAGAAGCACTAAATCGTGCTTCACGCATGCGCAGAAACGCCAAATCGTGCCTGCGCAGACGCGTCACTTCAGGATGTGAATGCTGCGGGTTTCGGACGTGCCTCCGTCGCTGATTACGTCCGCAACCCAAGGTTCCACTGTAGTACATGATGCAGCCTGCTTAGATTTTTGGTTTAATTTAATTTTACTTTATATCGCCTTCTGTTTTGCCAACTCCTTTTATCACATGCATGCCTTTTTATTTGCAGTGGCCTTAAAGTTAACTATAACTTTGAATGCAAATCACCTTTCCATTTTATCCATTTGTTTTTGCTAGTTGTTTCCCCCCCCCCAATAAAAGTAAAACATTCAGAAATTTAAAAACGCTGTAGAAAAACGGGAATGCAAAAAAATGTTTTTGTGGATGATGATAGGGAATGACGATAGAGAAACTTGGTGGAACTTGTTTTACAATGTGGTTTGTGAAGTACAGTCGTACCTTGGAAGTTTAATGCGTTGCGAGTTGAACGTTTTGGCTCACGAGCGCCACAAACCTGGAAGTGAGTGTTTCGGTTTGCAAACGTTCTTTGGAACCCGAACGTCCGACGCGGATTCCACAGCTTCCGATTGGCTGCAGGAGCTTCCTGCAGCCAATCGGAAGCTGTGCCTTTGTTTCCGAACGTTTTTGAAGTCAAATGGACTTCCAGAACAGATTCCGTTCGACTTCTGAGGTACAACTGTATCTGAAAGTGGTGTTTTACTATTGAAAGCCAATGAGTGCTTTACCTGTATGCCTTGTGTTGGATATGCAGATAGTTTGAGACAGCACCTTGGAGCTTTAATTCAGTTATAAAATGGCCTTGCAAAGTAAGTTAACTCTTAAAACAGAAAGCAAAGGGATGGGTATATATTCTCACATAGATAAGAAAATGTGAATTTGTGTGATGTTTTCTTCTCCCCCAGGAGAATTAATGACAGCCGCTCGATGGATGCGAGAGTTTGTCGCAAACCACCCAGCATACAAACACGACAGTGTGATTACCGAAGAGATTAATTACAGCCTGATTTGGAAATGCTACCAAATTGCCGAAGAGCAAGTTGAATGCCCTGAACTACTTGGTAACAAAGTAAAATACAGCGGAACTAAAAGCGGCACTTTTTGATGAAAGGTTTTGATCCATTGTGGAGGGGGCGGGGGACATTCTCTGCTAAAGCACTAGCTATATTTACTGGTGTGAATACCTGCAGTTTCATAGTGTGAAGACCAAAAATGGTTCTACTGCACTATTAAGATGGGCCAATCTGCCTAATATTCTCTTAAACTTCCTACAATAGGTGTATTCTTATATTTAAGGTTTATACTGTGTACATGTAAATAGTAAAATATTTTTTTGATTTAACATCACTGTATTTTAATAACATTATACTGAAAGTCATTGTGAACCAGCTTGTAACTTTTTATATGCTTATTCTGGAAGAGAGAAAAAAGTCCATGTTCTCAAACAGCTTTGCAAAGGTACTGTATGGGTACTTGTATATTATCAGCATTCCAGACCTTGAATGTTTACTCTGACTTTTGTTACCTGGAATGCACTGAATCTACTGTACTTTAAAGAAAAGAGAAGAAATCAGAACCCGATTCACATAGATATACCTTCCTGTTCTGCCAAGAGAAGAGATAATAGCAGTGCCTATCCTTCTGCCACACTGACGTTGGTGGAATCGGTAGACATTAGTCCTACTGTTGTAAATGGAATACGGCGAATCTAAAATTCTCCCTCCTTTATTCGGTTTGGGTATAAATTGGTATATGTTCCTACACTAAGGGTGCTTTTGCCCTTTTTGCAAAAGTCTTTGACACCTTCAGTTAAATGGGAACGTGTCACTGATGTGTTGCTTCCTAATAGACAGAGAATCTTTTTTAAGTTCCTTCGAAATCGCTTGTCGCAGAGGAGTAATTAATGATTGGCACGAGCATCCTCTGTGGTTGAAGGTAACATGACTCTAGTTCGGGTAACGGGAGTTACTATAACTCCAGTATGTTCTCACTTTATTTTCTGGCCGAGTTCATGCAGTGGTGGCTTGTCACCTGATGGTCAGACTCAATCAGCAGATTGAGGAAAGAAGCAATTTTTGGTGATTTCTCTCCCACCCACCCCACCCCACCCCAAAAAAAAATGTTCCAGAAGGTCCCTTTACAGGGCAAGGGGGGAGGGAATCAACAGTTGAGCACCTCCATTCTGCTGCTGCAGTCTTTCCACCTCATATATTTTCCCAGGGCATAAGATCTGGAGCCATGATGGAGAATCAGGCAAGTGCCTCAGCCCATTCTTCAGCTCCACTATACCTGCAAGAAACTCACTGCATACCTGGAAAGAACCAAATTGCACATCTCTTCGCTCTTTTAAAAGCTTGAAAGGAAAACGAGAGCTCCAGTTCTGTCTTAAAGTCTAGACTTGGATGCAGCACAAAAATAAAGAGGATATTAAATTGCAGCAAACAGATTGCAAGATGCGGTTTCCTCTCTCTTTGTGACGCAGTTAAACGTGCCCAACATTTCTTATAACCTGTATCCTCTTTAGTATCTAACTAATGATTTCAAGAAGAATCATGAAATGCACTAATATATCTGTGAGTCAGGAACCTCTGAAACATAAAGGAATTGTATAGAATTTAAGACTAAAGACAGTTGCTGTGATTTGTACATAATAATAACCTGAGATTTAGTGGGGGGGGGGAGAAGAGGCTTTAATATTATCTGCTTAAAGTAAGAGTACAGTAAGTCGCTTTTACTGTATGATAGGTTATGAAATACTTAATAACAAGCGTATATAAATATCCTAAGGTGTAGTGACTTACAAAGAGCCCGTGGGGAAAAACTGCAGTAAAACTGCGTCGATAACCATATGCCTGCCGAGAGATTAGAACTCATTTGGTGTTCATAAGTGTGCATTAGGAAGTGCTTGTATCAGGTTGCAACTGAGGGGGGGCACAGGCTCACTCATCTGTGGAATGAACAGAAATTTGCAATATATGGTGGATGTCTGAGTGTAAATCTAATTCATAGACATATTTTCCACAGAAGTTGAAAGCAAATAAAGTTTTTTTAAAAAGAACCTAAATCGTATTGTCTGTTTCCTTCGCATACCCTTCTGCTGTTGGCTTAGCACCTGCCCTGCCACCACTGCTGAGGAAAAGTGAGCTGCTCCTATACGAAATTACAGTTCAGCTTCTTTGAGCATCCGTGTGGAAGGGAAACTTGAAATGTAATAATAATAATAATGTTGTTGTTGTTTAGTCGTTTAGTCCTGTCCGACTCTTTGTGACCCCATGGACCATAGCACGCCAGGCACTCCTGTCTTGCACTGCCTCCTGCAGTTTGGTCAAACTCATGTTCGTAGCTTCGAGAACACTATCCAACCATCTCGTTCTCTGTTGTCCCCTTCTCCTAGTGCCCTCAATCTTTCCCAACATCAGGGTCTTTTCCAGGGAGTCTTCTCTTCTCATGAGGTGGCCAAAGTATTGGAGCCTCAGCTTCACGATCTGTCCTTCCAGTGAGCAATAATAATAATAGTAATAGTAATAATAATAGTAGTAGTAGTAGTAGTAATAATAATAATAATAATTTTCTTCCTTTCCTTCCTTCCTTTTTTCTTTCTACTCCGTCCATCTGGCTGGGTTTCCCCAGCCACTCTGGGCAGCTCCCAACAGAATTTTAAAAACACGATAAAACATAAAACAAAAAACTTCCCTAAACAAGGCTGCCTTCAGATGTCAGGTAGTTATTTGATGGGAGGGTGTTCCAAAGGTTGGGTGCCACTACCAAGAAGGCCCTCTGCCTGGTTCCCTGTAACCTCACTTCTCGTAGTGAGGGAACCGCCAGAAGGCCCTTGGCAGTGGACCTCAGTGTCCAGGCAGAATGATGGGGGTGGAGACGCTCCTTCAGGTATACTGGGCCGAGGCTGTTTAGGGCTTTAAAGATCAGCACCAACACTGAATTGTGCTCAGAAACGTACTGGGAGCCAATGTAGGTCTTTCAGGACCGGTGTTATGTGGTCTCGGTGACCACTCCCAGTCCTCCTTTAGGGATAGGAGGATCGCACTGTGGCGTAACGGTTAAGAGTGTTGGACTAGGACCTGGGAGAGCAGGGTTTGAATCCCCACGCAGCCATGAAGCTCACTTGAGTGACTGGGCCAATCACCATCTCTGGGCACTTGACTTAGCTCACAGTGTTGTGGTGAGGGTGTAATGGGGAGGAGGAGAACCGCCCACAGCACCTTGAGATCCTTGGAAAATAAAGGCAGTACTGTATTGAAATGAAATGAATATATATATATATAGCAGGAATGAGGAAGCAGTAGTAAGGTGAACAGCTGTGGGATAAATCACTTGGGCAAAGAGTTGAAGCGGTGTGGCAATTGTGAACTGGAGAGCCTGGGGCAGGGGGAATATACAGGTGAAACTAGGAAAATTAGAATATCGTCAAAAAGTGCATTTATTTCAGTAATGCAACTTACTAATTTATTATTATTATTTTTACAAATGCTTTCTTTTGGAAATTCCGCAGTAATAAAATGAACAGTTACAATAATACAAAGATAAACAAAAAATAAACATCACTATTACATTTCATTAATTACATTCCATTTATAATTGACCCGCTTAACGACAAATAATTACAATTACAACAAATAAAGGCTTGACATATCTTGCTATGCATGTCATGCATCTATCTCATATATTGGTTTCACCTTTTAAATTGTGTTGCTGAAATCAATGCACTTTTTGACGATATTCTAATTTTCCGAGTTTCACCTGTATAATAAGAGAATCCAGAGGAGAGGTGTTCAGTGTTGCATTTGATGTGAGATAAAGGGCAAGCGCTGTGAAATGTTTCGACATCTCATCCATGTTTTGTCATGAATCCAACATACCTTTCACCTGATTTGTGAAGAGCTCAAGGTATAACAGCATGGCATGTTTCAGACATTCCTAAACTTGCCCTAGTACAAACGTCGAGGCCCTTGACATCGGCATGGCTGTTTGTTTGATTGCCTGAATGGGCAGGGCAAGACTGGTTGATTTAAACACACACACACTGAAGATTTTAGCAGATAGCAACTGCCTTAAGGCACATCAAATCGACTGACATCTAGGTGTGGGTTGCTGAGGCTCTTGACTAGCAGAGAAGGTTCAGAAGGCACATGTCGTCTTGCTAAAAGAGGGAATATTGGTAGAGAAATGGTAATATAGGGTTAATTCTACTGGTAGCAAATAATTGCCGTCCCTTGGAAGTAGCGTATAGTCTCTCGGTGTTAAAAGGACTTTTCTGATTTCTTTCAGGCAGTAGTCTTCAAAGTTTCTGGACCTGAGACTTTTAACCAAATACGCATGTGAAGATCCACTTCTTAACGGTAAAAAATAAGGTTAATAAGGTGGGTTTGTAACAGTAGCCATTACCATCTTCGATCAGGCCATGACCTGGTACTGGGTCCCAACCTAGTAGTTGAAATCCAATTCTGTAAACCAGTCTTTCCCAAACGTGAGTCTCCAGCTGTTTTTGGACTACAGTTCCCATCATTCCTGCCAGCTAGGAATGATGGGAGTTGTAGTCCAAAACCAACTGGAAACCCAAGTTTGGGAAACAGTGCTTTTAAAGCATGAGAGGTCCTTCAGCACATAGGCAACTGTACTGCTCCTACTCCTCCCTACATCGCAGGGGTCCTTTACCTTTTACATCGGGATCATTTCATTTCCCTGCAAGGAGTCGCCTGCATCTCTCTAATCCCTGCAGTACCTTGTATCTGCGAAGGAGGAATTGGCCGCCCCTCATACACTTCTCGCAACCCTTACCGCTATCTGCCTTTTGTGCTTCTCGCAGCGGAACGTGTTGTCAATCTTCAGCTGATCTTCTTAGAGCATAGCGGTCAGCTGAAATACTGTGCTAGGAATGAAAATAGTTTAATTTCCTGTGCAGATACGATGAGCCAGAAGAAGTAATGACAAGCTACCAGGGTGAGTGACCTTTCCCTTTTGTTCAGTGGGCTACATTCAGGCCATGCTGAAATCATAGATTTCTATGCACACAAGGCCCCGCACATTTTCCCATCCAGCAAGCAAGGGGCATCGTCGCAGTCCAGAGACACAATCCAACCAAGCAAAAGGATGCAAAGCTGGGCCAGTGAGAGATGTGGCTTGTGGCCTGGACAGAGTCCCCTGGCCTGGATGCAGAGGTCCCCAAAACGGGGTTCTCCATCCCTGCTGTATAATGGCTTGAGCCAACTGGGTAGAGCAGCTACGGTACTATTTGTTGTCAGGCATATGCTGGCACAGAAATCCTTGAACACTGTGTTATCTGCTCCTATATGCCATTGCGATGAGCCATGAGACTAGACCCAAAGGGCACTTAATGGGACAAACTCTTGAAATCAATTCATTTCAACGACTGAGTATCAAATTCTATTTATTTGGGCTTGCTGCTGCTGCTGCTGCTCAGAATCAGCCCCCCCCCATTCACAGCTAGGCCTTGTGATACCTGGAATATCCAGCTGGTGGCAGTAGTGCTTTTCTTAACATAATGTAGTGGAATACCCTCTATCCTGTGAAGGTGATGGGCGGATGCAGAACCTTATTTTTAAAACGATGAGCAAGGGCAACAGTCGTAAATGTGTGAGTGTGTGCGTGTGAAGGATCCTGTGGAAATTATTCGTACCTGCCATTGTCTCTTAATTTTCACAGTGAGTTCATTTCCCCCAAAACTTTCTGATGAGAAACATTTTAAAATGAAAGCCTGAAGTTTTATTGCACCACCCAAAATCGTGAGGCTTTTGCTCTGAAAGCCTAAGATCTGGTGACTCCAGAGCGAAGGAAAATGAACTATACCTTTAAAGCGCAATGCTTCCCCTCAAGGAATTATGGGCGCTGTAGTTTATCCGTCACAGAGTTCCTATTCCTAGCTACCCTTAACAAACTACAGTTCCCAGGATTCTTTGAGGAGGGGGCGGAAATGTACTTGGAAAGTTATAGTGTGTGTCTGTTTTGTGCTCTGGTGGGGACGTCTGCCAGGTCAGTGTAGTATCAAATGTTTGGTCACTGGACATTGTGTAAAGGGAACTCTTACTGAGTAGGTGCTGCCTTTTCTGAGCTTTGCAAGACTTAAACTTTGTTTAAAACATCTGGTTTTATCAGCAAATTATAATTTATTGAGTTTTGATGATTAAATGATCTATTAAACCTGATAAATAAAAAGAAAAGATCCATGCAATTCAGAATCCTAAACTCACAGGATTCCAAAATGCGTGGGAGACTTGTCTTGCTTCCTGCTTTTATGCCTCACCCCTCCCACACTGCACTGGAGACCCCACAGTTTGGTAGGGTCAGCAAGCACAACCCTCCTCTTCCCTTCACACGTGTAGGATCAAGGGGTTGAACACTCAAACCAGGTGGCGACAACCCACCATCAAGGACTTCCATGAAGGCAGGAACTCCCAAGCACCTTGTTTTAGAAACTAAGTGCTTGGCTGAACTGCACGGTATTTAAGATTGCCATGCGAGAGCCTTGCGTTGTATCACACAAACGTGTTTTTGGAACCAGAATGGACTAAGCCCTTGTAGTGTTTTCCTTCTCCTTTCTGATTACCCAATACTTTAGGGAGCTGTGAAACCAGGTGCAGAAATGTTTGTACATCTTCTCTGTGAAAAGAAGCCAATCCAGAGTTTCTTGTTTGTTTGTGTTTTGGAGAGAGGGGAGAGGGGACAACCCCTACATCGCAGACTTTAAAACTATGAACACAAGCCTTCAGACTTCCACACCCTTGAGGTGTCAGCCAAAAGCAATACAACTGTTCCTTATTTCAACGGTGCTTAGAAAGTGTCTTGTTTTCTAAGTGTACACAGAACTTAGCTATGAATGGAAAAGATTAATGGGGTGGGCCCGCTATTACAGCGAAACGTGTTAGGGCAAGTATTGGCTTAACATTGTGCACGTAATTTAAGTTTCCCTATTTGAATTCATATCCATTGGTCGTTAAGTGGGGAAATGATTGTTTTGGCACATGTTTTGTCACACAATTGCACCCAATACGGGGGCAAAATATGTGGTCTGAACCACTGAGCCTCTTGGGCTTGCCGATCAGAAGGTCGGTAGTTCGAATCCCTGCGATGGGGTGAGCTCCCGTCGCTCTGTCCCAGCTCCTGCCAACTTAGCAGTCCGAAAGCATAACAGTGCAATTAGATAAATAGGTACTGCTGCGGTGGGAAGGTAAATGGTTTCCTCTGGTTTCCATCACAGTGTTCTGTGGCACCAGAAGTGGTTTAGTCATGTTGGCCACATGACCTGGAAAAGCTGTCTGTGGACAAACACAGCTTCCCTCAGCCTGCAAAGCGAGATGAGCGCCGTAACCTCATAGTTGCCTTTGACTGGGCTTAACTTCCCCAGGGGTCCTTTACCTTTTTTTTTAACCTTAATACTTATGCAAAACTAAACTTAGGAAAATTACTTATCAGCCATGGACACAATGCAGTACACAATGTATAGATGCCACCATGTTGGCTACTACTAATCTAGCTCAATAATGCCAATACTGACTGGCAGCAGCTCTCCAGGGTGTTGGACAGGAAACATTCCCAGTCTGGCTGCGTGAGAGGGAGATAGTTCTGCGAGACTGAATATGTGGTGAATGGGCATGTGTACATTAGTCAAAACTGCAGACAAAAATATATATTAGGAGGAAATTGCACTGAAATGAGCAATTTTGTGAATTGTTTTATTTTTAAAATAATTAGCAAATTGCTGCAGAAATGTGGAGAACTGAATTGAAGATTGGACAGAACCCACATGGGAATATCCATCTATTCCTATTCTCTATCATTTAGTGTCTTAGAAAGATAGGCGAAAGATTATTACAATGGTGGAAATCGAAGAAGAAGAAGAAGAAGAAGAAGAAGAAGAAGAAGAAGAAGAAGAAGAAGAAGAAGAAGAAGAAGAAGAAGAAGAAGAAGAAGAAGAAGAAGAAGAGTTCAGTTAGGAATGTTTCAAAAACCACCAGCCTCCAGTATTATGGGTTCAGGAGAAGTTAATCCCTAGGAGGATTCTTGTAAAGTAGGTGAGGCATGAACCATTCAAACTATACAGCCCCTAGTGTGATGCCTGATAATGTCCTGTTGTAACTTGTCAATTTTTTAAAAAGCAAATGCTTCAAAGAAAGAGACAGCTATTTTTGAGAGATTAGCTCTGATCCATGCATTCAAATTGGTGTGAAATCCATATTTCTCGTTACTGCAAAAGGCTGAAGCCAGATATGGGATTGCATGTGGTTTGCCTTGAGAAGCTCAGAAGAAATGAACCCAACACTCCTAAAATGCACACTCAACAGGGTGTGTGTGTGTGTGTGTGTGCGTGTGTGTGCGTGTGTGTGTGTGTGTGTGTGTGTGTGTGTTTCATCCTGTTGACTCAGGGATTTGCTATTCCTAACATTTAGGTGATTCTTTGATCATTGGTATCACATAGACTTACTGGTGTATATCAAGTTGCTAATATGTGAGTTACCTCCGCAAATATCTTAATTGCTACTGGGTTAAGATTTGCTGCTGAATGTGTGTGTACCATTTGCATGTAACTGGAAGTTGATATGATAAGATGGCACAACGAGTTTATGACAGTTTGTGCAAATATAAGTTCTTTGGGCTGTTCTGGTGCTTATTTTTGCTTTTGCTTCAAGAGCTCGTATATTACCTCCTATATTTGGGTATCATTCGGTCTGCATGATGGATGTCTTTTGCAATTTTATTCTAGAGGCAGACTGTGGCGCACTTTTATCTACCTCATTTTATTATACTATTGTATACTTCAATGAAATAAACTAATATCATAGTTTCCAAGCAGTATACAGCAGAGATATAGCATATATCATGAAATCAGTTATAAGTAACCCTTTTTAAAATCTCAACAGAAAGTAGAACAGTCGGATGTCATCCTAGAGTGAATGTTTTCAATCATTCCTTTTATGTAACTGACAGATGGAAAATCGGAAGTCCTTTTTATCTCTCACTTCTTTCTTTATTTCTTGGTGTGCTCTGCTCTGGGTGATTATTTGGGTCCAAGGATTACACACACTTGAAGATGGTGCATGGTTGGTGAAAGACCCTGAGCAAGAGACAGGAATGGGAATATCTCTGAGGTTGAGAGACTGAGAGAAGAAAGGAAATATCCAAAGTGGAGCTGAGAGGGTCCACCTCTTTCTGTGGGAGACAAGACTTTGGAGCTACATTTGAGAGAGGAGTGCCTTTTCTCTTTCTTTTCCTGTTTTTCTTTTGATTAGTTTCTTTTCTTTTCTTGTATTATGAAAAAGCTTTAACCAAATCTGATGGGGGGGGGGGGGAACTCACTTAAAATGTCTGCTGAAATAAAAAAGGTATTCATTCACTAGACACTGGAAGTTTAAGAAGAAGGGGATCTGTCTGTTCTTAACCAGGAGGGACAGCTACAGAGTTGGACCCACAGTACTGAGTACATGGCTGCTGGTGGATACAGATGTGATGCATCTGATCCACAGAGGACCTCTAACACTGACTTCCCTGAAAATCTCAGTGACTGGGCAGGGATATAAAGTATCTGGCTCACCTTACAAATTATTAAGGTTCTGAGTCTTTTTTGACCTATTGTCAGTCAGGGCCTAGAGTAGACATAGGCTTCGAAGTGAATTCAACAGTTACAACTCTGTACCACAGGCTGCCATGTAAAACAGAAGGACAACCAAGAAGACAAGATGTGCCATGGCATGCCTTTCCAGGGGACTTTCAGGTTTCAGTCTAAGCACGTGCACATGGGTGTACCCAGCATGGGGCAGGGGGGTGCAGCTGCCCCCCCCTAGAAGGCCAAACCGCAGGCCCGACTAGGGAAGCAAATACCCTGTGCAGGCGCCCTGCTTGTTGACACGGGAGAGGAGGGGGGAGGAAACGCTGCTGGTGCCGCGGCTCCTCGGTGGCGGCTCCTCCTCTCAGCCTGCCCTGCCTACATTTGCACCAATTCCCGCCCACTAAAGCCTTTGCACCTCCCAATGGAAAGCCCTGCCGGGCGGCAACTTCTCCTGCCTGAGAGTCCTGCTGGACTGGCAAGCGAAGGAGACGTGGCTCCCTGCATTGGTTGCAGCTGCTGCCGCGCTCTACCTCCCGGTAGGCTGCACTGCAATCGTCGGCGCCGCGGGCTGAGAATTGCCCCCTGAGACTCCTCCTGGGCCGGGAGAGAAAGTGCACCGACAGGAGCCAGTTCAGCCTCGGTGGGCAGAAGCCCGCAAAGGAGGAGTGGGGGGCGGTGCCTGAAGGCGGTGGTCGTGGCTGCTGCAAGGAAGCTGCGTGGGGGCATTTGCACCGGATTGCCGGCGGAGTAGCCCAGCGGCAGTGACCCTTCCTCGCCGCCCCCCACCCCCGGCAATAGGAAAGGAGCTGCCTTGGGGGACGGCACAGCTCTCCGCTCCCCCTGTATGCATTGCCCTCTCCAGGCATTGGCTGCCGTTTCCTTCTTTGCAATGTGCCCCCCCCAGCCGCTCTCCCTTGCTGCCCCTGCCGAGAGAGGGGCGTTGAGGGCGGGGGAGCCGCCGTCGTAGGGTCGCAGCTGGGGGAGCTCGCCTGCGCTGCGCCACCCCACCTTTCCCATCTTTTGCTCCCTTGCGATGGGGAGGCGGCGGTGGCAGCTTCTTCTTCTTCTTTGAGGGTCTCAGCTTGGCAGGGGGGTCCCCAGTATCTTCCCAGGCCACGGGGGGTGGCCCCCCACGACTACCGTGTTTCTCACATTTTAAGACACGTCTTATATTTAATTTTACTCAAGAAAACAAGCCTATGGCTTATTTTGGGGGGGTGTCTTATTCGGGGGCTGGATCATAACAGGGAAATGATTTTTTATATGGATTTTACAGATGCTGTACAACTGGCTGTGTTTATTTCTCTATTTAGAAATCACGTTTCTCTCTCTCAGGACTGATTAGCCAGATGCTGCCAGAAATCACAATTGGCTTTATCAAATAGCTGTTAAGTACTTTCCTTTGATGCCCAGATCTCATGGCTACAATAAGGTTATTGTACAATAAGGCTACAAAACCTTATTGTAGCCATGAGATCTGGGCATCAAAGGAAAGTACTTTCAGGATAAAGGCAAGGTGATAATAGGAAGTTGTCTTTATCTATCTCCTTAATCTCCTCTTTCATATGCATAACCTTTGAAGCCTAGGAATGCAAGTTGTCTGGGTCTCTCGGCAAAACGAGACGGGAGGGGATGTCAGTTTTAAAAAAACCACCCGCGTGTCTGCGAGAGCTCGCCACTTTCCTACCGTAGCTGCAGTTTGCCTGCCTCGCTCTCTGTCTCGGACATCAAGAGGAAATCAACAGGCAACTCATGGCTGGGCACATACCGGTAGAATGGAAGGGGGAAAAGATGAGGGGAAGCGAGAGGTGGGCTGTGTGTGTGTGTGAGAGAGAGAGAGGGGGGGCACAGGGGGAGAAAAAAGAGACGCGCACAGGGGGAGAAAAGGAGACGCGCACAGGGGGAGAGAAATAGACGCGCACAGGGGGAGAAAAAGAGACGCGCACAGGGGGAGAAAAAAGAGATGCGCACAGGGGGAGAAAAGGAGACGCGCACAGGGGGAGAGAAATAGACGCGCACAGGGGGAGAGAAAGAGACGCACACGGAGGTCATTCATGAGGCAGCGTCTTTAATCGCTCCTCTTTTCTTCTTCGTGCCTTCCTCTCCTCTCCACCGCAAATGCCACTTTTGTCCTCTTCACCAAGTAGAGCTCACATACGGTAGCACTACGGCTTATTTTTGGGGTATGTCTTATATTTTTTCAACACATGAAAATCGTGCCATGCCTTGTTTTATAGGCACGTCTTAAAATGTGAGAAACACGGTAGCAGACCTCTGAGCTCCTTCCCCATCCCAGATATATAGGGTGGGAACTGGCAAGGCTTCAGGGGGACCTGGAGGAGGGAAAGCGGGGCCCAAAGGGGTTTTTCAGGGGGGTGGCTAGCCGTAAATTGATGGGAGTGGTGTTTTCAGAGCAGGGCCCTCTTAAGCATACCTGGCGCCGTGATGTGACAGATCCCTCTGGTACCCCCCACCCGCCCCGTTTCCCGGCGCGGTGGGCGCAGATCACTGCGCGGCTGCCGCCTGGAGGGCCGGAGCCCTGCGCAACCCAGCCTGGGCGTAGGGCCGGCCCTGGGCCAGGGGGTGCTGCCCGCCCCATGTTGTGGCGCGCCTGCGCACCTCCGGAAAGCAGCCTGAAGCCGCTGAACAGCTGAGAAGCGCGTCTGGGGCGGCCTCCGCCGCGCCTCTCAGCGGGCGCAGTGGCGCCCCTGGTGGCCTGGCGCCCTGGCGCTCCATGCCACCGGACCCGGGCCTAGAGATGGCCCTGCTTCAGAGCAGGGGGATTTTGTGTGAGAGAGTTTAGGGGGTTCATTTAGAGGCTGCAGCCGCCGCCGAGTCATCGGGCCCGCTGGCCCTGTATCCCCGCCCACATTCCCACTTTGTGGCCCCTCCCCTCCCATGCCTTGGCCCCGCCCCTGAATGACCATGGCTTGCCCCCCCCCTAGTTTTGATCCTGGGTACGCCCCTGCACGTGCATATTTACTCCATGGGCTTGTTCCCAATAAATGAGGCAAAGAAGAACTGGATCTGAGCTTTTGCTGAGTTGTGCCCAAACCCCAATGAGCTCAACGAACCTTACAAGTACAGAAGGCACATTTTTCTCCTCGTCTCCTTGATAGGGAAAATGATTTTATTCAATGCATGAGAAAGTCTTGATGCTGCAGGCATTCGGTTTCCAGCACACTGTATCTTGGACAAGGTCAGAAAAAATACAAATGATAAAACAAGGAGTTTGGAACGAGATTTCCTTTTTCCTGGGTGCTACTGATAACTTATCCTTCTGTGGGGAGAGATTACAGCTGTTTAAAAGATGCAAATGACTTCAACGACAACAAGGAAACAATTCATGACATTATGCTTGAGAAATTTGCTTTTTCAATATTATTATTTTTTAAAAAAAAATGCAGTTTGAAACCTTTGTGTTTCTAAGAACAGTGTTGCATTCCTCTGGTTTTCTTTGTCTTCTTTGAAAGCACTCACTGTACTCTGGAACAAAATGGCATCTACTGTGTTTTCAGCAGAGAGATAAAGACTTTCTTCGGTTCAATGTGCCAAAGCTCATCAGTCTTATCTTAATTTCTTTGACCTTATTTCTCAGGGCTTGGATACATACTGAAGAATATGACGAGTTTTGGATACAGGAAAAAGATGGGGTCTGGGATCTAAGGAGCTGGCAAAGCTCACCCAGTAGAATTTTTGGCTGCTTCTTGTAGTCAAAAGACAACTGACCGACTTGACAATAGATCTCTATTTCCCTGCGTTTCAGAGATGCATTGTTTAGGGACTGGAAGCACTTTCCCAGTGAGTTTTGAGGCATGCCCCAAATATGTCTGGGATTGACTATTTCCCCTTGTAAATCTTGGTGGTTATCAGATTTCAGACATTCAGAGACAAACGAGACGCAATCATCATTCTGTGACGGGAATTCCCAGTACCATTTTTCTGTTCCAAAATGCCAGAAGAGGAGGGAGATTCTAACCTAATTCCTCTGTGTCACAGCCCTGATCCAAATCCCACTCCTCCCCAAGCAGTTAGTCATTAAAGGTAAAGGTAAAGGGACCCCTGACCATTAGGTCCAGTCGTGACCGACTCTGGGGTTGCACGCTCATCTCACATTATTGGCCGAGGGAGCCGGCGTACAGCTTCCAGGTCATGTGGCCAGCATGACAAAGCCGCTTCTGGCAAACCAGAGCAGCACATGGAAACGCCATTTACCCTCCTGCTGTAGCATTTTGACGTGCTTTCGAACTGCTAGGTTGGCAGGAGCTGGGACCAAGCAACGGGAGCTCACCCCGTCACAGGGATTCAAACCGCCGACCTTCTGATCAGCAAGCTCTAGGCTCAGTGGTTTAACCACAGCGCCACCTGGGTCATTAGTCTACTACTAATAACGATAGCTTCAGCAGAGATTTGGACTGGAGCCTTCTGTAGCTATTGGGGGGGTGGGATTTGGATTGGGAGGTCTATAGCATGGGGGCAAGGAGTTAGACCCACAGCAGGGCTGTGATCAAAATTGTGGAGGGGGGCACTGCTGCTTCTAATTAATTAAAAAAAACAAGGGTATTCCAGTTGCGGAGGCCTCACAACACACCTGCTTTTGACCCTCACTGTATCAGATCTAGGTAGCTTTCTGTTATTCTGTTTCTGTGGGCTGGTGTTGGAGCAGATGAGCAAAGAAAAGAGATGCTTCTTTGGGAAGGGAAGAACACTTTTAAGAAATTGGAGGACAGGTTTTTCGTATAGCACTCTCCCTCCCCCCTCTCTTTCTTTCTTTCTTTCTTTCTTTCTTTCTTTCTTTCTTTCTTTCTTTCTTTCTTTCTTTCTTTCTTTCTTTCTTTCTTTCTTCTTTCTCCTTTCTCAGATGATCTTAGCCTCACTAAATGACTGTTAACAGACTGCTGAGACATCATTTCCTTGCTGTTGTTGTTGTTGTTGTTGTTGTTGTTGTTGTTGTTGTTGTTGTTGTTGTAAAACCAAGGTGGGAATGGGGAGATCTGATCTAATGTAAGGTTACTTTTCAACTCCAAAACATTTTGTATGGGGACTGATTTGTAAATCCAGGGACTGTCCCCGGGAAACGGGGACGTCTGGTAACCTTAATCTAATGTGATCTGCAAAGACCTGCTAAGATGCTTCTGGGCTTCCCAGTAACAGCCCTAAAAGGACCAATTAAACCTATTCTTTTAAGGATATTATCTGTGCCTGCTGGATCAGTTTCCTCCACTAATTGTTTTTGGTCTCGCAGGAACAGCCATCCAGCACACTTTTAAAAGAATGGATGTGCTCCAAAAGAGCTGGAATACATCTTCTCTATGAGCTGCTTTTTGTTTCGGATGAATTTGCATGCAGTCAATAACAAGGCTGTTCAACTGGAGCTGAAAAAACAGCCTTACAATGCCAGGCCCTGAATGGCTCCTCTGTTAAAGAGGATGAACCATTTAAGCCACAGGAGCACATGAGAACTCTGATTGGCTTCCACAGGATTGGACCAATCCATAAGCATTTCCTCACTGGCTTTGACCCCCTCGGGCTCTGCTCTCAAGTTGCGATGAACACAACTTGAACTGCGCTGGAAAGGGGGCAGTGGAGGCAACATTAGCAGCAGGATCTCTTGGCTTTAACAGTGATTACAAATATTAAATTTCTAAACGTTCAGCAGAAAACATTCACTTTTCTAATGGCTAAACGAATGCCTTTGTACCCCTACGTTGACAGGAAACAAAATGCTACCAAGGTGAATAAAATCGGAATTGCTCGCAGCATTGAATCAAAGCACCCAAAAGGCCAATTATTATGACAGGGGTGTGTCAAGCGGGGTGCAGGCCACGCACTGTCAGGGATGGTGTGCTTTGTGCTTCTCACAGTGGTGACTTCAAACACACATTTTTACTCTCCTCACCACCACCACCACCCAAAAGGGATGAGCTGCAGACTTCCATTCATGCAAAAGGAATGTACTCAGAAGAAGAACACAATTGGGACTGAGTCTAAACCTGCTCCGCAGACCCCAGCCGCTCCTTTATTTTGTTATATAGGTAGCTTATGCATCAGCTAGGTTGCTCAGTTTAGATGGACACTGATTTTGCAGGGAAAGGCATTGAAATGCAGTATGCCGTAAGAAATGACAGGGCAGGTATGGGTTGCGGGGTGGCGTGGGACAGATTGTGCTTGAACAATGCCCAGAAACCCTTGACTCAAGTTAAAGCAGACTCAGAATCATAGGAAAGTCCAGGGTGAATAAGGTGATTGTTTGCAATGTCAGTTTCCTGCCATGTGAGAACCATTAAAGTCAAATACAGTATGCATTGGTGCCCACAGCCATCAATCGGCCTGTGAGAATATTTTTTTTTGCAAACTCTGTCATGTGGGTCTGTGCTACAGCTTCTTTCGAAAAGGAAGTGCTTTGTCATGCTATCATTCCTACAGACAGACCTTCACTTGGTGAGATTACACAGACAGGGGAATAGCTCAGTCGGTAGAGCAGGAGACGCTTAATCTCAGGCTCATGGGTTCGAGCCCCAGGTTGCAAGGCATTGGGCTAGATCACACAGAATCTACAATTCTGTGGTTCTATGCAGGGGCGTAGCGAGGCGCCACAACATGCGGGGCGCCAAATTGCCATGCAACCGGGGGGGGGCAGCGTCACTACATAACGATGCATGCGTCGTTACGTGCCGGAGTATCGCCGCCGCCCCACGCCACCAAAGCCGCGTGCCTCCAGCTACAAACTCCAGGTAAAAAGCCCACTCAGCGCGGCGGGCATGCCACACTGAGTGGGCTTTCTACCTGGAGTTTTGTAGCTGGAGGCATACGGCTTTGGAGGCACGGGGGTCAGCGATACCCTGCCACGTAACGACGCATGCGTAGCATCCCGCTGCGCATGTGTGTTACGTAGCGGGGTATCACTGCCCCTGGCAACTCCAATCCATGTGGTGTGGAGGGTGGGTGCCACATCCCTGCGACTCCCAAGCCGAGCCTCCAGCCTCCCAGTAAATAGTCCGCGCCAAGCGGACTTTTTACCAGGAGGCTGGAGGCTCGGCTTGGGAGTGGCGGGGATGGGGGCGCCAAGTGGCACCCCCCCAGAGTGGAAGCCATGGCAGACCACCCCCCATCGCCCCCCATTGCAACGCCCCTGATTCCATGACTCCCAGAGAGGAGTTTGCAGTTACTTTGCTTTCCCCAGAGTTTGGCTTAGTGTGTCATCTGAACCTGGACTTCTTGTTAAGCTCTCTCCTCTTGCTAAGCCTCAGCTTCTGGTAAGTGAGGAGAGAGCTTAGCCAAACAACACGCTAAGCCACAGCTGTTCTGCACAGCTGCAGAAAGGACCACAGAAAAGCCAAGCATCTGCAAGCTCCTTGTTTGCATGGTCTCACGGTGCCACGCTTTGCCTTAGCTGGTGCTGTAAACCAGTCCATTGTGGCTGAAGGACACAGTCGGAGAGAGACAGAAACCCAGGCTCCTCCTCGCCACAGGAGTACCACACAGAAAAACAGGCATCATGGCTCAAGGATTTTTTGCAGCAAGGACTTTTCCTTGGCCTATTTGCATATTTAGAGATGCCGTTGAAAGTCATTCAGCTGTGTTGGGGAGCCTGCTCAGTAGACCTGGGTTTCACAGTTTTGTGAATTAGGGTCTTTAGACAGTGGCAATTTGTCAGATTTATCCATAGAATCATATAATTGTAGAGTTGGAAGGTACCCCGAGGATCATCTAGTCCAACCCCCTGCAATGCAGCTGTCCCATACAGGGATCGAACCTGCAACCTTGGTGTTGTCAGCACCACGCTCTAGCCAACTGAGCTATCCAGGCTGTGCTGCATCCAGTAGCTTACATTCACATAGTTCCCCACCCTGGTGGGGTTTTCTCTTGTGGAGACAGATGGTAATATTCATTCATTAGCTAGGTTTATTAGATCCAGACTTGAACGACTTATTTCTTCCATTATTATGGGGTGTCGTATTGATTGGCTTGAGTTGGCCAAAGCTGTATCTTATGCATATGATTTGTGACATCACCTCCACTGAGGTGACCAATTTAACTCCTTAGGTTACTCCCCCACCACCACCAGAACAGCTCTCCTACAACCTCTTCACTTGGACTGCAAAGTGAACTGAACCGAAGCCATTTAAAAACCCGTACAGGCAATATTGGGGTGGAGCATTTCCCAGGCTCTTGTTAGCTTGTCAACAACTCATCACCCAAAGCGTGCTTGTAAAATACGCAGTTAAAATTTGCCGGGCAGAGAGGGGAGGAATGCCATATTGTCATTTGGTTCCTGAGTTTTCAGATATGAGTAAGCAGCTAATAAAATAACGAATCATCGTTACCGGGTGCTAGCTGGCAGCCTGTTGGCACAGTACAAGATGTTTTAGTTAATTAAGTTGTGCAACAGTATCATCTTAACATCAAAGCATATGGTTTTATTTGGGTGACAACTGTAGGTAGCGAGTGTCACTGAAAATGTATCATAAACAATGGCTTTAAAACCTCACTATATACAACTGTACAAGGTAATGTTTCTGTTTCATTCTGGCCACATGTGGCAGCTTCTCAGGTATAAAGGTAAAGGTAAAGGAGTCCTGGACGGTTAAGTCCAGTCAAAGGCAACTATGGGGTTGGGGCACTCATCTTGCTTTCAGGCCGAGGGAGCCGGCATTTGTCCACAGCCAGCTTTCCGGGTCATGTGGCCAGCATGACTAAACTGCTTCTGGCACAATGGGACACCATGACGGAAACCAGAGCGCACGGAAATGCTGTTTACCTTCCTGTTGCAGCAGTACCTATTTATCTACTTGCACTGGCGTGCTTTCGAACTGCTAGGTTGGCAGGAGCTGGGACAGAGCAATGGGAGCTCACTCCATTGCAGGGACTCGAACCGCCGACCTTTCGATCGGCATGTCCAAGAGGCTCAGTGCTTTAGACCACAACAGACACCTGAAGCAAAATAGACAATGATTCATAAAGTAAGTGATATTCAACATCACTATTAAATCTCCATAGCAGACAAGAAAACCGACCTGATCCAGCAGCTTCTTTCTGCATGTCAAGGGTGAGCCAACTGAGTTCAGCTCAAAGAAGACCTATTAAAATTAATGGATCTAAGTTGTTCATATACAGTAGTTTCAATGGATCTACTCTGAATGGAGCTTTATTATACAGTACATACATCATAAAGGTAAAGGTAAAGGGACCCCTGACCATTAGGTCCAGTCGTGACCGACTCTGGGGTTGCGCACTCATCTCGCATTATTGGCCGAGGGAGCTGGCGTATAGCTTCCAGGTCATGTGGCCAGCATGACAAAGCTGCTTCTGGCAAACCAGAGCAGCACATGGAAACGCCGTTTACCTTCCCGCTGTAGCGGTTCCTATTTCTCTACTTGCATTTTGACGTGCTTTCGAACTGCTAGGTTGGCATCAAACATACATACATACATACATACATACATACATACCCCACCCATCTGGCTGGGTTTCCCCAGCCACTCTGGGTGGCTCCCAACAGAATTTTAAAAACATGATAAAACATAAAACATAAAAACTTCCCCAAACAGGGCTGCTTTCAGATGTCTTCTAAAATTCAGATAGCAGTTTATTTCCTTGACATCTGATGGGAGGGTGTTCCACAGGGTGGGTGCCACCACCAAGAAGGCCATCTGCCTAGTTCCCTGTAACTTCACTTCTCTCAGTGAGGGAACTGCCAGAAGAATTGGATACAGCTCAGAGTTCTTCAATGCACAAAAAACATCTCTCTGTAGGCATCCTTTGGCACTGCCCCTTCCATGGATATGAATGGGAAACTCTGCTGGTGTGGAAATCCTGGGTGAACAACAAAAGTCACCACAGAGCTCTGGATATGGTCCGGCATGTAAGCTATTAATTAGATTCCATTTAATTGAACCTTGCCTTTGGTAGTGGAGTGGAGCTTCTTTAAGTTCTTTAGATGGCTGAACCAGTTTAATTAATTCCCTCACCTGTGCAAGCAAGAATTATTGCCCACAGCAGAGGGCCACACATTTTCCCTCATCCATGTCGCACAGGAGCACAGGAGGTTGTCTTGTACAAAGGCCAATCACAGGACCATTTACCTTGCATAGTCCATACTGGCTAAACAGCCAGTCTCCAGGTTTTCAGAGATGAGTATTTCTTAGCCTTACTTGAACTGGGGACCTGTTGCATGTCTTCTGCTATGAGATTCACTGGTATGATAGAACCCCATGCTGACTGTCTTCTTCCTCTCCCCTGGATCAAACTGCAAGTCTAATCTAATAAAAATATGAGTCAATGGGATCCAAAGCACCAGTTATTCTGCTCACACATGGTCCACCCCAACATTGGGAGGCCCCTGGAGTCCCTGAGACTACTGAGGCTGACATGAAAAATAAATATTTGCCCCTCTCCTCTATCTACTTGCGCAACACTTGCGCTGTGAGGGTGTTTGATCCCAGTCATAGGCAGAAGTTCACATTCAAGCACACTGACTCAGAAGATTAAATAGGATTTATGATGGCAAATGAAAATGCTGGACTTTATGGAACTGGCAGAGCTGACAGGAAGACTCCGAGATCAAGCAGGTGAAAGAGTGGAGGAAGATTGGAGAAAATTTAAAATATATCTAGGGAATTATTTTTGAAAGTTGAAAGTCTGAACATCTAGGGAAATACAGAAGTTAAGGCAATAGGGAGAAAAGAGGAGTTTATAAGGTAGAAAAATTGATATACAAATATAAAGATGAGACTAAGAGGAATTAAAGAGATTATAGTATGAAGGAAAGTAAAAGTGATGAAATAGAAACTGCTACAGTGATATTTAAAATGAAAATCAGATAGTGGGGAATTGGGGAAGCCAAAAAGACAATGACTTAAAAAGTTGATTAAAGATGATATGTTTTTGTTTTTGTCTGTATTGATGTATTTTTGTATTTTTTGTATTTTTTGTATGTTTTTATGTTATAAAATGCTTAATAAAAATATTTTAAAAAATAAATAAATAGGATTTATTAATCTTGTTTTATAAACTCTAGATCAATAACGAGAAAAATAGCTACAGAGTCTCCTCTAAACCCTTGTAAATTGCTGAGAACTGCAAGGCAGGTTTGCAATTCACACAGGAAACTGGAAATTTTCTTTCTGTGCGAAAAACTTGAATTTGCCTTTGGATAGGTATTTATAATGTTAGCACTAAGAATAAGCGTCCCTGCCTTGTTTCCGCAGCATTTTCTTTAGAGAGGTGGGTCCAAACAACATTTGGGTGACAATTCTGAGCATACGAACTTAGTAGGAGTGGGGAATCCCTTTCTCAGCCCATCTTTGATACCACAAAATGGACGTAAATCCCACTTGGATCCCTGGAGTCCAAAGGGGCAAGCTGACCAGATTGTATATGTGGTGTCTTTGATGTGTAAATATACCTTGCTAGCCTCTCTCACCACCAAAGGAACACAAGCAAATAGCAAAGAGAACCTGCATAAGCGATGCTGACACAAAACCCCACACATACATTAAGTAAAATAGAAACATCGCCACCCGACCCCACCCCCACTCACCATGGCCCCCTCCACCCCCTCCCCCCTTTTCTTCCTAATGTAACACTAATGTCTCAACAAATGAAACTGATCTGTAGAAAATGTAACTTGGAAAAAGAGACATTGCAAATACTTTTGTAAACCAAGAAAATATTTAATAAAAATCCATTTAAAAAAAAAACCTAAGAAAATGTGGAGTTAATTTTCGATTCTTTCCTGGGGGTGCTACATTTTTTAATTGCCTGTCAAATGCTAATTGATCTTTCTCTGTCCTTAATAACCCATCCTGTGAGCGAAACCTAAATCCTGTGAGAGGAACCTAAATTGAAGCCATCCTTGTACCCATTATTAATATAATGAGGGGATTCCAGCTTCAGAAGAGTTCCCATGAGAACCTTGCCTTGGAGGAATTAGCAGATTGAGGAATATGGAGAGAGAGAGGGAGGGAGGGAGGGAGGGAGAGAGGGAGAGTCCTTTCCACTCCAGGAAGTGCGTATAGTAATGCCCCTGCTTCTCTCTACATTAGCGAGCTGTTGATGCCACCTTTGCTTGTGCAGTGATTACACCAATCCGTGCTCTCATCTCAGACCTATTTGCTTATCAAGCAACCAACACACATCACACGAAAGAAAATGGTCAAAGAATCCCGAAGGAAAGGGCAAAGGATGAAGGGAGGGAGGGAGGAGTAAGAGCAACCACCACAACTCCACCTTACATGCTCCCACCATATTGGCGGTTTTTGTTTTTCGTTTTGCTAGTTTCATATATTATTATGACGTTTGAGACATGCATAGTCCTGAAAAGGCTGGATTCCATTAATTAGTGAGCGGTACATAGTCAGTACAATCTGCATTGTATTTCTGGCTGTGCAATAAATCACAAGAAACAGAAGCTGTTTCTAAAAGCATACCTATCTGTATTCGAGAGAAAGGTGGGTGCAATATGGCTGAGCATACAGCATCATGTAGAACAGAGAGTTTCATCCTTCTGTTGAGTCAGCAATGATTGGGTCTGGAATATGCTCCATTAAAACAATAAAGTGGAGTTTCTGCAACTCTCAGCTTGCTTTAATTATAACATCAAGGCAATGCTGCGCTGTCTGAGCTAACTGGGTGGCACCAAGAGAGTTTGTGCGCATCTGTGATAGTTACCTGAAATGTTCACAACGGGTTGGATCCAGACCCAAGTGAGTTGAACTTGGAGCCCATTGAAATCAGTAGGGCAAGGGAGTCATTGCTTAAATTTGATCCCATCAAAAGCAGCGGGACTTGCGTTCAACTGACTTAGCCTGGGTGGAACCCTATGTTTGGATATGTTACATTTCTAGCCCAACACCCAACGTCAACCTGCACCATAGCATCTTCTCTGTATGCCTTACCCTGAGCCAAGGAGATAAGTATAACCTTTAGAAGACATCTGAAGCACTGGCGGAGGAAGAGGAGTGCGGGGAGAGCGCCCCGTCCCCGGCAGCGCGATCCCAGCAGGGTGTCATCTCAGCTGTGCCCCCACCCACGCTGGGTGCCCCGCTCCCACTGGCGGCGCACCATGCCCCCACGACGCGCACCACGGCCCTGCAGGCAGCGCGCCAAGCCACGCCCGCTCTCCACCCCACCCCCCGGTGCCAGAGCATGAAGCTCCGCCACTGATCTGAAGGCAGCCCTGTATAGGGAAATGTTTTTTAAAAATGTTTAATGTTTTATTATGTTTTTTATATTTGTTGGAAGCCACCCAGAGTAGGGTTGCCATATTTCAAACAGTGAAAATCCGGACAGAAAAGTTCTTGAGCTTTTGCAAATTGCAACAATTATTGCCGTTTTTCAGCTATTTTTATGGGAAATTGGCAAAAACTGCATTGCCGACATGGACTGCCGTACGTCCAGATTTCCCCACATATTTCTTCTGATTGCCACCCAGAGACTGCTGCCGACTGCACTATTCTGGATTTGTCCAGGAAATTCTGGACATATGGCAACCCTAACCCACAGTAGTTGGGGTAATAATAATAATAATAATAATAATAATAATAATAATAATAATGGAATAGGACATCCCCATTTTCACCAGAGAAATGTTGGAGGGATATGCAATGCCCGCTGTGCACCCAGACCAGACCAGGACAATTTCCACAGTCGTCCGGTGTTCAGAGAAACATTGGTGACTGGACATGCTCGTTCTGGTTTAAGCTGGCAGAGAGCCTTCCCAGATACTCGAGCGGATGGATGGATGTGTCAGTACCGAAAGCTTTTAAAAAATATGCTCTGACTCATGGAAAGCTCAAGGAAAGTTTGATTTAACCCACTTTTGAGAGAACTTCCCTGGGTGTGGCCAGCTAATGATGACCATTTGGCAGGCTCCCTTCAGTCGTACCATGAGGCCTGAGTGTGTGGAGCTAGTCAACCAAAATGTACGACTGTGTCAGGCACCGAGAAACCTCAACTCCTGGGCCTCATCTGGCCTGGCAGGCCTGTGACCTAGACCACACCTAGATTCCCTTCAGGGGGTTCCTTTCTGCAGAGAGCCTCTTTCTCAGCACATAGCAAGGAAATGCAGCAAGGGGGCTGGCGATGTGTCCCTCACCGTCGCTTGCCAGCTTGCAGTGCTTTTTCTGTTTCCTGCCTCCCCGGCTCACTGTGTTTCCTCTCTGTTGAGGAGAAAAGGAGGAAGAGGGTTGGAGAAAAAGAGTGGGGTTGGGAGCATGTTTGTGTGGCACAGGTGAAAAGCAGTTACCCGGTATGGTGGTGATGCCATTTCCTTGCACATCTCCTGATTTCCTAGGGAGATCAGCATTTGGCCTCATGCTGCAGAGGCTTGGACCCCCACAAGCTGTTGTATGTCAACCCTAGGTGCCCTAGGCTGGGCACCATGTGGAAAATGCTCACTTATGATCAGTGCTATTTTATTATTATTATTATTTTTAGAAAAAGGGGAGCTGGAACTCACCATGGCAATGGCACCCACCTGAGAGGCACTGGAACTGAGTTCCAGCGGGTTCCAGCTGAAAAAAGCCCTGTTTATGATGGAACACTAAGGTGGAACTTTATATGTGCTGTAGGGATGAATGAATGGATCTGCCAGCTTTGGTTTCTCAATTTCCTAATCTTAAATTCCATTCTCCATATTAGTTTGTGATTTCCCCCCCTTTTACTGCACGTTTATCCTGATGTACACATTTCTGCGAGCGATAGTCCCCCAATCTAATGCATTTTGTATGTTGACTTTCACCAATTTATACATTCAGATGCACACTTTTTTTTAAGGTATGCAGTGTTGTACCCTGCAAAATTCAGAGAACAGTGGCTTTTAAAATAAAATAAAATAAAAACAGCCCAACACTTACTTACTTTCTTTCTTTCTTTCTTTCTTTCTTTCTTTCTTTCTTTCTTTCTTTCTTATAAACTTTTATAATTTTTAAAATAAAGACAAAATACAAACAAAGTCAAGCACTCTGATACAAAAGGGGGGGGAAATGAAAAAATGGAATAGATAGAAGGGAAGAGGAGGAAACATAATACCCTATATTAATTCAGGTGATACACCCAAAGCATTTTTTAAGGGGAAAAAGGTACCAGAGCTCACCATGAACTTCTCCCTTGTTATTTTAGAATAACTTATTTTAGGTGCCAGAAACGAGTTCTGGTGAGCTGGGGGGGGGGGGAGAGAGAGAGACTGGGTGCATCTTTTCTAATCAAATTTGCATCTTTTCTAATCAAATTCAATGCGCTGAGAAATCACTTTTATCCTAAACTTCTAAAATATACCCCCTCCATAAACGTAATTGAATAATGGGGGGGGGTCCTATGTTCCATCTCTGTTGTAGTGACGTATCTCAGGAATTTAGACCAAATAGCATAAAAAATTATTTAGATTCTCCCCTAGTTATTTTTCCTCGACATCTGAGAGCATTAAAATACCAATGAAAAGTAAGAATAACAACAAAGAAACAAGAAAGAAAAATGAAATGAAAGAAAGGAACCCCCCCCCCCATTTTTTAAAATGAGGTAATGATTGAGAAGGGTGACTTTTGAAGCATAGCTGCACTTCAGTTCGCCAATTGTTTTGAGGAAGTGTGAGTCAGGTATGCTCATGAAGAAATGTCAGCCTGAGTACATTTTGCCACATTTGTAAGGTGCCGGTGGTGATTCCCTATAAGGCATATTTTTGGGGGAGTCTTCCCTAAGAAGAACAAAGAAGTAAAACCAATGCCTGCAAAAAAAACTCCATGAGGGAGTTTGAGCTGCTGTTCTACCTGTATGACAGACAAGGAAGTAAACCTCCTCACAAAATCCAGCCAGGATTAAGGTATTGAGGAGGGAACATTCTTCTAAGGTAGGCAGTGGAGATTTAAAACACAAAGCATTCCTGTTGGCATTTATCTTTTTATCTGTGTGGTTGTCATCCCACTGCCACCCCCAACCCCCTGTTCACTGGAATTATGAACAGGCCGGGTTTTTTTTTTAAAAAAAGTAAAAAATAAACCATGCCACCACTTATAAGAACATTTTCCTTCTGACTTGCCCAGATTTTGTTGGCATGAATCACTGGTTGGTGTAATCCTATTGCTTGGAACAAACAGTGTGGTTGGACTAGCAGCAGTTACAAGGAAGGAAAAAGCTCTGGGCCATGGATTTTCAGCTAAAGAAGTGCAGCTGGCAATGAACAGAATGTGAGCGCTTCATGTCTGAAGATCAGGTGCATGGCTCTCAAAGAACCCCTAATGCTTCCTCAGGGGCAAAGGAGCATGTAGGGAAGGACCGTTGTTTGGTGGTAGAACATCTGCTTTGCTTGTAGAATCTGGTCCCAGGTTCAACAGAGCGATGATGAGCTTGATGCATGCGGCGACATATGTGCGTGACAAATTGCTGGCTCCACTGAGCTCAAGGAGCAGGTCTGTTCACAAAGCTGTAGCCCCCACCCAAAAAACAACAGCAGATAAATGGGCCCTACATTTGCAATGTTTACTTAAAAGAATGTGTGCAAAGGGGGCATCTTGTGTTCCTGGGACAGTGGTTTAAGTTCACCATTGCAAGATTTTGTGCTAGATTTTGGACATCTGTCCATTGCACGCACCCGTGATGAACCATATTCTGTGGGTGTGCAAGTAAAGAATAGCGAAAACACCCTCCAAAGTGGGAATAGTGCTCGGGAAGCTTCCTACGGACCTGCTGGCCTTAGCCAGCTGCTGTGGTGCTTAGATCTAGGGTTCGTCTGTTGAGTCACGGAGCAACCTTTGAAGGTGACTTGGAAACTACAACTAATCCAGAATACAGCAGCTAGACTGGTGACTGGGAGCGGCAGCCATGACCTTATAATACTGACCCTGAAAGACCTACATTGGCTCCCAGTATTTTTCTGAGCACAATTCAAAGTGTTTGTGCTGACCTTTAAATGGCCTTGGCCCTGTATACCTGAAGGACTATCTCCACCCCTGTCATTCAGTCCAGACACTGAGATCTAGCTCTGAGGGCCTTCTGGCAGTTCCCTCACTGCGAAAAGTGAAGTTACAGGAAAGCAAACAGAGGGCCTTCTTGGTAGTGGTGCCCGCCCTCCCCATAGAACACCTTCCCATCAGATGACTTTTAGATGACATCTGAAGGCACCCCTGTATAGGGAACTGGACCATCTTAAGCATATCTGGTGCCCTAGCGTGAAGATCCCTCCGGCGCCCCCCCCCTGTTTCGCAGCACGGCTGTCTGGCGGGTGTAGTGTGGCTGCCGCAGGCACAGCACCGCGGCGCCCCCTGGCAGCCCGGTGGCCTGCGCTACCCAGCCTTGCCGTAGGGCCGGCCCTGATAGGGAAGTTTTTAATGTTTGATGTTTTATTGTGTTTTTAATACAGTGGTACCTCTACTTACAAATAACTCTACTTACGAATTTTTCTACTTACAAATGGAGCTCCATCCACCATCTTGGATGCAGTTTAGATAGGATTTTTCCCACTTACAAATTTTTAGATAGGGTTGCTTCGACTTACGAATTTTTTCTCCCAATGCATTCCTATGGGATTCGACTTACATATTTTTTCGACTTACAAATGTGTGTTCGGAACGCATTAAATTCGTAAGTAGAGGTACCACTGTATTTTGTTGGGAACTGCCCAGAGTGGCTGGGGCAACCCAGTCAGATGGGTGGCATATAAATAATAAAATCATCATCATCATCATCAAAGGCTTGACCTTGCTAGTACCTGCCATGTTTGGAGTAGAGCAGATTGTATTATCGTTCCTTGTTTTTCAAGAGCCATAAAACTATGACAGTTCCTGGACAGTTCCGTTCGACTCCCAAAACCGTTTGAAAACCAAGGCATGGCTTCCTGCACTCAAGCGGAAGCCGCACCAAAAGTTTGGCTTCCGAAAAACATTTGCAAACTGGAACACTTACTTCCGGGTTTGCAGCGTTCAGGAGCCGATTTGTTCGGGACCCAAGCCATTCGAGTACCAAGGTACCACTGTAATATTTTTTCATAGGCGTTTTAGAACTGTTTTCAAATACTTCAAGAGACTCCCTAAAGAAGAAAATCCAAAACTATTCCGAAAGTAAGGAAGAAAGTGGGCGCTTCCGAGTGCAGAAGACCATCACAAACCCCCTGCCATTGCATACGAGGATGTAGAAGGATGACCGCAGACACATCTATCCCCAGACTGATGTGGAGACACACTGTTGTCATGCTGCTCAAGAGTGATGGATGGATGTTCTGCAGATGCACAATTGCAAATTGGGGGAGGAAAGTCACTCTTACAATATAAGGTTGTTTTTTCGTTAAGCTCCAGTGTGTTACCCAGTTCATTATGCACGTTAGGACAATTGATTGCGGCTGCCAAAAGTAAATAAATAATCTTTGTGGCTGAGCAAATAAAGGAGCAGTTCTGTGCTTCTAAAACCATAGCTGGGCATCCAGCCTTACAGAGCTGAGAGCAGAAGACGATTTTGGAGGATCAGAGGCTGAGTCAACAGTCCTCATTGTTCCATTGATCCCCGTTTTGAGAACTTGGCTCTGCCTCAGAGCTCCGGGGGACCGTTGGCCAATTAACACCTTTGTCTGAGGGCTTGCCAGTAGTGCTGCTGTGGTGCTTGGATGTAGGACTCGCCTGGTGAGTCATGCGGCTTTCTGCACCTGACCCTCTGCCTCTGGGGATTTATAAACAGAACTTGGCTTTATACAACACTGAGTTATCATGTGCCAAACAAGGCTGTCACCTTTGTCACTGTGGAGGAACAGTGCTTTACTACCCTGAACGGCTTATGTATTCAATGGGAATACACATTGTTGCCTGTGTGTGTACTGCTTGTGTATACTAAAGGAATGTATGGAAATGTCTTGTTGCAACCTGTGGGGGGAGTAGAGGGATAACCATACCATACTATACAGTGGTACCTCTACTTACGAATAACTCTACTTACAAATGTTTCTACTTACGAACGGGCTCCGTCCGCCATCTTGGATGTGTTTTAGATAGGATTTTTTCTACTTACGATTTTTTAAATAGGGTTGCTTCGACTTACGAAATTTTCTCCCTATGCATTCCTATGGGATTCGACTTACAATTTTTTTCGACTTACGAATGTGCGTTCGGAACGCATTAAATTCATAAGTAGAGGTACCACTGTACTATACTATGTATCAATATCTAATTAATAATAATAATTTTATTATTTATACCCCCACCCATCTGGCTGGGTTGCCTCAGCCACTCTGGACAGCTTCCAACACACATAAAAACATACTGTGTTTCTCCAAAAACAAGACACCGTCTCATATTTATTTTTCCTCAAAAAAACCCATGGTGGCTTATTTTCAGGGGATGTCTTATTTTTTATTTAATTAAGTGTGGTACAGTTTAACCTACAAGGTTAAACTGCCTATCACTATGGCTTATTTTCGGGGTATGGCTTATTTTAGGAGAAACACGGCAATATATAAAAAACATACTCTATCTATAGATATATTATAATAATATTGATTGATATTTTGCTGGTATTTTTAGTTATGCTATGCTTTATGTATCGTTTGTTGATTTTATCCTTCCACATACTCTGTCTTGCTATATTTTTTGCAGAAGTGCAGATTATAAATGCATTAGATCCATTAAAAAAACCTTAAGAGTCCTAGCGTGTGTCGCCGAAACATCATCCAAAGTGTGATGTCATATATCTCCCTCTGAGAGAGGGAAATTTCAAAGCTCTAAACTTCCTTGAGCAGGTGTCCCAAGGCAGAGCGCGACCAGTTCCTCTAGACTTAGAGCCAGGCCTAGGAGGTGTTGCAGGGCATCACAATTTGGATGTAGTGAGCTGAGCAGAACGGAAGGCGAGAGGCAGGAGGGTGACGAATGTTGGCCTTGCACAGGATGCTGCTGAAATTTGAAAGACCAAAGCCTGTTCCTTGCCCGAGCTTGGCAAGGGAAGCCTGTAAAAACAGATGGAACCAGGAGGGCCTTCAGATTAGGTGTATCTCACAGCATATACAGAAGTTTGCCTGGCAGAAAGGCTTTGAGAAACAAAGGCCTCCTTGAGCTCAAGGCACGTCTCAAAGTGATACAGATTGCTGAGCCTGGAAGAGAGGCTTCAAGAACAGAAAAGTTACTTACAAGAAGGATTCTACGAATACGGTGTGTTCCCAGACTAAGGTCAGCAGACTTGCATTTCTCCAATTTGGGGTGTGTGTTTTCCTCCAAAGGAACATTTTAGATTGCTGTAACTTGGGGGGCATTGCATTTCTTTCATTGTAACACTTGCATGTCTTGTACAGTCATACCTCGGTTTAAGTACGCTTCGGTTTGAGTACTTTCAGTTTAAGTACTCCGCGGACCCGTCTGGAACGGATTAATCCACTTTCCATTACTTTCAATGGGAAAGTTCGCTTCAGGTTAAGTACAGACTTCCGGAACCAATTGTGTACTTAAACCAAAGTACCACTGTATTCCTTTCTGCAGAAAACAGCAGAGGAGGGATAGCAAGGACACAGCAGCCTTGCTATTGGTGATAGCCAAGTAAAGTCACATCACACCAGCATAGCTAATGGCGGTGTGGTATCCATAAAAGTTTATTGTGCGCCATCAGAGCAGATCAGCCAATGATACCAAGCACAGCTGCAGGCGAAAAGGTAAAAGGCTGAGATTTTTTAGGAGAAAAACCACAGTACTGGTGAATCCTTTGCTAGTTATAAATTTATTGTGTCCAGGCATTTTGTGTTCTTTCACTGTGCCTTCAGTTATGGAGGACATTGGCACAGGGAGAATAATTGCTCCTGCCTTCAAAGGCCCAGATACTTTGTTTAAAAATGCAGTCTCAGTCTTTTAAAAATGCCTTACTTTTTCATACAATGGCATCAGTGGTGGGGTTGGGGAGAGAGCTGACACCATGATTCTTATGCAATGACTCATTGTAACAAATATTCACGGTGAAATCCTATCTGTACCTATTTACTCAGAACTAAATCCCACTGAGTGTTACTCCTAGCACCAAGAGCGTAGGATTGCAATCTCAAGGAATAAAAAAAAATCAAATCAGAACTATCTTGTTTTAGACTTTTACTCAGCCCCCACCCCTGAGCATTTACAACCCGGGCCTCTCTACGCAAGCTTCCCTTTCCTCTTTAAGCTTTTTTTTTTTTTTGAGCCAGGAAAGGCATAAGGTGTGGACTGAGCTTCAGCCATATTATGCCACCTACTTTGGCAGCTCTCTTTAGCTTGTGTGTTTAAAAAACACAAAACAAAGCAAAGCAAAGCAAAAATCATTCCTTGACTCTGAATGATGTGATGATGGTGCAAGAATCGAATTCTAGCTACTGAACCCCTAGAATGAAGCTGATTGCAGGTGGTTTGAAGGTACACTCCCTGCAGGTGTGCTGGAAACAGCAATCTGTATGGGACCCTTGCCTATTTGCATCTCAGAAGTGCGGTGTGTAGTGGGTTTTTTCTTCAGGGGGTACTCATGGGTACACAGTACCGGCACCCTTTTTGGTTGTTAAAAAGTCTGGCACTTACTGTGAAAACTTCATGGTGAGTACCAGCGCCCATTATTCTAGAAAAAAAAAGCAGTGGGAATGTGCATGTGTGTATTTTGGCCTAAGATGAACACTGGGTTGAATCTAGATGGGTAAACCGCACTGTTTTCAGTAGCAGAGGCAAGGGAGGGACAAGGCGAGGGCAGAGCGAGCCGGCCATAGGGGTGGGCGCACCACGGGACCCCCAGAGTCTGCCTGCCTCCTCTCACTCAGCCACCCTACAGTTGGGGCGGGGAGGCAGCAGGCGGACTGTCCGGGCAGCACAGAGCTTGCACACGCCCAAGCCACAGCGTCTCTCCCAGGAGAGATGTGTGGCTCGGGCACACTTTCAGGCCCTATGGTGAGTGGCACCCGGCATTTTGTCACCCCCCTCAGGGGTGACACCTGGGGTCAACCACTCCCACCACACACCCCTTCCTCCGTCCCTGACTGCGTTCCCACTGAAACCAGTGAATTATATTTCCACATTTTGGGGAGGGGGATTTAACAGTCTGTATCCAACCTACTTTTCTTTGGCACTTCTCTGTTTTTTCCATTCATGCTGGGGCCTTATGGTAAAGGGCAGATAAGAAATCTAAAGAAGTAACAAAGATTATCTTCTCCATCAGGGAACATGGGTCAACCAGAATAGACCAAGGGATTGTGATTTTTCTTCCCCATCTTATTTCTCTGAGGAAGAAATAAGGGAGAGGATGTGGGTTCGGCTGTTTGTCCGACAATTTCTTTCAAAACTCCTGTCATAAATAATAATAACAAGGTGCCTGGGGAACAGGGCAAAAGCAATCGAATTAAGCGGTGGTTTCTACAAACCAAAAGGACAGTCTGTTCTCAGCTGGTCTTGTTCTATGATCTCATAACAGAAGCCATGGTTTCAGCACTCTCCTCTGTATAATAACTGCCAAGCAAGGAACAAAGAATCAAGAAAAATCTTGCTTAAAAAATCCCTTTTCTCCACATCAAGGAGAACAATTAGGCTGCTAGTCAAAACAGCGCAAAGAGAAGCATTTATTTTACTTTATTTCCTTTGTGTGGCACCGAAGAAGACGTTACACATTCAGAACAGAAATTAAGACCTGGATTCGCCCTTCCACCTGCCAGTTCCTCTTGACCCGGCTGTGTGGTCATCACAAAACACTTCTGTGGAATGCACACAGGCTGGTCTCCTTGGTGTCTGCTGGGTGAACAGGCAGATTTCAGTAGGTTTCTCATGGATAATGGGAACCCATCCTTAGACCAGTATGCCATTCCCTTGTTTTGTGGGTGGAATAGGAACCACTCAGTGGTGGAGCTGTAACTTGTTACATTCCAATTCAGTGTGTTAGGGCTGGCATACAAAGGCCTCAAATCCCTTGGGACCCAAGGAGCACTTTCTCCAGGATCACAGCAAGGGAGGCCCTGCTGTTGATGCAGCTGCTGGGTGCTGCCCAGTTGGTGTGGATCTGGGTGGGACAGGGCCTCCTTGGTGGCGGTCCCCTGTTTGTGGAATGCACTCCCTGGCGAGATGCCTCATTCTCCTTTCTCCTTTCAGGAGGAATTTCAAAACATTCCTGTTTTAAACCAGGCACTTGATGGTTGGAAGAGCATCAATAGGCAGGTATTTCTTTTTCTTTTTTATGAAATATTTTTTATTTTATAAGCTCAAAAATACAAAAAGGAAAAAACACACCAAAAACACACACCTGAAAATGAATACAATACAAGCTTACAAAAAAAGAGTATAGAAAACCAAAACAACAACAATAAAAAAGAGGAGGAGGGGAGAAGAAGACTTTAATTATCTATCATATATTCTTACATTGTTGACTTCCTCCAATACTTCCCAACTGCGTTACAATGTATATCATCTTTAGTACTTTCTACATCTTGTTTTCAATCTTATTTATAGGTTATATAAACATATCCTTCTCTGCTTAACTTCACTGTCAAATAATATCTCTTATTACTTCCTTAACATACCAATCAATTTTACCTTGACATTTATATCTAATGCTCAATAGGCAGGTCTTTCTGCAGGGAGAACACTCTATAACACCAGTGCCATCAGCGGGGGGGAAACCCATCTCTATGTTACCACAAGCTGATCATCCTCAGGTCATGGCAAAACCGACCGAGTTCCATTACCTGATCTTAATGCTCTTGCTGGGCAATGGATGGGAACTCAGTCTCAACAAGTGGAATGCCCATCAATGGCTATGCATTCAGAAATATAGGCTACGACTGAGAGGGCGGTGAACTTCCAGTTCCAACCTCACCGTTTTAGGCCTGTGGAAACATTTGGATTTTTTGTGTGGGCCCCCCAAGAGCCCCACTTCTTTCCCCCTTCCATGGATCAGTCCAATTCTCTTTCCCAGGGGATCTGTGTAAAAGGCAGATCAAGAAGAATTAACCTGAGCTTTGAAAACCACCTAGAACTGGAAAGAGGAAGTGAGAGAGAATGTCCCACTTCCTCTATGCATACTTTTCAAGGGAGAGAAACAGAAGCTCATGCTCATAACCAAGAGATCAGGTAGTGGGGGTGGGTGGGTGGGGTTATGAGCCCTCATGGCACCATGAGACCCACAAGTACAGCACTTGCGGCCCCTGTGTTAGAAAGAGAAGAAAGGAGAAACACACAAAGAAAACTTGCGCAATCACTTTCTCATCCAGGTCCTATGATTTCTTTTGGCCATTTTTCTCCAGTGTGCCCATCAGCAGCTGATAGATCTCCTTCAGTGGACGGGGCAGTTTTGCATGAACCTGTCTTTTACACAGTGCTGCCCAGTCCACTGAAATTAATTGGAAAGTCCCAAGTATGCATTGGTGCAAAATAGAGCCGTGAATCAAGGGCAACCCGAATCAATGGCATTTTCCAGTGAAAGGCAAGTTAAACCACAACAGTGTTTATTTTTGGGGTTTCAAGGGTCACAAGATCACGGCCTCTACTGAAAATCCTCCGTAGCAAAGTCTGGTTATTTAATGAAGAGCTCTGTAATGATCGTTACAATCCAATATAGAATCTGGCAGATAAAACCTGGACTCCCACCAACATGTAATTTAACTTCATCAAGCCGGGAGACATGATTGAGAGAGTGTGCCTAAGAACCGACTCTGAAGGGCACTTCATAATTGTAGTGCTAATGGAAATACTCCATCGGTACTAATTTATTTCACATATCTAGAGAGTCTCCAAAATAAGTGAAATGACTTCACTGCAAATATCAGTCCTGAAGGTCACACTGTTTTAAATCCTCTTAACTTACTCGCAATGTGAGAGAAAAGGGCAGCTGCTGCTATCACTCACAGCATCTGTGCAAATCCTGCTACAAAATAATATGTAGATAGCCAATTTACAGATGGTATGATCTGGACCGGCCACAGTTCTTTCAGAGATCAAATTCCCAGCTGCAAAGTGTAGCCAGTGTCACTTCACTTTCATGCCATTTTTATAGCCAAGATGTGGCAATCACTGCTCAACAGAATGGCCACAGCTCAGTGGTAGAACCTCTGCTTTGGCATGTATAATGTCCTTGGCTCAGTCTCCAATATCTTCAGATAGGGCTGGAAGTGTCTCAGTGTCCGAAACCCTGGAGAGCCATCGCTATTCAGCATGATAATGCTGAGCTGGATGGACTAATGGTTTGACAAAGAGGTAGCCTCCAGGTGTTGGTTGACTACAACTCCCATCAGCCCTAGACAAGATGATCAGGGATGATGGGAGTTGTAGTCCAACATCTGGAGGGTACCACACTGGCTAGAATTAAAGGCTGCAATCTCTGTTCGCCAGCAAGCCCCAAGCCCCCATTTGTTCTTTGACTGCCATATGCTGTCTATAAAGCTTTCTAGATGACTAACCAGAAGCCGCAGCTGAAGTGCAGAGGCAGGAGCTCCACATCTGCACTGACTCTGTCTGTCACCTTTCTGGCATAATTGAAGGTGCTGATTTTTACATATAAATTCTACCTAAAAAACGTGTGCCATAATCCCTAGAAGAGACTACCATTTCCTCTAGAAGGACAGGGGATGACATTCTGGGGACGGTGTTGTGCTGTACAGTGGTACCTCGGTTTAAGTACACAATTGGTTCCGGAAGTCTGTACTTAACCTGAAGCGAACTTTCCCATTGAAAGTAATGGAAAGTGGATTAATCCGTTCCAGACGGTCAGCGGAGTACTTAAACTGAAGTGTACTTAACCTGAAGCGAACTTTCCTATTGAAAGTAATGGAAAGTGGATTAATCTGTTCCAGACGGGTCTGCGGACTATTCAACCTGAAGCGTACTTAACCCAAAGTATGAGTGTAATTGGTTCTGGAAGTCCGTACTTAACCTGAAGCATACTTAACCTGAAGCGAACTTTCCCATTGAAAGTAATGGAAAGTGGATTAATCCGTTCCAGACGGGTCCGTGGAGTACTTAAACTGAAAGTACTCAAACTACTTAAACCGAGGTATGACTGTAGATCAAAGACAGCAGAGCGTCAAACAAGAAATCTCAGAAGGGGCAGGACTCCTTGCACAGAATAACTGCAGGTGACAATACCAGGCACCAAAAGTAATTTAGTACAGGGCAAATTCAGGGAGGATACTAGTCTGATGGCTTTATACTGTATCACCTTTATGTCACAACCAGTTGCTAGTGATGGTGGTTTTAAGGTAGTGTGACTGATTGGGCCGCACTGGGTGCTGTGCTGCAGGTGGAGCCACAACAGTGATGTAGAATGGAGCATGAGAGGCAAGGGGCACTGAATATCAGCATCACACAGGGCACTGCTGAAATATAAGAGCCCAGAGTCTGCCACTGCTGGTGATCACAATGCGTAGTGTGCTATTGTGTTCAGGTCCTGCTTGTGGGCAGGGGTGGCAACTTTAATAAAATACTGAGGAGGGGGGCCCAGATAAGCCCCACCCTGCGTAACTGATCACAAGACACGGGGCATGCACACCATTTGAATGGCAATGCCCATCACCTTTGGGGATCCTCGGCCCCCTAAAATATTTTATTGGGGGGCCTGAAGGGACCTCAACCCCTATGAGTTGGCTCCTATGCTTATGGGCTTCCTATAGCCATTAGGTTGACCACTGTGGGAGACACAATGCTGGACTAGATGGGCCTTTGATCGGATCCAGCAGGGCTCCTTCCATCAGTAGTTTTAAGATCCATGAAGCTGAGACTTCTAGCAATTCCATTTCATCTAGGCACGATTTGTGGACGAAAAGGGCACATTGAACATGGCTCCACTTGTTACGGAACTCCAGTGGAGGTTTCCCCCCTCCCTCTCCTCCTTCCTAAAAGGTCTTTCTGTGCTTAATCAGTGCTTATGGTCAGCAGAACTTTGGCAGGTTTAAAAGTGAGGTTAAAAAAGCATGACATTATGTAAGTGCCACATGTCCCCTTTGGTCCCCTGCCCTTTTCTTGCAGGGCAAGCTGGAGACTTTGGCCCTTTGATTTCCTAGGAGTCAGCAAAGGTTTGCAACAGAGAGATAGTTTTCGAGATGGCTGTGTTTGCACAAGATTAAAATCTTTACCTTCAAGTGGCCTGGGTGATGTTGACCGAGCCACAGATACTGGTTGTGAAGGTAATGATGGGTCTATGCATATTGCATAGGTTTCCAATATGCTGTCTGCTCATACACGCTCAGAGGTGGAAGAACAGAAGAAGCCGCTTTGGCCCATCTGACTCCATTGTCAGGGCTGGAGTCGGGCGCAGGTCATCAGCAAAGCAGTTACTCAACCAAGGCCAGTGAACTCAACTCTTTATCCAAGGAAACAACCACAGTTCTGGCCTAGTGGCCTCAGCAACTCTTTCTAGGAGGTCTTGCAGTTGCGAGGACTGGTGGTCCCCACCTTCCCAGTGACCCCCTAGGTCAGACTGCTCCTCTCCAGGGCCTTTCCCATGCAGTCTCAGGCTGCGTCTGTGCACAACCACCCTGCCCGCTTCCTTTCTCTGTGAGTTTGAGGGGACCAGAAGGAAAGGTAGTTGGTTGCAGCAGGAAGGAGAGACTCCCTGGATCCTTCCACAGCCTGTCTCCACTCTGCCTCTTGGCCTCCGCTTGAACCTCAGAGCCAGAATCTGAACTGTCTCAGCCTCTTCCTGTTCACTAAACCCTGTCACCTCTCCTACTTCTGACACCTCCCAGTTTGCTCCCTCTTGCCACTTGCCCATCGCCCCACCACCAAGCCCAGGGCTCTGAGCCTTCTTCCCTTGGCGGTTTCCCAGCTGGGGTCCTCCTACCACTCCTCTGCATCCAGCCACTACATGACATCAATATTATCTACATTAAGAACTCCCACAACAGTTTCTGTAGCTTGCAAATGTGCCCATGAGCCCAGAAAAGTTGGCAAACCCTGGCACCGTATAACCCGCCCCGAGTCCTAGGATAGAAAAGAAGCTTCCAAGCCACTCTGTTCTCTTGCTTGAAGGATTCTCGTCTGAATGGTGCAGTGAGTGTTGCCATGTCAGGCCTTGGGGCTTAGTTGACTCTCAGGATATTCTGTTCCATTTCCTCATTCGGATCTTGGTTGTGGTGGTAAAAGTACGCAAGAGCCCTCCTCCTTATCTCTCCTGAACAGCGCAACTGAAAAGAGATGCATCGTTGGGGCGGGGGCACAGAAGAGGCAACGACTTTTTCACTGCAAGTGTGAACACTTCCAACTTTTGTGACATTTGTGAACGTTGCACAGAATGTTCTGGTTTGAAACGGATCGAGTCTGGGGCTTTTATACAACGGCTTTGCAAAAGCAGGAAATGCAAAAAAGAAAAAGTGTGTGTGGGGGGTGTAGTTTTGTTGCTTTAAAGCTATTTCATTCTCAGGCACCACAAACGCCCTTAGCCAAAATCCACATCATTCCCCCAGCCCGCCCCAGAGTCCGCTGAACCGGGTGCATGTAATTTAACTTCATCAAGCCGGGAGACATGATTGAGAGAGTGTGCCTAAGAACCGACTCTGAAGGGCACTTCATAATTGTAGTGCTAATGGAAATACTCCATCGGTACTAATTTATTTCACATATCTAGAGAGTCTCCAAAGTAAGTGAAATGACTTCACTGCAAATATCAGTCCTGAAGGTCACACTGTTTTAAATCCTCTTAACTTACTCGCAATGTGAGAGAAAAGGGCAGCTGCTGCTATCACTCACAGCATCTGTGCAAATCCTGCTACAAAATAATATGTAGATAGCCAATTTACAGATGGTATGATCTGGACCGGCCACAGTTCTTTCAGAGATCAAATTCCCAGCTGCAAAGTGTAGCCAGTGTCAGTTTCATGCCATTTTTATAGCCAAGATGTGGCAATCACTGCTCAACAGAATGGCCACAGCTCAGTGGTAGAACCTCTGCTTTGGCATGTATAATGTCCTTGGCTCAGTCTCCAATATCTTCAGATAGGGCTGGAAGTGTCTCAGTGTCCGAAACCCTGGAGAGCCATCGCTATTCAGCATGATAATGCTGAGCTGGATGGACTAATGGTTTGACAAAGAGGTAGCCTCCAGGTGTTGGTTGACTACAACTCCCATCAGCCCTAGACAAGATGATCAGGGATGATGGGAGTTGTAGTCCAACATCTGGAGGGTACCACACTGGCTAGAATTAAAGGCTGCAATCTCTGTTCGCCAGCAAGCCCCAAGCCCCCATTTGTTCTTTGACTGCCATATGCTGTCTATAAAGCTTTCTAGATGACTAACCAGAAGCCGCAGCTGAAGTGCAGAGGCAGGAGCTCCACATCTGCACTGACTCTGTCTGTCACCTTTCTGGCATAATTGAAGGTGCTGATTTTTACATATAAATTCTACCTAAAAAACGCGTGCCATAATCCCTAGAAGAGACTACCATTTCCTCTAGAAGGACAGGGGATGACATTCTGGGGACGGTGTTGTGCTGTACAGTGGTACCTCGGTTTAAGTACACAATTGGTTCCGGAAGTCTGTACTTAACCTGAAGCGAACTTTCCCATTGAAAGTAATGGAAAGTGGATTAATCCGTTCCAGACGGTCAGCGGAGTACTTACCGTGTTTCTCATATTATAAGACACGTCTTATATTTATTTTTTCCTCAAAAAAACACACTATGGCTTATTTTCAAGGGATGTCTTATTTTTTTCCTCCTCCTCCTGCCATGGCCGGCATTGCTGCTGTGCCTATCACTATGTCTTATTTTCGGGGTATGGCTTATATTCCTTGAATGCTTAAAAATCCTGCTATGGCTTATTTTATGGGTATGTTTTAAAATATGAGAAACAGGGTAAACTGAAGTGTACTTAACCTGAAGCGAACTTTCCTATTGAAAGTAATGGAAAGTGGATTAATCCGTTCCAGACGGGTCTGCGGACTATTCAACCTGAAGCGTACTTAACCCAAAGTATGAGTGTAATTGGTTCTGGAAGTCCGTACTTAACCTGAAGCGTACTTAACCTGAAGCGAACTTTCCCATTGAAAGTAATGGAAAGTGGATTAATCCGTTCCAGACGGGTCCGTGGAGTACTTAAACTGAAAGTACTCAAACTACTTAAACCGAGGTATGACTGTAGATCAAAGACAGCAGAGCGTCAAACAAGAAATCTCAGAAGGGGCAGGACTCCTTGCACAGAATAACTGCAGGTGACAATACCAGGCACCAAAAGTAATTTAGTACAGGGCAAATTCAGGGAGGATACTAGTCTGATGGCTTTATACTGTATTACCTCCATGTCACAACCAGTTGCTAGTGATGGTGGTTTTAAGGTAGTGTGACTGATTGGGCCGCACTGGGTGCTGTGCTGCAGGTGGAGCCACAACAGTGATGTAGAATGGAGCATGAGAGGCAAGGGGCACTGAATATCAGCATCACACAGGGCACTGCTGAAATATAAGAGCCCAGAGTCTGCCACTGCTGGTGATCACAATGCGTAGTGTGCTATTGTGTTCAGGTCCTGCTTGTGGGCAGGGGTGGCAACTTTAATAAAATACTGAGGAGGGGGGCCCAGATAAGCCCCACCCTGCGTAACTGATCACAAGACACGGGGCATGCACACCATTTGAATGGCAATGCCCATCACCTTTGGGGATCCTCGGCCCCCTAAAATATTTTATTGGGGGGCCTGAAGGGACCTCAACCCCTATGAGTTGGCTCCTATGCTTATGGGCTTCCTATAGCCATTAGGTTGACCACTGTGGGAGACACAATGCTGGACTAGATGGGCCTTTGATCGGATCCAGCAGGGCTCCTTCCATCAGTAGTTTTAAGATCCATGAAGCTGAGACTTCTAGCAATTCCATTTCATCTAGGCACGATTTGTGGACGAAAAGGGCACATTGAACATGGCTCCACTTGTTACGGAACTCCAGTGGAGGTTTTCCCCCTCCCTCTCGTCCTTCCTAAAAGGTCTTTCTGTGCTTAATCAGTGCTTATGGTCAGCAGAACTTTGGCAGGTTTAAAAGTGAGGTTAAAAAAGCATGACATTATGTAAGTGCCACATGTCCCCTTTGGTCCCCTGCCCTTTTCTTGCAGGGCAAGCTGGAGACTTTGGCCCTTTGATTTCCTAGGATTCAGCAAAGGTTTGCAACAGAGAGATAGTTTTGGAGATGGCTGTGTTTGCACAAGATTAAAATCTTTACCTTCAAGTGGCCTGGGTGATGTTGACCGAGCCACAGATACTGGTTGTGAAGGTAATGATGGGTCTATGCATATTGCATAGGTTTCCAATATGCTGTCTGCTCATACACCCTCAGAGGCGTAAGAACAGAAGAAGCCGCTTTGGCCCATCTGACTCCATTGTCAGGGCTGGAGTCGGGCGCAGGTCATCAGCAAAGCAGTAACTCACCCAAGGCCAGTGAACTCAACTCTTTATTCAAGGAAACAACCACAGTTCTGGCCTAGTGGCCTCAGCAACTCTTTCTAGGAGGTCTTGTAGTTGCGAGGACTGGTGGTCCCCACCTTCCCAGTGACCCCCTAGGTCAGACTGCTCCTCTCCAGGGCCTTTCCCATGCAGTCTCAGGCTGCGTCTGTGCACAACCACCCTGCCCGCTTCCTTTCTCTGTGAGTTTGAGGGGACCAGAAGGAAAGGTAGCTGGTTGCAGCAGGAGGGAGAGACTCCCTGGATCCTTCCATAGCCTGTCTCCACTCTGCCTCTTGGCCTCCGCTTGAACCTCAGAGCCAGAATCTGTCTCAGCCACTTCCTGTTCACTAAACCCTGTCACCTCTCCTACTTCTGACACCTCCCAGTTTGCTCCCTCTTGCCACTTGCCCATCGCCCCACCACCAAGCCCAGGGCTCTGAGCCTTCTTCCCTTGGCGGTTTGCCAGCTGGGGTCCTCCTACCACTGCTCTGCATCCAGCCACTACATGACATCAATATTATCTACATTAACAACTCCCACAACAGTTTCTGTAGCTTGCAAATGTGCCCATGAGCCCAGAAAAGTTGGCAAACCCTGGCACTGTATAACCCGCCCCAGTCCTAGGATAGAAAAGAAGCTTCGAAGCCACTCTGTTCTCTTGCTTGAAGGATTCTCGTCTGAATGGTGCAGTGAGTGTTGCCATGTCAGGCCTTGGGGCTTAGTTGACTCTGAGGATATTCTGTTCCATTTCCTCATTCGGATCTTGGTTGTGGTGGTAAAATTATGCAAGAGCCCTCCTCCTTATCTCTCCTGAACAGCGCAACTGAAAAGAGATGCATCATTGGGGCGAGGGCACAGAAGAGGCAACGGCTTTTTCACTGCAAGTGTGAACACTTCCAACTTTTGTGACATTTGTGAACGTTGCACAGAATGTCCTGGTTTGAAACGGATCGAGTCTGGGGCTTTTATACAACGGCTTTGCAAAAGCAGGAAATGCAACAAAAAAAAAGTGTGGGGGGGGATGTAGTTTTGTTGCTTTAAAGCTATTTCATTCTCAGGCACCACAAACGCCCTTAGCCAAAATCCACATCATTCCCCCACCCCGCCCCAGAGTCCGCTGAACCGGGTGCAGGGTAGCCGGGTCAGCGCGCTCGAACCCCCCCCCCGAAATCCCGAGGCGCCTCCCCCTCGCCGCTCCGATTGGACACCTCCGCCGCCGGGTAAATAGGGTGAGCGCCGGGCAAGGGTGTGCAGCGCATTGGAGAAACAAGCGAAGTCAGCCGGGGCCCGCCCTCCGCTCTGGCGGAGGTGCGGCGGCGGCAGGCGGGGTGGGGTGGGGTGGGGAGGAAGGGGAGCCAAGTCTTCCTTTTCCTCCCTGCCCCCCCCCTCCCCGTAGGTATCTGTCCCAAATGGGAATTCAAGGGCGAGAGCGCCACCCACCCACCCATCCTCCACGGGGCCGAAGGGCAAGGCTGCAGCCAGCGTGGAAGGGACCGGGTGGAGGCGGGGGGGGGATGTGAAGAGCAAGGCTTTACGCAGGCGGGTCAGCGCAACCTGCGCGCCTTCCAGGCGACCAGCATCCATCGGCCCAGCTGTTTCGGAAGAGCTCCGCACTCCAGTGGCGGAATCTCGCCTCCAACTCCCCTCCCCCTCAACTCTCCGCCCTCCCCTTTCCCCACTTGTCGTGAGGGTCCGCCTACCCCGCTGGCCGGCCTCTGACTTCCACAGGACCGCTCAACCCGCTTGCGCTCCGCTCATCTTATGCCGCGCGTCTGATCCTAGGCGAAGCAGGAGGGTGCAAAAATAGCCCTTAAGTTCAGCGCTGCCACGTCAACTTGTTTAGTTAGGATCCGCGGGCGCTTCAAGAGGGTGTCGCTTTGCTTTTCCTTTCCTCTGCTTTTTCGTAGTTATTATGAGCTGCTAATCCCCCTCCAAATACGGTAGCTGTTGGAAACTTTTAGGCTCCTCACCGCCCTAGCCCCCGGAGCTGTCGCCAGATGCCGCGGGAGGTTTCGAGCGCAAACTCGGGCGTTGATTCAGAACTCTGCCTCCACACAATTAACTCGGGGTTTCCCCTGGATGTCCCTCGGCCCGCAACCTTAGGATTTCTCTTAAAGGAGAGGAGAGAAAAAGCCGAGCAAGGGATTCCGCGCGTGTTTGCTTGGAAATCAGGAGACCCACCGCGGCGGCCTCATTCCCACGCGCAGCCTATCCGGAGTTAGGCGCGCCTAAACCCACAGAAATCCGCGCTTTTAAACGCGCCTAGCTCTGCATGGGAAGGACGGCAGCCTTACTTGGGAGGAAACCCTATGGACTCGCCTGCACAGAAATATGCACAAACGCGGGCTTGTTGTTGCCAACTGCGCGAATGCAAATATGCGCAGGAGCATAGCCTCAAGGTCAGGCACTGGCGCTGCCCGGCGGCTCTAACCTTCCCCATTCATGCCTTCCCTCCTCCGGCCGAGCGTTCCATTGTCCCTCCCTAACCCTCTTCCCCCCCCAACCCTGCCCCCGTGGCGTCACAACGCCCCTTCTTGCCAGAGCTCTTCCCATTTGTCTCCCGCCGCGATTGTTACGTCACAGTCAGCCCACAATTTAGCCGGAGATCGCGCCCCCTTCCTTTCCCCCCCTCCTTGGCGGTGCCTGAGCGCCGAGGCTCGAACCCGCCCCTTTCCCCCGCCTCTGCAGCGTGACTGAGCCGGCTGGCTGCTGCTTACCGCTATCTCCCCGCCTCCCTTATTTTTTTATTTATTTTTTGGTTTTAATGCTGCCGGGATCTATCGCCACCTTAAAACTGCCTGCTGCTGAGTGCGCGCAAAAAGGTAAGGGATCCGCGCTTGGCCAGCGTTGGCGAGGCTGGGCCTCCGCCGGCTGCGAAGTGGGTGGGGAAGCTGTTGCTTTTCCAGGGCGGATGCTCCCCAGACTCCCATTGCCCTTGTAAGGGGAAAGAGAAGGAAAGAGCGAGAGCGAGAGGGCGCGGGCTCACCTTCCTTTCTGCTCGCGGGGCAGGACCGGGGACTGGGATCTCGCACGCCCTCAGCCCGGGCTGGAATCAGCTGACGGACGCCCTGGGCTTGCCGAGGGGTAGACTCCGAAGTGCTGTCGGCTGGGGAGGATGGAGGGAGCTGGGTGGTGTTTCTAGGCAGTGTTCGTGCAAATGGCAGTGCGCGGGGGGATGTGGTGGGCTGTTGCTATTGATTATGTCCCCGCCGTCCAATCCTACACACACACCGGGGTGGGGTGGGGGGAGAGAGAACCGGTTTAGGGCGGGCCCCCCGATGGCGGCTCCACGTGCATCCTCGCCTTTCGCTTCCCCGTTATTGCTGCGGGCGATCAGCGGAAGAGGCGGCTCCGTCTCGAGTTTGAGAATGTTTCGGGCTCGCGGAGCAACTCCCTGCTAGCCGGTTTCTGCCCAGCAGGGGCAGAGGGAGAGGCAGAGGGAGAGATCGGCAACAAGTGCTGCGAAAGCTCCGCGTTTGTACAAACATCATCCGCCGCTTCTGGCGGGGGAAGGAGGTGCTGGTGTGTGTGCCGGCAGCTGTCACTTTGCAGCCCCGGTCCCGCGTCATCGGAGCAAGCAGGTCTCTTTCCCACCCCGTGCAGGAAAACTCTTGTGGATGCAGGTCGTTGTTCACGTGTGACGAGCGCTCATCTCGCCGCCATGGGAAGCCGTTTCCGGCCGCATGTATCCATGTCGAAAATAGGCGTGCACACTCGGCCTGGGACGGTCTAATTGCACAGAAACGAAATGCTTCCAGGGAATCTGGGGTCTGTGCTGTGTGAAGTGTCCCAATAAACCTAGGTAGCTTGTTTGATCTAGCTTAACTTGGCTTGTGCTGCTCTGGTTTGCCAGAAGCGGCTTTGTCATGCTGGCCACATGACCTGGAAGCTATACGCCGGCTCCCTCGGCCAATAATGCGAGATGAGCGCGCAACCCCAGAGTCGGTCACGACCGGACCTAATGGTCAGGGGTCCTTTAACTTAGTAGAACCCAGGTGGTGTGGTGGGTTAAACCACTGAGCCTAGGGCTTGCTGATCAGAAGGTCGGCGGTTCGAATCCCTGTGACGGGGTGAGCTCCCGTTGCTTGGTCCCAGCTCCTGCCAACCTAGCAGTTCGAAAGCATGTCAAAATGCAAGTACAGTAGATAAATAGGAACTGCTACAGCGGGAAGGTAAACGGCGTTTCCATGTGCTGCTCTGGTTTGCCAGAAGCGGCTTTGTCATGCTGGCCACATGACCTGGAAGCTATACGCCGGCTCCCTCGGCCAATAATGCGAGATGAGCGCGCAACCCCAGAGTTGGTCACGACTGGACCTAATGGTCAGGGGTCCTTTAACTTGGCTGCCGGGGTGCTGCAAGTCCCCTGCCTTGTATTGCGCTGAGCAACGTGTTTCTGGGGCCCTTCTGTGATAAGCAATCTTGGCTAGAAAGGAAGGCTTGCAATGGAAAGTTTGCTCCAGTTTGGCTTTCTGCTCAGGATTCCCACTCGACACTTGGAAGGCTGTGTAGCCTAGTTATGTAGCCAAGTGGCTGATGTCTCCTGCCAACAGCAATCAGTGCAATCCCAAAGGCCCACTTCCTTACAGGAAAACAGTGTGTCCTTCCTCAGGAAGGAGAGACCAGCATTAAAACTACCAGAGAAGAACATGCTTCTTGCCCTTAAACATTTCATTGAGCTCTGCCTTCTAGAGGGTTAGAAAGCACCCCCCCCCATATGATGAGTACTGTAAGTCCAATGAATAATAATTTTTATTTTTATTAATTTTCCCTGGCAACCATCCCTGTTCCTAGGGGAGATTTGGATCCCTTCCATATGACCTGTTTATTGAAGCATTGATTCTTATTTGTTTGCACAAAGTTGCAGGGAGGTGAAACAATGTTGGCACTTCATTCAGCATTCCTTCCCATTTGTTTGAGGGTATAAAAATTCCACTAAGCAATCACACACCCGTGGATCTTCCCATCACTCTTATCACAAAACTGACCTCCCCCACCTTTTTTAAAAAATCTGGATATAGTGCAGTCCCATGCTCTCCCCACCCCCACCCCCATTGTAAGCCCCACTGAACATAGTGAGATTTGGTTCCATGTAAACATGCATAGAGTTGCTTTGTTAAACTGTGAAGGGCAGCCTTCTGCCTTGATGCTACTTTTTATACATCGTTAGAAATTGGAGAACTTTTTAAGTTCAGTTGGAGAACTTTCTATGTTCAGTTTTTGTTGAGCTAGATGGGAACCAATGTTCTTTGGGCAACAGGCTGCTTAAACTGCTTCATTTGTTTTTGGCCCAGTGTTTAGGTGTGCTACACCTAAATAATATAAACTAAGGCTGTAATCTTACGCCTGCTTATCTTTGAGTGATTCCATTTGAACTCCAAAGGGACTTGCTGGTATGCACTGAAGAGTTGGGCAAGCCTGTACTCTGTGCTTCAGAGGAAGGTGTAAAAAACTCTCCCAGCTCACATAACATCGAAACAATTTTTTTAAAAAATCCTCCCAGTAGCACCTTAGAGACCAACTAAGTTTGTCATTGGTATGAGCTTTCGTGTGCGTGCACACTTATCTGCATGCACATGAAAGCTCATACCAATGACAAACTTACGGTAGGTGGTCTCTAAGGTGCTACTAGAAGGATTTTTTAAATTTTGTTTCGACTATGTCAGACCAACACAGCTGCCTACCTGTCACATAACATCATTGCCAATGGCTTTCAATCAAGGATCATTCCTTCTTATCTCAATCAAGGGTGACTTGATTAGACGTAGAGTTTGGAAGCAAAGTTTATCTGTCCCCACAAAAGCAAATGAATGTAGTTGTTTTTATGGAACTCTTCAATCCCACTTGATTGTGGTTCTGTGCCTTGGAAAAGGCAGGGGAAACTCCAGAGCAGCTGAAATAGGAGTTGCTTGTCTCCCCCCCCCACTCTGGGGAATTATGCAAAGCAGCTTGGAATCTTTTGACTAGACAAATGTATTGGTGATAAGGCATCCCTAAGGCAGTGATTTTTTCAATATATATTTTTTTGGCAGGGGGTGGGAGGGAATATGCACTTCTAACTTGAGTCTGATTAGATGTTGGATTTATAAACATTCATCAACTGCCTTTCCTTAGTGCCTAATCATGTTCCTATGTTAGCTGAGAAAGTGGATGGAGCTGAGTTGAAAGTATGCTCTTGAAAACAAAAAGATTCTGTATTGCAGAGATCACCTTTTTGTTGACATGGAAAGGCAACACCATTGCTTAGTCAGCAAGGAGGTTTGATCTTGAGACACAAAATCCTGCCTTCCCAGGGCAAAAATATGCTGAGTACAAAGCACTCAACCGCACCCGGAAGAAGAGAAACAGCAAGGTCTTGCCTGGCAGTCTGATCCTATGGTCCTCCTACACTAGGCCTAGCATCAATGTAACCTTGTTGCTGCTGGCAGAATGCACAAGAATAGCCATAGCAATGAGCCAAGGTAGCAGTAGCAACAGACACATCACAGCGGCTGACAGTTCTGAAGCCCATCCATCAGTCAATGATCTTGCACATGGGCGACTTGATTGAAAGACACCAGTCAGCACATTGGAGTGTGAACTCTGTGATGAGGTCACCCGACCCAAAGCAGCAGTTCTCACTTTTTCCTTGTGGATCAGTTGAAAACTGCTGCAATCTTGGTGTGGAGTACTTAACACACTATTATTTTTGTCCTACAAATCAAAGCATGCACATAACTCTTACATTAATAACTCCTGTTGTTGTTATCTGTCTGTCCCAAGAGACAATGGAGTGTGCCTCTGGTGTGTGTGTGTGAAGTCAAACCTCTGCATTAACAGCCCTGAAGTAACGTCTCCAGGGTGCAAGCCTGGGCAGTGTGTATGGAGGTCCTGGGCTGCCCAGGCAACAAGACTCCCCTCTTGGCCCCTGGCCTGACATGGTCCAAAGCAAAGTATAGTAACAGTCTGAATTTGTGTAGGGTTTACTCCTTAGCCTTTTCTTCTCCTGAAGATATCCCTCAAAGTAGCAGAGGTTTAGGATCAGTTTCCCTTCTCCTAGATGGACTACCTTCCCAAATTGACCTCCATCTGCCCCATAATCTCTGTAACAATATATATTTATACCTTAATAACTGTAGCCTTGCCTTTAACGTACATTTTTCCTAGAGGCACTGTATTATGAAAGTGATTGGCCCTAGCTTAGGGGTCTGGCTAGCCTGTTTTGATAATCTGGCCCTGGTTTAAACAGTCTCCATCTCCATTGCCAGTGGGGTGGGGTGGGGGCAGAAAAGTCAAATGCAGGGTGCAGATATTCTCAACTGTTCTGCAACCTTTCCCCAGCCCCCCCCACATGGAGGGAATGAACCCTCAGTAGGCAATGGACTACAGCTGGAGAACTTCTGCTATAGCACCTTCCTTCTAAGAGGAACCTGTCACTCTGTCATTCCTTCTGGGGAAGGTACAGGAGCTCAGGAAGAAGTGGGCAGTTGTACATAGGAGTATCTGGTTTCTCACTGGTAGCATTCGCTGTACTGCACTCCCTTGAGCTTGGCATGGCACTGCAAGGAGTCTGGGAGAGACATGTTTGCCTGCATGAAAGAATGGGATGCCGGTTTGTCTGTGGTCGGGGATGGGGAGATATGGGTAGCATCAGTAGAGATTAGCTGTAGGTAGGCAGTCCTGTAAGGCTGGCGACGGCATGTTTGCTACCATGTCAGTGCTTATTTATTCTGCGCATCTGCTGTGCTCATCTGGGGGGTTTGTCTGGTTAATATGCACAAGGCTGTTTTGGACTGGACTGGAAGGATTGTGTGAATTACAGATACTCCTTAGAACATTGCAATGCTTTGGAGTGAAGACGAGACACAGCATTTGACAAGTGTGTGTACTAATCTGAGTGATTTGTTTTGCTTTTCCTTCTGTTTGTCTTTGGGGTTGGGAGGGTATATCCCTATTAAGAAGTGTTATAAAACACACCTGCACTTTTCTGCCAGTGCACACAACAAACCCGGCCTCCCTGTGCATGCTGCAGTCTGGCCTGTTATTCATTTGAAAGGAATAGTTGCCGTATTTGCATTGCTGTTGCAAATAAATATTCCTCTTGTGATGTGCGTTGGTTCCAAGCCTTCCTTAGTCTTATTCCCAGGGCTTTTCCATCAGAGGCTGCTTAACTGTTGTCAATGTATCTTCTACGGTGCTGTGTTGCTTTCACTGCTGCTTGCAGTGAGCCTCCCATGGGAGCCTTGAGTTATTGTGAAGGGCGCAGAGTTTGTTTGAATTTCCATCCCACCTCTCTTCCAAGGAGCTCAAGGAGGCAAACGTTGCTCTCCTGCCATCTGCACCACAAGCCTTTGAGGTTGGTTAAACGGAGTCAAAGTTGGTGATCCTTATCATCTCTGAGCCTCATCATGGCTGCTATCGGGGGCTGTAACTTCCAGGTAGCATAACCGAGGGTGAAGGGATTTCTCCATCCTGACTGGCCCTCACACCTGCTAGTAGCTCCTCTCTAAGATTCACAAAACAGCTTTGCCCATGTTTTGAATTTCTCCCACACTACAACATTCAAAAACCTTGCCCTCCAAAATGGCTTAAATAAAAAGTTGGAGGGAGTGTTTAGAGTGTTTAGAATCCTGGTATGTTTGCATGGAGAGTATATGTATGTGTGTGACATATATACAAGTGTGTGTGTGTGTGTGTGTGTGTGTGTGTGTGTGTGTGTGTGTGGACATGGGTGGCACTGTGGTCTAAACCACTGAGCCCCTTGGGCCTGCCAATTGGAAGCTCAGCAGTTCGAATCCATGTGACGGTGAGCTCCTGTTGCTCTGTCCCAGCTTCTGCCAACCTAGCAGTTTGAAAGCATGTGCAAGTACAGTGGTACCTTGGTTTACAACCATAATCCATTCCAGAGGTCTGGTTGTAAACCAAAACAGGTTGTAACCCAAGGTGCGCTTTTGCCAATGGGGCCTGCACTCCAAAATTGGTTGTAATCCAAAAAAAAGGGACACGCACTTCCGGGTTTGACGTGGTTGTAATCCAAAATGGTTGTAATGCAAAACGGTTGTAATCCAAAACAGCTGCAAACCAAGGTACCACTATAGATAATTCGCCTTTGACTGGACTTAACCATCCAGGGGTTCTTTAACTTTTATCTTACCTTTACACACACACACACACGATATTGCTAGCTAGGCTCTTATTGTGCACTTTTATGTGCAATTTTTTGTTGCTTATTGATCTTATTGTGGCCAAGGGCCAGCTGAAGGGCTGTATTCTGCCCCCAGGCCTGAGGTACCCCACCACCACCCCACTCCTTGGAGTGCTTCTACACAGAAATCTTCAAGAGGCTATTTTTGTTGTTAATTTTTTTAAAACATGAATCTAAAACCTATAGTCTCCAAAGCGTTTGTGTGCATTACAGGCACCTATAAACTTCAGCACAAAAAGAACAGAACTTTAGAAGAGGCAATTTAAGCACTTATTGATCCCCAAGCAGAACAGGAAGTGAACAAGAGGCAATTGTACTACAAATGGGCATTCTGGCCAATGTGGGCTTTTAAGTTCCCATTACACACCCCACAGCCTCGCATGTCAAGGTTCCTGGTGCCATTTTGGAAGTGGCCCTTAGAATCGCTGCAGGAGGGATACTGAACGAAGGGAGAACTAAGCTCCTCTCCCTTCCGGCTGCTAAGGATGCAGGAAGCTGGCAATAGCAATGCCTCAGGTAGCTGATATTGCTTTTAATGTGTTTTTGTTTTGCTTTTTTTTTTAAAGCAATACTTAAAAATGGTCCAGTGCTGAGAGCAAGATGCAAATATGTTTTTAAATCTACATCAGCAACAGAATTGTGTTTCGTAGTTCTGAAGGTGCGAGAGGGAAGCAGAAGCAAAGATGGATAATAAAGGCAGGAAATGGGAGGGAGGAAAGGAAGTGGAGGCCTTAATTGGTGTTAAATGGTTGCCAGAGAAGCAACAGACTTAAATGGGTTTTTTTTTAAATATAGCAGGGTTATGTTTACTACCTTTACAGGAGGTTCTTGGAGAATTTGATGCCTGAGGCAGGAAATTCAAATGCTTTTTTTTTTTTTTTGCATATTAGTAAAAATATAACGACTATTTTGCTGCCTTTTTACATGGAACCCCACAGTGTAATCTTCTTCAGATGGGCTGCCTTCCCTGGAAGCTGCTTCTGGGGTAAAGGCAGCACCTCAAGCTGCTCACTAGGGCAGGCGAGTGCCGTCATGTTACGCCACTTATGAAAGAATTGCAGTGCTTGCCAGTAAGCTGCCAGGCGAAGGTAGTGGCACCAGAAACCTGAAAGGTTGTCTCACTCCTTATATACCCAACGGATCACTCTGCTCTGCAGCATCCTGTAGAGTCCACACCACTAGATTTGCAGGAGGCCCTGCGATGTAGGCACGGGGCCTTTACTGTGGTGGCACCTTCCCCGCAGAACTCCCTGCTATTACATATCTAGTAGGCACCATCTCCATTGTTTGTTTCTGGTGCCTATTGAATACCTTTCCTTTTCAACCACCCTTTTGAGGGAATTTTTTTTTTTTATCCCAGTCTCTACCCGATTTGGATTTGAAATGGTTTTTGTAGTTTACGGTCATAGAACCATAGACTTGGGTTGGATCATCTAGTCCAGGCATCCCCAAACTTCGGCCCTCCAGATGTTTTGTACTACAGTTCCCATCATCCCTGACCACTGGTTCTGTTAGCGAGGGATCATGGGAGTTGTAGGCCAAAACATCTGGAGGGCCACAGTTTGGGGATGCCTGATCTAGTCCAACCCTCTGCAATTTAGGAATATGCAGCTGTCCCTGACGGGGATCGAACCTGCAACCTTGGCGTTCTCAGCACCACACTTTTGTCAGCACCGCGTTAAATCCTTTCCTAGGATGTGGTCCAGAAATGAAAGGGAAGATAGAGAGAAGGTCCCCCGGGGCTTTTGCTCAAAGTGGAGAGACTCTTCTTCCTTGAGGACAGTGATGGGCGATCTTCCCTTTGCTTGGGAATATTGGGTGAACAAAGAGCTAAAAACCTACCTTTCCTGGCTGGAATCTGTTGGATCCTTGGGATCTTTTTTCCGAGAGGAGGAAGTCGGGAAGCTTCTCCTAGTTTTATAATGTTGGTGCGTACATGCTGATGGGGTTGTGTGCATATGCCATAACAGATTGCTCCCTTGGAATTATAGTTTCTTTCAAACACAAAACACCTTTGCCAAGCACACAAGGCTCCTGGGAGCACGAAAGGGTTTCAGGTCTTGATGGGGCAGGGCAAGAAGCAATTGCACTAATTGATTCAATTCAAGATGCTCTCCAAACAACAGGAGACAAGTATCCTGGTTGTGACTTCGAGTAATGTTTGAGTAAAGGATTGATATGATAGAATTCTTGCTCCTCCTAACCAGTTTTGAAGCATGAAGAATCATTATGTTGTCAGCCAGAAAAGAACGTTGGTGGGGATTACGGTATATTCTCTTTAGAAGACATTTAACCATTATGTGCTGGACAAACTTGTACTATGAACCAAGTAATTACAGAGTTAAGGTTACCAGTTTTTTCCCCCAATGAATCTGGGGACACTTTTCAACTTCAATGGATTTTGTATGGGCACTGATTTGTAAATCCGGGGACTGTCCCCAGGAAACAGGGACGTCTGGTAACCTTATACAAAGTGCATTAGGAGCAAGACAGGATGATTCCATGAATTTTTATTTGATCAGTTAATTTAGGCAGGGAAATCTAAGCCTTTCCTTGGAGCTGGTCTTTCAGAGCTTGGGGGGAGTTTATTGCAAAGATGCTACTAGTATTGCTAAGCCTGTTAAAAAGGAGGCTCACCCTTCTCTCTCTTGCTTTTGCCCTTCCTTGCAGCTGCCCATGGTGTGGTTTCTCTACACTAGTCTTTCTGTTAGCATTCACCTCTTTGATCCAGCTTGTGCTACTGGAGGGAGGGGAGCTCTCATGCAGAACAACTTTTGGTTTTCTGGTAAGCTGTAAAGCCGCTGTTACAGGAAAGGATAGGTGTAAGTTGATCAGGGAGAAGTGTTCCAATGACATCACACAAGATGGTTGCCTTTTTTTTCACAGGAAACCACCGTGTGGACCGCAAAGCAGCCGCCCTGCATTATTTTCTTGCCTCCATTCCCCCCCCCATCATCTGCTTAAAAATAAGCTGTGGATGTTTTCCCTCCTTAATTGTGCCTCTGTAATGCAAGCCTGGCATTTGTGTTTCCATGTTTTTATTCTTTTTAAAAGCCGCCCACTTGCAAGTACTGTAGGCCTGGGAATTTGCATACCTCATCTAAACCAGAATAATAGCTACGGCCGAAAAATAATAATCCCACTCTACTCCATGCCTGTTGTGGAGTAACGCTGTAAGACAAACCCTTAACTGTAATTAATTCTACTTGTTGGAATGCAAGCAGGGTTTTCTTAACCTTTCTCCCCTGTTTTTGGAGATTAAAATAAGACTGGAATAATTAGAGAACTCTGAGGTTGGAATGGACCTTGGACACAGTCTTTTCTGAACTCTATGCTCTGTGCAATACCGCTCTGGAGCAAATAAATAAGGCTTGATTTACTTTTGCATCCATCTTCATTCTTACTTGTGTCCGTGAGAAACCTCGGCTGTCCTTTATTATAACTCAGCTAAGCAATTAATAGCCTCACCTGCTGCTGGACAGGCTGTGTCCCTTGAGACTGCAGTAGGTTGGGGTCGAAAATGAGAATGGATCCTTTTTGCCAACAATTGAAATGTGGGTTGAGAGTGGGTTGAGAGAACAGTGGGTTCTAGTGTAGCCTTCTCTGACATGCTAATTTTCCATTTGTTTGGTTTTGGCACAAGGCAACGGCAGAGGAAGCCGCTCAGGTGCCCGGGGCGGGGTGCCCAGGGGTGGGCGCACTGCAGGGGCTCTGGAGTCTGCCTGCCTCCCCCCACTCAGCTGCCCTACAGCTGGGGGGGAGGGACCGTTTGGACAGCACGGAGTCTGTGCATGCCCAAGCCACTGTGTCTCTCCCAGGAGAGATGCATGGCTCTGGTGCACTGCAGGCCCCCTGGTGAGTTCCACCCGCCATTTGTCACCCCCCTCAGTGGTGAGACTCGGGGCCCCCGCACCACAGCCACTGCACCCCCTTCCTCCGGCCCTGGCACAAGTGAGCATTGCAACCCTTAAATCTTTGCACTGACAATTTCCCGTGGTTCCGTCCAATACCAGAGGCATTTCTTGATGTTGCTGATCACATGCTTCTCCTGTCTGCTGTGAATGTGTGTTCACTGAACTGTTTGGTTCGGCGGAAAGATGCACTTTGGCCAGAGAGATTTCTAGTTCACTTCCATTATCAATCCACAGAAATTGCTAGATTTCAGGCTCTTGTGCCTCCTTCCGTTGACCTTTTTGTTGAGCATTTATCCTGATTCACTGGCATAAAGCTTACCCCGATCTTATACAGTGGTATCTTGGTCCTCAAACTTAATTCCGGAAGTCCATTCCAAAGCCAAAGCGTTCAAAAACCAAGGCACGCTTTCCCATAGAAAGTAATGCAAAACGCATTAATCCGTTCCAGGCTTTTAAAAACAAGCCCTAAAACAGCAACTTAACACAAATTTTGCTATCTAACGAGACAATTGATCCATTAAAATGAAAGCAAAAAACAATGTACTGCAGTCACACAATCAATCCATCAGTAGCTGAACTGGGTTCCACACAGTCACACAGAAAAAGAGCCACAAAAACAAAACGCAAAATAAATAGCAAAAATAGACAGACCTCAGGGTAACGCTCAAAACGGAAGTGTGGCACTCAAATCGGAAGCGCAACACTCAAAATGGAGCTCGTTCGGCTTCCGAAAAATCTTCGCAAACCGGAACACTTACTTCTGGGTTTGCAGTGTTTGGGTTCCAAATTGTTTGAGTCCCAAGGCATTTGAGAACTAAGGTACCACTGTATGATGATATCACCGAGCCTGCCTTAGGAGTTGTTAGCTGGGAGGTTATATATAGCATTCGTCCTGATTACTTTTAGCAGCAGCTATGCTTCCTACCGTATCAAGAAGTCATTGTCCCACACTTTTTAGTGCATTTCCCTGCAATTTCCCTGCAATGGTCACTGTTTCGGAGAAGGGACCAATCTGGAGGTGATTATTTATTTTACTAACCCTATATAATCCTTGTTATACAACTCAGATTGTTTTCCCCTGCTGTAAAACAAGTGCAGTCTTGACCTCCCTCGGGAAGTGGAGGCAGTGAATTGCTTTGTGTGCTAAAGGTCATGACAAATCGTGGACCTTTCTGTTAACAGCAGCCCCAAAGGTTAGGGCACTTTGATAGCTACCACCATTGCAAGCTAAATTTGTGGCTTGTAGCCATATTTGTTTAGAAATCTTCTCCATACATTTTCTGTGGTCTATGCCCACATCCAGCTCAATCCACAAAGAACTATCAGTATGGTGGGTGAATTGTTGTGAGTGTTCATACCAATGAGACTCTTGCAACACTACATCTTAAAACTTTACCTCTCCTTTGTTCTCCATTGCCTTTCTAAGAATAAAAGATAATGTCTTGAAATCCAGTCCAACAGACAGAGTTAATCTACAGTCTTAGTTAGCAGTGCTGTTAATAACGGGAATAAAACTTTGCCTCTTTAATCTGGTTCCTGTCGATTTCTCTGCTTCCCGTTACTGGTGTGCTGTGTTAAGTGCAGGGGGACATCAAAATAGTCTCTTCTATAATTATCTGCAAAATCTATACTTTAGTCCCAGAGTTACTCTGTAAAGCAGTGAGCTGACGTAAGTTTAAAGGAGCTGAAAATCCTAAACATGGGTGAGAGTGTGGCAAGTAGAGATGGGTGAATGTGCCCATTTCAGTTCCTTGCAGTTTCTAATTTTTCCAAACTTTCTCCACATTTCCACACCTGTTTGTACTCACCCGCTTTCAGGAGCGAATTTATTCTCATATACACACACGTGTGTGTGTGTGCAGTTTGGCTTAATTAAACCCATTTTTGCGAAGCGATTTCCTCCAACATAATGCATTTTTTCTATGTTAATTTCTTGATTATATGCATTTTACTCTGGTATGTTTGTTCTTGTAAGCATCAGTTGTTTGGAGAACTACCCAGCAAAATTCAGGGAAGTGCGAATTTTAAAGGACGGCTGTGTTTCAGTTCATGTTTTGTTTTGGGGAAGTGTGACTTGGGGCCTTTTGCCACGTAACTATGTAAAGTGGTATAGTTGCTGGGGGGGGCTTGGATGGGGAGGGGGCATTCTGGCACACAACATCCTCATTATTTAGCTAAAATTCCACAATAATGTACTCGGGAGAAACAGCTTTCCCCTCCCTTTTACTGTGAAAAACTTGGCATTTGTGAAAGATCCGCAATGGATCCACAATGTTTCCATTTGCGTGGCATGTGTGCAAGCACCATCCTAGTCTTGGTGGGGAGGGAGGGTGGGGTTGGCGCATGTGGTTTGAGGCATCTGTTTTGTACCACTTCCTTTGGACAGATGCAAGCTGTCAGTTTGTGAGCTCAGTTCGGAAGAGAGAGATGGCAGGTAGAGGCGATGGTGCCAGTGACAGCAGTCATTAGCTGCAGACAAAATTTAATCACAGTAACCAGGTTTCCCCAGAGCTCAGGCAGATACACAATCCCCCTTCTAATCTCCTGATCTCTGACAGTACAGTGGTACCTCTACTTATGAATAGCTCTACTTACAAATACAGGTAGGTAGCCGTGTTGGTCTGGGTCGAAGTAAAATATAAAAAAAATCCTTCAGTAGCACCTTAAAGACCAACTAAGTTTTTATTTTGGTATGAGCTTTTGTGTGCATGCACACTTCTTCAGATACACTGAAATAGGAGTCCCCAGGCACTTATGTGGAGAAGGGGTGGGGAGGGGGTGGGTGGGGAGGGGGTATCACTCAGAAGGGTGGTGGAAGTGGGTGATTGACTGACTGATAGCTGTTGATGGCTGAAAACGACTGCAAATGGTTTTGCATGAAAAAGCAAGGGTTGAGATGGCTGAAGATCGCTTTATCATGTATAATGAGATAAGAATCCAAAGACAGCTACAAAAGAATTTCAGAAATAGACTGGAAAGAGAAGTTGCTAAATTACAACTTATCACCAAGCTCAAAACCATGGAGGGACCTGGTTTGAACAGAGACATTGGATTCTTATCTCATTATACATGATAAAGCGATCTTCAGCCATCTCAACCCTTGCTTTTTCATGCAAAACCATTTGCAGTCGTTTTCAGCCATCAACAGCTATCAGTCAGTCAATCACCCACTTCCACCACCCTTCTGAGTGATACCCCCTCCCCACCCCTCCCCCTCCCCACCCCTTCTCCACATAAGTGCCTGGGGACTCCTATTTCAGTGTATCTGAAGAAGTGTGCATGCACACAAAAGCTCATACCAAAATAAAAACTTAGTTGGTCTTTAAGGTGCTACTGAAGGAATTTTTTTATTTTACTTCTACTTATGAATGTTTCTACTTATGAACGGAGCTCCGTCCGCCATCTTGGATGTGGTTTAGATAGGATTTTTTTCTACTAACGAATTTTTAGATCGGGTTGCTTCGACTTACAATTTTTTTCTCCCAATGCATTCCTATGGGATTCGACGTACAATTTTTTTCGACTTACAAATGTGCGTTCAGAACGCATTAAATTCGTAAGTAGAGGTACCACTGTATTAGAATTCTGGAATATTAGGCATTAAACACCCCCCACCCACCCCCCAAATATGTTTTCCCCAGTGCATGCGAATAACTCTGACATTTACTTGCTGGAGGAACACAAAGATATTTAAGGGGCATGGAACGTTTCTCAATTTGGGCACAAGCCGCCATTCATGCAGAAAGGAAAACCCCGACCAGTCATCAGAAAAGTTGTGCAGGCAGAGCAAAAGTTTTGGTACCCAGATAGGACGGATGAAGCATTAAAACTGGAAAACTCGTGGGCTGGTTGTTTCTTGGTTTATAAAGAACTGCCTCTTTGTGCCCCTTCAACCGGGGAAATGTCCTCCAATCAGCTGGTTAGCATCAACTCTGCCCACACTACAGCCCTGCTCAGCAATTTGTGCTTCCTGGCACTAAACCCAGCCTACATTGTGAGGGAGGGTTTGCTTTATTTTTCAAATGTGAGAGGGAGGAATCTCATCACCCACATCATGGCCACCATTCTCTCCTGGCTATAGTAGAATCTATATCCTATTTGTGGTTGTATCAACCCATAGTTACCTTTCCCCCAGAAACTCAGAATTTGTCTAGCCTCTGATTTAACTTCCCCCTCTCAGAACTACTGTAGTCTTGCTTCTTCTTTAATGGCCGATGAGTGGCTGTAGTTAAATGCTGAAAAGTTCTTCTGCTTCCACTAGCCCTCACTCCAAGGCTGAATCCTGAATTTCCAAACTTGGCATGTTTAGAACATGAGCTTCCTCAGTAAGTAGCTGAGTATATAACTAACGTATACCGCTGGCACACATTTTCAAGATAAATTAGCCCTGATTCATATTGTTTTAAAGACTGTGGGTATATGGACATTCTATAAATTAGCCTGTGAGTGGACTGCTTATTCAAGAGGATAATGGGAAAATCCGTGTTGGAATGTAGTCTTCTTGCTCCCTTAATCGTTTTAATGATCTTGCTGTCTTTATAAATATCGGCATCAACAGTGCATGTAAAATTATTTCTCATTAGAAGTGAGGGTTGAATGTGAAGCATTTGTTTATTTCAGGCATCCCCAAACTGTGGCCCTCCAGATGTTTTGGCCTACAACTCCCATGATCCCTAGCTAACAGGACCAGTGGTCGGGGAAGATGGGAATTGTAGTTCAAAACATCTGGAGGGCCAAAGTTTGGGGATGCCTGATTTATTTATTATCGAATATTATTTATTTATTATCGAAGGCATTGCTCCTAGAGTCTCCTGCAATAACAGATCGAAATACAACATGGGTGCACAGGCTGGCGATATCCTGGGTGTTTTTACTTCAGAATAAATGTGGATGTGAACTATCCAGGCAAACGATGCCAAGTTGATGGTGATGAGCGTGAGTGATCCTGAGATTTTCTTACCTCATATTCCCACTTATCTATGGAACCCTTGTATCCTGGCTGAAGTATCTGTATGATGCAAAGGATTTTGAGACATTCTAGAGCAGTGGTTTTCATCCTTTCTGTGTTGGGGGGGGGGGCTTTTACATGAACCATGTTTGCACAATTGTCTCTCTGCTTAATAAGCCAAGATATGAACAAGCCTTTTGCTCACACACATACACAGCCTCTTTGTTTTGCCATCCATGTGAGTTGCAGTTAAACTAGGATTCATCTTAGCTTCCTAGTTCATCTGAACTAGGGATCTATGGTTGCCAGCTTTGGAACAAGCCAGGGTATTTATCCCTGGCTTGGAGTTTGTTTAATAGTCTGGCTTGTTATGAAGCTGGTAACCATAGTTTCCTTATTTCACATGAAATGGGAAACTCTGGTTAATTAGTGGCTTCCTGGTTTAATTGTGTGAAGGCAAGAACAAAGGGCTGCATGTGTTGGGGAATGAGCCCTTCATATCTTGCCTTATTAAGTCAAGACATAATTGTCCAAACTGATTCATTAAGCCAATAAACTCCAAGTTGTGTTCTATTGAAAGCCCACTGGCGGAGCTATGGAAACAAATAATGTCTGCCACTGCGTTGCAGATAATTTTGGTGCATATTGTAGGGCACACAATCCAATTGGGGCGAGGCAGTTTAGAACACACTCAACACTTTCATATTCCCAGACATTGCAGAGGAAGACAAATAATGTCGAAAAGCTTCTCTGGAGAAAAGCTTGTCTGTCATTCCTGATCTCATGGCCAAACTTGCAGAGAACCCCAGATTTCTTCTGAATGCAATCTAGAAACAACTGTGATTGGGTCTTGCACTCCTGCTGCCCAAACAGAGAATATATCTAATGTTCTCTTCCCTTCCTGCATAATGCACAGAAAGATTGTAATGATGGACAAAGCTGTTCTCTTCTAGCAGTTTGTTAGCTGTTTGTTCGCTGGCATGGCCTTCACTCATCCCCTGCTTTCCCCATTTCCTGTTCTCTCTGGGCAAAGCTAGACATGTCACAATTCATGCAACCAACAAGTGTGCCAGTGGATTGTGGTTTTCAAGAACAGTAAATAGCAGATAAGGGTCACCTATCTGGATCAGGGTCAGAGCTGGAATCAAAGGTTTAAAGCACCCCCCCCCCCCAATCTTATCAGCATGGTCCTGATCCAATAGCTCCTCCATCAACTGCTATTTTCTCTATAAAAGGAAGATTTGCGCACTTGCTAATTGTGTGAAGGGAGCCATGACTAGTGTGGCTTTCTGTCAACATGGATTTGTCAAGTTTAGCCCTTGGAGAAAGGCACAGGAAAGCCTAGTACTGCTAGATACCATTTTTTGGGGGGAAGAGTCTGGCCTAAGTCAAGCAAGCCAGTCCCATCCTGGACCAAAGTTTGCCTTCCTTTCTTCCCCTATAGCAGATTTTGCTGCCTGGGCAGCTCTGCAAACAAGAGTACTTCCTGTGAGTGAACTTTTTGATGGCTGTTCCCCTCCCTCTCTCCTTTTTTCTTTTTTTAACCGGATTACAGTAACTGGCCACCCACATTAATCTTAGATTGTTCATTTATGTTTAATCCTGTTTACTAGAGCAGAGACCCTCGGTTGACCTTTGCACTCAATTTACTTCATATGAGCAGCAGAGTTGGGAACCCTTGAATTTTCACTTCAATGTCTGATATGAGTGGCCTCGTTCCTTTGGCCCAGTATTAAATATTTGTGCCACTTACCGATTTTTGATCCTCACGGAGGTTTGCAAAAGATAAAAAATACTAAAGAAGTAAGAAAGCAAAGATAAAAAAACAAAGATCCAGAGTGGTAAAAGAGGAAAAGCAAAGCAACAGAATTTAACTTTGAACGGGATTTGAAGAGACCTGACTAACAATCACGGGTTTAGCATGGTGTCAGAAAAAGGTGAGTTGGCTTCAGGTGCGCCTTCCTGGGGAAGGAATATGAAGGGCAACTGAAAGTCCTCTACCTGGGAGGTCCTCTGCCTAATCTCTGAGGGCAGGGCACTTGGGCAATGGCCTCCAAAATTAATCCTGGCACATGGCCAGTTTGGTTTGGATGACAGACTGCAATCCTTCAGGTATCCAAATCCCAAATTGTAAAAGGGCTTTAAAGGTACACACCAGCACTTTTGACTCGAGGTGGGAATTGGTCACCTGTGAATGTTTATTTAGGACTGGAGAATGGTGTTCATATCAGCTGCTCCAAGTTAGTTCCAAACACAACTGCAAAGTATATTGCAGTCTCCAAAGGCAGGCCTGAGTAGACCGCTTTGCATTGGGTTGCCAGACTCAACAGAGGACAGGACTTCTGTGCCTTTAATTGCCCTGCTCTCTTTTGAGCCTGGAAACCTTAAAGGGAAACCAGCAGAGTGCAGACCCTTTGCTTGGAAACTAAACAAAGGGTCTGCTGGTTTCTCTTTAAGGTTTCCAGACTCAAAAGAGAGCAGGGCAATTAAAGGCACAGAAGTCCTGCCCTCTATTGAGTCTGGCAACCCTAGCTTTGCAGTGTGCTAAAAACTGGTGTGCACCTGTGGATTGTTTTGTTCCGCATTTTTACTTTAGTGCCACTTGGGATACTTTTGGGCATATGCTACTGTGAAGCTTTAACAGCCGCGTTTGTGTCTTCTTGCAGTTGTTAGATGTGTAGTGACTTTAAACAGGGGTGCAATATTGCTCATGTTCATAGCACAAACATATCGCTTCCTGCTTTGCAGTACTCTTACTCAGTTTTCACTATGCATTTTACTTCAGAGTATCTTGTTGGAAATCCAGAGAACTAATCTATAGACTTAAGGATGGTGCCATAGCTGCAAATGTTGTTGATATAAATCCAGCAGTTGGCTATTCCACTGGGTAGTTCTGGCCAAGTCATGTGACCAAATGGGATTCTCAAAGCACATCCAAATGCCAATCATGCAATAAGTAATTTATTTGAGCTTTGGCGCTGTGACACATGACAGCCCAATCAGGTTGGCTGTATGGTCAGCTGAAGCACACATTCTTTTTCCTCAGAGGAAAAGCATAGTATTGATAATTCAGTTAACGTGGACTGGCCCTGAGCTCATTGCCTTGAATTGCTTGCTTTTGAACATGCATATGGCTCTTCATTAAAACCGCCTCATGCGCATTAGATGGAGACTCTCAAAAACACCTTTTTCAGGATAGAATTCAGGTATGGGTTTTGCACTTATTACATATGGAAATTGTGTATCTGTTTTTATATTATATTTTATTTTATTTATTGCCATTTCCAGGTTCTCTCAATAGGAGTTCCAGAGGTGTCCTGTGTGAGTGAAAAGACACTTCTGCAAGGAAGCCTCATCAATTTCTTCCTATTTCCCTTCCCAGTTGCAACACCCTTTGCCCCAACCCACCCTGTTCCAGAGGGTCCTCAAGTCTCTGTAATGGCTTTGGTGGGGGGGGGGCATAGGAGACTATAGTGTTGCTGACAGAGAACCAGGAAAACATTTCTACTAGTTGTTCTCTGGATCTAGCCCATGGCGATTGTATTCATTATAATAGAATCATGGAATTATAGGCTTCGAAGGGGCCACAATGATTGTCTCGTCCAAAACCCCTGCGATGCAGGAATCTTTTGCCCAGTGTGGGGCTTGAACCCACAACCCTGAGATTAAGAGTCTCGTGCTTCTTCCCAGCAGCCAAGCAAATTAAGCGTGGGCTTTCCAGCTGCTATCCCAATCCCAGCTACTAGCTATACCTGTGCTGGCCTAGCTGGAGAAATGGAACCATCTCTCTTTTCTTTTGGGACAGTTACTCTCTGAAGAACAAGTAACACCCCAAGCCCGAGTGTTAACACGAAGGACAAATCTGGTGAAATTAAGCAGAGCTGATTTTGCCTTGAATTATTCAGGGGATGCAGAGCTGGGCGGCACAATTCTTCTTTCCTTTTGCTTACAGGAACTCTGCATTTCCTCTTGCTCAGACGCGGTGGCCTCTTTTGATCACGCCTGTCAAGAGTGTTTCTCCTGCTGTGCTTCCCTCTAACCAGGCTTCATTTCTGTAGGCACGCTGAAACGTTTATTTCTTATGACAGATGCTACTTCAATGTTGTTGCTTCCCCCCTCCTTCTCCTTTAAAATGAGTTTAAAGCCTGGAAATTTAAGAAAATGGTACCCTTGGGCGAGCAATCCCAGTTTTCCTGTTAATAGTTATTTTTTTGTTCCATGCTGCTTTCAAGCATAAAGGGACTCCTGACAGTTAAGTCCAGTTGTGAACGACTCTGGGGTTGTGGCGCTCATCTTGCTTTACAGGCCGAGGGAGCTGGGGTTTGTCCACTTCCGCAGAGTTTTTCTGGGTCATGTGGCCAGCATGACTAAGCCGCTTCTGGCAAACCAGAGCAGCGCACGGAAATGCTGTTTACCTTCCCGCCGGAGCAGTGCCTATTTATCTTCTTGCACTGCATGCTTTCAAACTGGTAGGTTGGCAGGAGCTGGGACTGAACAATGGGAGCTCACCCCATCACAGGACTTCGAACCACTGACCTTCCGATCGACACAAATGTGGGCTTCATCCTGCACTGCCACTGTCTTCAGAATAAATACTTTTGGGGTGGTTGATAAACCACCTTGTTTGCCGAACTTGAGCAAAAGTAGTAATTGAATGGGTAGCATTGTCTTCTTCCCTATTTTTTGTCAGGGGAAGGGGAAAGCTTTAACATAAGAGAGATCAATCTACCATACAGGGAGGGCAGTGTCTTGTACTTGAACCTACCTGCGACAGCACCTAAGATCAAGACAATCAAAGTCCAAATTGTAGTACAGTGGTACCTTGGTTCTCAAACACCTTGGTACTCAAACGGCTTGGAACCCAAACACTGCAAACCCAGAAGTAAGTGTTCCGGTTTGCGAACTTTTTTCAGAAGCTAAACATGCTCCGTTTTGTGTGTTACGCTTCCGATTTGAGTACCACGCTGAAGTGTCTGTTTTTGTTATTTATTTTGCGTTTTTGTTTTTGCAGCTCTTTTTTTTTGTTTTTGTGACTGTGTGAAACCAAGTTCAACTACTAATGGATTGATTGTGTGACTGCAGTGCATTGTTTCTTGCTTTCGTTTTATGGATCAATGGTCTCGTTAGATAGTAAAATTCATGTTCAATCGCTGTTTTGTGGGTTGTTTTTAAAAGTCTGGAATGGATAAATCCATTTTGCGTTACTTTCTGTGGGAAAGCGTGCCTTGGCTTTGGAACACTTTGGTTTTGGAACGGATTAGGTTTGAGAACCAAGGTACTACTGTAGAGCATACAGATACAATCCCAGCTTTGTGCAGACCTAACCTTCTGATTTCAGTGGTTTTCTCCTTGCATAAGTCTGCCTCCCTTCTCTAACCTGGTGCTCTGCAGATGTTGTTGGACTAGGGCAGGCATCCCCAAACTGCGGCCCTCCAGATGTTTTGGCCTACAACTCCCATGATCCCTAGCTAAAAGGACCAGTGGTCGGGGAAGATGGGAATTGTAGCCCAAAACATCTGGAGGGCCGAAGTTTGGGGATGCCTGGACTAGGGTTGTCATCATCCCAGGCCACCCCTGATGGGATTTGGAGGGCAGCAGGTTGGGAAAGCTGCTTCTCTTGTAGCTCTGTCAATGGGTTGCATGCCAGATCCGTGTGGCAGGACCAACGGCAAAGTCCCTTTCCAAGCAAAGAGGCAATGCCTGCTTAAAAAGAAACCCTGTAAGTCAGTCCCACCCACCCCCACCCCACTGATTATTTCTGGCACACGTGTTTGCTTGAAGTGGCATTGGACTGAACCTTAAGGAAGCAGCTCCATTCTGTGGAAGGAAAGGCTTAATTGGGCCATGATAGCCTCATGCAGACATTCCTTGTGGATTAGAGCTGAGCAACGTAACGATATGTCATCCAAAAGTGGTCTGAAGTCCACATTGTGGTAATGCTTTTATAATATTTAGTGATATATTCTGAATCATCATGTGTATGTGTGTGCTATGTAAAAAAATATATCAAGATGTGGGAACAACTGTGAAGCCGGTCGTCACTTTTCTCATGATTCCTGCCACCCTCGTTGCTCAGTACTATAAAATAATACAGTGGTACCTTGGTTTTCGAACATAATCGTTCCGGAAGACTGTTCTAGTTCCGAAATGTTCAAAAACCGGAAACTTGGTACGGAAGCCTCAATACAGAAAACTCAATTTGGAAGTCACATGGCATGTTCGACTTCCGAGGTGCGTTCGAAAACCAAAGCATTTACTTCTGGGTTTATGGCGTCTGAAAACTGAAATGTTTGTCAGTGGAGACATTCGAAAACAGAGGTACCACTATAGTTGTAACAGTATGTTAAAGGTAAGTAAAAATGTCTCAATTTTAGACCCCTAAGTAGTGGCAGTTGCCAGTTCGCCTCTACATAGTTCCATCCTTATTTCAGACATCATAATATATCAGTATATTGTGATGTTTAGCTGGTGATATACAGTGGTACCTCTAGTTGCGGACACAATCCGTTCTGGGGTGCCGTTCGCACCCCAAAAGGTCCACAACTAGAGTGGCGCTTCTGTGCAAGTGTGAAGTGCGCAGAACGCTTTTGTGCACGTGCGTGTGGCGAAACCCAGAAGTATACACTTCCGGGTTTCCCGGGTTCGCAAGCCGAAAAGACGCAACATGAACCTAACACAACACGAGGTATGACTGTACCACAATGGTGAAATCCAGACATCGCTCAACCCTACTGTGGATGAAAGCTATGCATGGGGAAGGGGCTAGTGGAAGCATGTTTGCTGGTCCACCGCAGCATTCTGCAAGGCAGTGGTTTCCCCTGCAAATATGCATCATAGCAGAAAGCCTATGCATGAGGAGCAGTGGATATGTCTTATGGAGACATCGAAGCCAACAGCATGCAGGCATCTTGGGGACATGACCAGTGAAATTGGAAACAGGACCAGCAGCACACTCCCATTGACCCCTTCTTCTGCATGGAGGATGCCCCAGTAGGATTTCTTTCTAGTGCCATTCGTGAATGGGTGATAGGAACACTACATATGAGCTCATAGAACTGCAATGCAATATTCAGAATTTTGAAATGGTATTGCTCTTTTTGCAGTGGATCAAAAAAAAACAAAACCCTCTTAGAATGGATCACAACTAGTTTAAAATACCACCCCTACCCACCCCCCACCCCGGTTCTGCATAGATTGCGTATATCCCCAAATATTGCGTTTATTGCAATATTTAACAGTCTCCTGACACCAAGTGTCATTCATTTCTGCTAATCTGTACTCAGAACTGGCGGCATAAATGGCCCGTGGGCCTTAAGCGAACAGTAAATCACAAATAAAAAATATGTGTGGCTTTCTGTGGCTTTCCCTAGGACGTCAAATGAAATAAAAACATAAGCGAGTCATTTGAGACAGCTATATCAAAACACCTGTTTGGCTCAGATACTTATCAGATAAGTTGTGTAAGCCTGTTCTCCGAAGCCTTCATCCAGAGAACTTCCTCTTGGCAATATAACTTCCTTATGTACATGCCATGCACATTGATATTGCCACCCAGCAGAACCACTGAAGGTCAGTTTTGAACGATCACATTTGCAAAATGTCAGTGGCTGGCAATTCCTTTTTAAAAGTGTGAGCATGCCAAAGGGCTTTGAGCCATTTTTTTTTAGCATGCATTTAGAACAGTGATGGTGGATGCTTCTTGGGACTGCTGGGGTGGAAGTCTGGACAGCCCAGTGGTAGGTGGAATCAGAGCCAATGGCAAGCAGAGCCATCTAGAATTCTAGTCTTGTCCCCATCCTTCTGCCTACGAAGTCCTAGAAGGGCAACATTGAGACTAAGGAGGACTCAAAAGGCAGGAAGTGCCACCTACTACTTCCTGGTTGGAATTAGGAATGTGGCTGAGGCCAAGATTGGTGAAGCAATACTTCATTCACCCTAACGGATCAACCTCTACTGCTTTGGAGACAGCCCTCTGTGTGAAGGGCTGTCCACTCCACTTTCAAGATAAAGAATCCTAAGTAGGAAGAGCAGAGACCCTGGAGTTCATAGAATCATTAAGTTGGAAGGGACCCAAAGGGTCATCCAATCTAACCCCCATGCAGTGCAGGAATCCTTTCCCAACATGGGGCTCGAACCCACGACCCTGAGATTAAGAGTCTCATGCTCTACCGACTGGGGTTAATATTTGGGCAGCAGCTCATGTAGAGTGCCCATAGCTCACCTGGTCACAGCTTTCCCCACTGTCGTGAGGTAAACATTTCTGTTTACAACACAATAAGTACTTTTGAAAATTGTATATGTACAATTAACATACTAGCATTTCACAGAAATCTTTGTTCTTGTTTGGTGTTTGTATTAACCCTTTCGCTGTGGTGCATGAGTGACCCTCAGACCACGCTTAATTTGTGCACTATTTCATTTGGCTTCCACTGTAATGCCTGGTTTAATTGTAAGAATAAAAAAAGACCACGACGTGTAAAGGTATTTCAAAACCGGCCCCAAGTTTGTTTTTCTTTGTAATATTCTGAAAAACATTGTAATCTAACTGAAATATACCGTAAATATTAGCATTAGGAACCTGCTCTGCCACAGATAAATCAACCTTGAAGCAACTCTAGTTTTGCAGCCGGTGGTTTCGAAGTGTAACTATTCTCTCCCGGGCTCCATTGCTCCTTTTGTAGAAAGGATGAGATTCCTTCCCCAGTTTTTCATTCTTTCCACATTTGCATCTGTGCCATCTACTACTTCACTCTCATTTCTTGTGACTCCAGACTTGCTCCATGTTATGTTTCATGCCTATACACACATAGTCTTGCAAAAGCGAATTTGTGTGCTAAAACAGCCAATTGGCACATCCTGAAAATTCAAGTCAGGAGCTTCTGCTTAACGCCATTCCCAGGCATTCTTAAACAGTCCACAGAGGGTCAGTGCTCATTAGCCCCTCTCTCTCCACCCACCAATTCAGCCTTCCCCACATTTAACAGAAAGGTCTTGAGGGGATTTGTAAGCACCTTTTGATTACAACGCAGGAAGGTCAGTGTGGAGTGGGCAGGGCTGGTGCAACCCCTTTGCACAGAGGGTTTAAGAATGCCTTGGCGGGGTGGGTGGGTCCTACATTAGGGAGAGCCTGAAGTGCCAGGTGTGAATGAATGCCTGGGAAAACAACCCAATATTCAAAATGGATGCTTATATATGCCATGCTAGGATGCTCTTGTAACTTGTTAAGTGTAGAGCAGGGGTCAGCAAACTATTTTAGCAGGGGGCTGGTCCACTGTCCCTGAGACCTTGTGGGGGACCAGACTATATTTTTTGGGGGGAGGGGAGAATGAATGGATTCCTACGCCCCACAAATAACCCAGAGATGCATTTCAAATAAAAGCACACATTCTACTCATGTAAAAACACACTGATTCCCGGACTGTCCGTGGGCCGGATTTAGAAGGCGATTGGGCTGGATCCGACCCCCAGGCCTTAGTTTGCCTACCCATGTTGTAGAGGTAGAACAGAATGCCAAAATCCAGATCCCTGGAATTCTTGAAACCAGTCATGCAGTCATGAGAACAATGTTCTTCAAACTGGACTTGGACATCTTTCTCTCTGTCTCTGCCTTCAAGGGCTTGTGCAATGTCCTACTTTTGCCACCTTGTTTCCGCGTTCTGGTTGATGTATTTCTATTACCTTGGGTACTAAGCGTTCTTTGTATTTGGCAACTACCCTTAGCCTCTCCTTCAGGCCTTCGATATCTATCACATAGAAAGCATTGTCCTTACCAAGAGGCTGAAATGTAAGATAATGTCAGGAGCTGGATGACAAATAATACTCAGTTGTCTTTGTTTGTTGGGTGTGCTTTTTTAAGGGGGGGGATGGGAGGCTGGGGGTCAAGGGAAGGAGAGAAACTTCTTATTCCCCACCCCCACCCCGGGAACTTTGCGGATTGCCCATTCCATCAAATAAAATTTATTATTTGGAAGGTAAGTTAGATTGCTAGCACGTGGAAATAAATATTCTGGGATTGCAAGGCGAGAGAGGGAGAGACAGTGCTTTTGGGAGTGATTTGTAGCCAGCCAACAGTAGGAAGAAAAACACTTACAGGTACACTTCACCCCCTCTTGAACTCTTGGGGTCAAATTTCTTGCTCATTTAGAAATGTAGATCCAAGCTCCCACAATGCTCTTCTGCTTATAATATTCTCAGTTTGATATTACAACTATTAAAAAAAAGGGAAATTACACAGAAGCACTGGTGTACTCTTGGGTGGGTTACACACACACACACACACACACACACACACACACACACACACCCCTCTAAGATGGAAGAAAGCAAAACTCTTCACCTGACTCTACTGGAAATTATTGACTGCACTTTTTTTTTTAACAGCAGAAGTGCACAGTTAATGCTGTTATAGAGGATTTTGTTTCCTTAATCCGGGCCTGCACAACGTTCAGCCTGTGGGCAATTGCAGGGCTTTCCCTGAGTGTCTGCTGCTGGGGGGGGGCGCCTTTAATTATCCATTGTTTGCAGCCACCTATTCCTGAGCTCCTTTGTGTGTTTGTGTGGCCCCTCTTCAAACCCAAAGCTTCCCAGTGCTCATTCGGTGCCCATTTGTTTTACGCACCACTTGTGCAAGGTTTATGCGCAAGTTTTATGCCCAGTTGTGTTTTAGCACAAGGAAGGGTCAGAAGGCCATGCCACAAAAGCAACAGCAGGGAAGGAAGCTCCCTTGCACAACCCACCTCCTTGGTTTCCTCCTTGCTGAGGGTGGAAGTAAAAGCAGCCAAGGAGGAGAAGGGCTGTATGGAAGGCTTGAAAGTTTGCTTGCTTGGTTTGCTCGCCTGTCTTCCTCTTGCCAGACCAGCTCAGGTACAACTGCACATTCTCCTTTGGGCAGAACCTGCAACAACTGGAAGAGTTTCAGGTAGGGGTGTGTGAGAGAGATAGGGAGGAGGATGACAAGGGATCTAAATCAAGCAATTCAGTTTTATTTTCTAGTATACCTCCTTAAGCCCAGTGTAGCCAGCATAGTGCACTCCAGATGTTGAAAGACTAGGGTTCCGTTCATTCCAGACAGTTGGCCATGCTGGCCGGGGTGGATGAAAGTTGGCGAACAGCAACATCTGGACGGCTTCATGTTAGCTACCACTGCTTGGAAGCTTAGAACTGTTTTAAAATATCTTTTAGGTGGGGGGGGGGGTCTTAAGAGCTAAAGGTGACATAATATGAAAGTCCTGCTCCCCTCTTTCAAGCATCTGCACCCCTTTGTTTATTTTGATTGACATAGCAGTGCTACCGAAGGAAATGTGTAACTTTTCCTACTTGCTGCTCTAAATCTGTGGCCTCCTCCTCCTTATCATCATCATCATCATCATCATCATCATCATCATCCATCATCATCATCATCATATTCTAGGAGGGCATATGATAGTTTGGGACAGGGCTTTTTCTCAGCCGGAGCTCAGCTTTGGAAGACACCATTGCCATTCTAAGAGAACAAGGGAGAGGTTCGTGGTGAGCTCTGGCACCTCATTTTCTAGAAAAATAGCACTGGTTTGGTCATGTGATTTAGATCAGAAAAGCAGCATTTGTAGCAAAGGGTTAAATCCTCCATCCCCTCGCATCCCCACTGTTCCAATCAAAATTAACCACCCCCTACTGCTTTGCTCTGTATACAGTCGTACCTCGGGTTACGACCACCTCGGTTTGTGAACAGTTCGGGTTACGAACTGCGCAAACCCGGAAGTGTTTTCGCCGCGATCGCGCGATTTGCGCATGTGCAAATTGCGAAAATCGCGCTTTGCGCATGCGCAAAATGGCGGCACCCATCGCGCTCGGTTTGCGAACTATTCGGGTTACGAACTGCGATCCGGAACGGATCGCGTTCGTAACCCGAGGTATTACTGTATGCTTGTATGTGTAGATAGTAGTCATCCTGATTTTTTCCCACAAGGACAAAGTTGCATCAAGCAATTGCTCTCCCATCATATGTTTCAGTTCATTTTCCTGCCGTTTCCTTGTTGAAAAAAGGTTGCTTGGGGTTGGTTGTCCAAGAGCTCCAAATCAGCTCTAAATGTGCAACCTGCGATTGACTCTCGCCCCCAAATAGTGACAGTCTGGAAGTGCACTAAGAATGGGGGAAGAGCAGACAGGAGTCCCTCACTTTGTAAGAAATGGTTAAATGGATGCTGCTTGCTGAATTACTATGGAAAGCTGTCTTTATACCAGCCCTTGTTTACCCAAATCAAGGTCTAGAACCAACCTGGGAAAGGCGGTGAAACCTTTTGGACATATTTTATCATTCAGAACAATTAATGCTAGATGAAGTGATGAATTGGTGACCTTTCCGTGCCCTTGAGCTAAAGAGCTCTCATCTCCCTGCCATAATCAAGTTAAAGATCTCACCTCTACATTTTGATGTGCCTACAACTTGACCTTAAAGAGAAAACTAGCCTCTATGGGGAGGCCGGACTGATTAAAATTCACACAGGAGAATGAATATATGTGAAATCTCGTTTGATGCTTATCTCAGCAGCTGTGGAAAAAATTGAATGAAAGAAAACATCTAGAGTGACGGTAGGGAAAAGATCGGGATTATTACGGACTTTGAGTGACGATTTGGACATTAGAATAAAGACGGCAGTGTGGAACATGGGAACTCAATTTTTTTTTAATGATTTGGCATAACATTCAATTTAATTGATATGTATTTGTATAATTTGAAATAATGGATGTGATATAATTGTGTTTTAATTGGAAAATTAATAAATAGATTTTTTTTTTTTAAAAAAAGAGAAACTAGCCTGTCCCTGCCCATCTCTATTTGCAGGCCGCCACCACCTTTTCCACTGGCTGGGGAAACTTTTTTTTTTTTTACAAAGTGCTTTGCAGCCAGACGTCTCGAGTGAAAGTGGCACACTCTGCTCCCACCTCTAGCAGAGCCATCTGCTAACTTTCGCTGCTGGAAGAGGAGGTTGGTGACAGCAGAGGGAGCAAACGAAAGAATGGCCAGGAAGGGGGCTAGACTTTTGGACTGTCATCTGACAGTCCTGTTAGGAAGGCAGGCTCTGTGTGTCGGCTTATGAGGATCAGAAGGCAAAAATGCTGGTCAGGTCAGTTTTTACTTAGCTTTGCTTATGTGAGCCTCTTGGGACAGGGTGTTGAGCAGGAAGCTTGTCTGTTTTCCAACTGGTGTCTTATGGTTGCATATGTATGTTGAACCTGAGAGTTTTATACTGAGATGTAGCTTAGTGGTAGAGTCTCTCTGTCTTGCATGCTGAAGGCCCCAGGTCCAATCCTGGCGTCTCCAGGTAGGGCTTGGGTATGCCTCCTGCTTGAAACTCTGGAGAGTTGGTGCCAGTCCCATGGACACAGCAGCATTTTAAATTAGCCAGGCTCATTTTGCATCTAGCTTTCGGCCACTTTTGACCCAAGTGAAGATTCCTGGGCACCAGGAAGGTGCCTGACATCTCTACCATCTGTAGTTGCATGAATCCTTGGATCTCGATTGTTTTCACACACTAATACCACACCCTGTAGAATTCTATCCGTTATATTTTATCTGCGCAGCCGGAATGAATATCAGGAACCAAAATGCTTTTTTTCTTTGCCGTCTGAGCAGGAGCAGTGAACAGTGTTACAGTGAATTGTTGTAGCTTGTCTTCACGTAGCCCACCCCCCCCCCCCGTCCTGCTCACAGTCGTGAAGAATATCCCTACATTATGAATGGTCCGTGTCACCATTAAGGAAAAAGAGGTGGTGACAGGCCAATATATATGTGGGCAGTCTCTGGAGCAAGTGACTTTTCTTCTTTAAGTTCTCAAAGCTTTTAACCTAGCTCAAGGTTGTCACCTGAGCTAGCCAGATGTTTAACAATCACAGTCAGTCTGTCATTCGAAGAACTTTAGAGTTGTCTTTCCCCAAAAGGGCAACTAGACATTCCGTTTTGGTGCAATCTTGGTTTAAGAAGCCATTTGGTGCCTAGCTTATATATCTGAGTTTCTAATACTGGTACACAGTACTAAACTGGATGAACTCAGTAGAATATTCAGTGTTCCTGTGGATGGAGGAAAACAGCCATGTGAAATGTTGGCAGCAAGCTGGCTGCTCTGGGATTAGCTTCTTTTAATGGACTCGAACAGATGATACTGTTTTGATCAGTTGTCGGGTCACATATTTTACAGCGATATTAGCCGAGCTTTGTGGACGGCAAGGAGTTAACACACAAAGGACTTTGTGCTTGCCCCTTCAAAAGTCACTGGGTCAGCCTGAATGCTGACTCTGCATGATGAGAATCTCATTTTACCTTCCAAGCCAAAGAAGAACTTGTGCCCAGAGAGTGACTCTTGATTCATAATACTGCCAGCGTTACAAGCAGGGCAAATCCACATTCCAAACCGGGTAATTATGACTTTGGAGACATCTCTAACTTGCAAACCTGTTCTTATATTGCATCTTTTTTGAGTTACCCGTGAGTGTAGCTTCAGCACCTCTCACCTTGATAATTATCAGTAGTGTTTCTTTGGAGGCTGTTGCTCTTACATAAAACAAGGGATGCTTAACTGTAGAGGTAAAAGAAATCACCTAGTTCAGTAGCTTGTCCTCTGTGAAGGCAGGGGAGCTTATTTTAAAGAGGCAGGGAGTGACCTTTCTAACTTAAAAAACAACAACACTAAAACTAACCCAGTGAGCTTCTTAACTATTCCTAGTAGCAGGTAAGGATCTAGAAGAAATATCAATGGAAAGAATGTGGAAGAGAATGAATAAAGTGTCAGGCAAGCTACCTGAAAGGAAGACTGTACCAATAGGAATCTTATACACTAGGTGCATTTTCTTTTTATATGATGACACCAGTGGCTATGTGGCATTTTACAGAGTACAAGAGTAGCTCACAAATAAATTTCAGGTCAGGAACAGGTGGGAGAAACAAACCCGGAGCCATAATTGAATCCTGGTTTTTTTTTGTGTGTGTGTGTGTTTTAAAGCCATGGTTTGTTGGTTTGCATATCCTAGCTCGTTGGTGAGCAGCTGGCCAATATCCTGGTTCAGACATGTTTTCCCAGTGACAGCGATGGGGATTTTTACAAAGCATTTTGAATGGGAAATCATTTTATTTTAAAAAAAAATCCTTTGCAAATTATGGTGTTTTCAGTTTTCATCAGAAAATTTCCAATTCCCTGCGGAGGGATCGGATTTAGCACATTCAGTTTCCTTTTGTTTAGTAAACAAAGCTGTGAACTTGCCAAGCTTGCCTACTGCTGCATTTTCAGCTGGCGCATCCGTTCATTGTTGCTAATGAATTTTAAGAAATATATAATTTCCACAGGGATTTCCCCCCCCCACTCTGCTTCTCTGGCTAGATGCCCTGCTTATTGTGATGTGCAAACTTGGCTGTGTGTTTGTTTCAGTTGTGCATGCTCAAAATTCCATTAGGGCATTAGCTGGTTTTTAGACAGATGTTCTGGGAGGCAGTCCCAGGCACAGGGCAGCGAGGGAGAAGTGATGGAGCTGTTAGAGGACGCAGGAAACCTTTGAGCAGCAGGAATGTATCAGGAGATGGGGGGCGGGGGCAAGGCTATGGAGGAGGTTGAAGGACCTTGCGCTGAATGTGGAAACAGACAGAAAGAAGTAGAGAGAAAAACTTGCCGAATTGTATTAAAACAAATTTCATACAATTTTTCCATAAATTGGTTTCCTGCCCTCTATTCTTGATATGTCCTGTTTCCTCCTGTTGCTGCTTTATTTTCTAATACACATTCCATTAAACTACTTCATCCCTAACCATCGGCACCTGCTTGCCAATTCCTGCACGTACAATATTTCAGCATTTGCAATATCTACAAGGGAGGTTACTCCACAATGTGTCGAATCCACAATAGATCAGTAATTATCATTTCTAAAACAAATTCCTTCCCGGGGTAGAGATTTCAGCGAGTGGTGTTGCATGATCAGAGTGGTGACAGAGGCATGTTATTACAGCGGCAGAGTGCTTGACAGATGTGAGGGGACCCAGGTGAGACAGCGGAAGACCAAAGAGGAGGAGGCTGTAGTCTAGATGAGAGATTACCATGGCGTAGACTTGAGTTCCTGCCTAAGGGACAGGTGGGAAGGGCTGCATTTTTTTGCAAAGCAACACAATGTAGCTGTGGACTCCTTATGAGGAACAAAGGAGGGAGAGAAAAGCCAAGGTTACACGCCTATTCAACAGGGTAGATGGCAACATTGTTGACGAACAAAGAAAGTGTGCAGGGTGATGTACGAACAAAGAAAGGAGGCTTGGGAGGAAAGATGAGAAGTACAGTCTCGAGAAGACTGAGACTGAGACATCAATGAAGCGTCCAAGCAGAAATATTGGAGAGACATGGTTTAGGGGGAGCTGTACTGAAGATCTGGTGTATCAAAATCTCTAGCGCACTGCCTTGAACTAGAAGAAAAGAATCCTAACAAGACAGCAAGCATAGATTAAAGCCATTCATGCCTGGATGTGGGTCTGTTCTGGACTGGCGTCTGAGCCACAAACACGAGTTTGAACTAGCCAGAATTTATCCTTTGATCATGTGGCTTCTGACATCTTTTCAAAACTCTTCCGCAAGGCTAGCCTGCCATTTCTGCGCTGTGACTAATTGTACCGTGCAGAATTTCCCAGTGTAATAGTTATACTTTTGAACTCTGGCAGGAGATGATGTTTGGCTTGGAGGATTGCGAAAGTCATCTTAATGGGGAGAGATGTGGTGAGTTTTTTTGGTTGGGTTCATCTGGACTGCATTCTGCAGATTACGTCTTAATTCTCAGGGAAGTGCTTCGGCTAGCAGGCTCTAACTTTGTCAGAATCACTTACGGCTTTCATTCTCCATATGAGGCATACCTCCTGCAAAGGCACGAAGGGTTTCCAGGGGAAGACAAGCTCCTTTTATAATTCCTTCCAACCAATAAGAAGGAAGAGATTGCACCCCTTGCCCTTTTTTTTTTTGGCTCATTGCCAATAAGCGAAGGAGCCTTATGTACTGAAAGTTACTTTTACATCCTTACGAGACTTTTGTCACCTCTAAGGAGACACTTCCTGTCCCAGTTCTTATTACTATATATTTTCTAAAAAATAATGCCCAAACAGCACATGAGAGTGACACATCCGTGCATTTAAATGCAAGGTGGTCTTTAAACAAAAATTCTAGCCAGGAAATCAACACTTTATTTGCAGCAAAGGAAGAATTGGAAGTAGACTTTGAGTGCACTCCCAATTCTTCCTCCTTTTATATAATAATAATAATAATAATAATAATAATAATAATAATATAAATAATAATAATAATTTTATACCCTGCCCATCTGGGTGGGTTTCCCCAGCCACTCTAGGCAGCTTCCAACAAAATATTAAAATACAATAATTCATCAAATATTAAAAGCATCCCTAAACAGGGCTGCCTTCAGATGTCTTCTAAAAGTCAGATAGTTGTTTATTTCTTTGACCTCTGATGGGAGGGTGTTCCACAGGGCGGGTGCCACTACCAAGAAGGCCCTCTGCCTGGTTCCCTGTAACTTCACTTCCCACAGTGAGGGAACCGCCAGAAGGCCCTCTCATTGGACCTCAGTGTCTGGGCAGAACGATGGGGGTGGCGACGCTCCTTCAGGTATATTGGGTCGAGGCTGTTTAGGGCCTTTTAGCTGCGGCTTGAACTTTCCCATGCCTGATATCATATATGACATCAAGCCCTGCAAATGTGGACGTGGTTTATGTGAAACAACATGGCGGACTGCCCTGTGGTTCAGAGGGACTCCACCACAGATGTGGGGGTGTATCGTAAAGGGTCAAAGGAGTGTGGAGGTAGGAGGTGCTGAAGCCTCTCCCCCTGTCCCCTCCCCACCAATGCACACACACTTGCATTCACCCTACCTCATCCACAGAATGTCAGAAGACAAATGCTTCCCATTGAAGCCTCCTTAAGAAGGGTAGGCTTTCACGTAATACAATCCTTGTTGCAAATATCACACACTATAGCTGGAAAAAGAAAGATAATAAAAAGAACCATCACTGTTGCGATGTTCCCGTTTTTCTTTGCAATTTCTGTCGTGACAGTCAGCTTTTGTTTCCTCAGAGTTGGAGGAGACAGCAAAATATCATTTTTCTCCCTGTTACAAAAAGAGAATGAGAGTTGTATTTCCAGAAATCCCTGCAGTTTCTTGGAAAGGGAAAATGAAGAGAAAAAGGAGGGACTGCTGCAACTTGAGCCGGTGGATTATTATTATTATTATTATTATTATTATTTTTAAAAACTGGTTTATTTGTTAATTCAGATCCCAAACATTGTCTACATATTTGGGGATGTACGTAACACACACACACACACACACACACACAGAGAGAGAGAGAGAGAGAGAGAGAGAGAGAGAGAGAGAGAGAGACAGTCTCTCGCTCTCCATTCAGAACAATGCAGCAGATGTCAGGAGTTTGCACAAGTTGAGAGAGAGAGAGGGAAAAACATACACAAAACATTTTTGTAACAGCCTAGCTAAGGCCTCAGCAGTATATGATGCTGGTAGTAGGTAGTGTTGTTGTTTAGTCGTTTAGTCGTTTAGTCGTTTAGTCGTGTCCGACTCTTCGTGACCCCATGGACCAGAGCACGCCAGGCACTCCTGTCTTGCACTGCCTCCCGCAGTTTGGTCAAACTCATGTTCGTAGCTTCGAGAACACTGTCCAACTATCTCGTCCTCTGTCGTCCCCTTCTCCTAGTGCCCTCCATCTTTCCCAACATCAGGGTCTTTTCCAAGGATTCTTCTCTTCTCATGAGGTGGCCAAAGTATTGGAGCCTCAGCTTCACGATCTGTCCTTCCAGTGAGCACTCAGGGCTGATTTCCTTAAGAATGGATAGGATTGATCTTCTTGCAGTCCCCTTCATGGATCAATGCCTTGTCGTGGCGAAGGGGCTTGAATAACTCAGAGAAGCTATGAGCTATGCCATGCAGGGCCACCCAAGATGGACAGGTCATAGTGGAGAGTTTTGACTAAACGTGATCCACCTGGAGAAGGAACTGGCAAGCCACTCCAGTATCCCTGCCAAGAAAACTCCATGGACAAAGACAACAGTAGGTAGTAGTCATTTTTAAAACATGAGTCAGCCCCACCCAGGTATAATGCAGGAAGGTGGGGATAGTCAACTGAGATAGAAAGAGAGGATTTGAAAAAAGATATTTAAATATAATATAAAAAAGAATCCCGAGTGCTTTCTATTAGGAATGGTAGGTGAAGATATAAATAAACAAGACGAGGAGGTCTTTTTGTATGCAGTGGCAGTGGCGAGAATCCTAATTGCTAAATATTGGGGGGGGGGAGAAGAGACCCCTAAAATTGGAGAATGGCAAGGAAAATTATTAAGCTATGTAGAATTGGCCAAATTAACAAATTCCATCAGAGGAGGCAGCAACCAGAAATTCATTCAGAATTGGGAAAAAATTGGGGGGTTATTTAAAAAGGCTCAATAAAGACTTGGATTTACTTTTAATATTCCATATTGATTCAAAATTGGAAAGGGAAGGGAAGCAGCATAAAAGTATGAGTTTCTTAGCCCGGGATGATGACAAGTGGAAGTTGGTTTATAGGAGAATGTATGTGAAGTTAAAATAAATTATTTTATTTGATAAACATATATGCATGATCTATTTGATTTAGGTTTTTAAGGTGCATATATTGTATAATAGGTATGTTTTGTTTTGTTTATATTATTTGTACGTGTTTTACTTGTCTATTTTTAATTTCAGTAAAGGTTAATTTTTAAAATAAGATAAAAAATAAAAAAGAGATAGAAAGAGAGGGCCAATGGGGGGCAAGCAGGAGCACCAAAGCCTGCCAGGCAGTTCATGTTTTTAGACTTTCCCCCCACCTAGGCTCTTTTTCTGAAAGTAACGTTTTATTTCTTTTTTAATAACTGAATTCAGTTTAAGCAGTGGTTTTGCTTATATTTAGATGTGAAAGCCTAGGCATATTTGGAGAGGAACACAGATGCTATGTACCATTCCCCATCCTCAAAAAAATGATCTTTTTAAATGTTTCTAACATTTTGTTTATTTTATGGGGGGGGGAATAAAACTCTAAAAGAAAAACATTTTGGGGGCACACTGAGGAAAAATCTCCAACAAAGTAGTTTCACTTTGGAATGAGCGAAATGCTTTGAAAGACAATATTTTATATTCATTCAGGGTGTGTGGTATGAAGAATTTTACATGCCAAGTTTTATAAAAAAAATGTATATAATGGTATATTTGATGCACTACACTGTATACATTTTCACACACCCTTGCATTATTTTGCCTGACATCTCCCCCGCCCCCCATGTTCTCCCCGCCCCGCCCCACTGAATGGCTTTAGAGACCTTGTATCTCTAATACATATACAAATAAATTTACACAAGCAAGCACAAAACGATTCTGGCTTATTCCATAATGGTGTTATGTAACCAAATCAATCATAGTCAATTCAGCCAAGTGAGATGAACACATGGAGATTCAGGTGGCAAGTGGATGACTCACCTGTAAATGTTCTCCTCCCCTGAGTTTCTAATTACAAGGGGAAAGAGGACTTTCTTATCTCAGTTTGTTTTGCAAATAATATGTATTTTTGTATGCGGCCTTTACCATGTCATGCTATACTTGTTTACACTAGTAAATTCAGTTTATATTGTGCACAAGCATGGACACGCACTGCTGTTAGAAGGCACCTCCCTTCCCCATGATCCAGGGATCTGGTGAGAGAGTGGACACCTCACAGCTCATATATGTGTGTTGTGGGTCTTGTGTTGAGCTAGAATGCTTGTCTCAATGGCAAAAAAATGTCATGCTCTGCATTTTGACTGCTTAGTTTTGGAATACTGCCCCTTCTGCTTCCCTGCCCCCAGAAGCACCTTGGGGGATCCCATTCCAATTGTTAACTTTTGTGGGTGTGAGCTGTTTTGTGACATAACCTATAGAGAGATGTGCAAATACCTTATGTTTCACACAGTCTTCTAATTTGCACATTCCATGCCTCTAATTGTTTTGTTATACTTCCAGTCCATTATATTGAGGGAGGGAAATTAAAGTCCCATTTTCCATTTTTCTAGAAGTCAATGGTGTAGCAGATCTAAACTTCCTAGCTAATGTTGAAGGGAGGATTTCCATGTTATCTGTGGCTGGACAGGAGTGTACCCCAAAAAACCAAAACGTATCAGCAATGTTCATGCTCTTTGAAAAAACGTGGGTCTCGAACCCATGACCCTGAGGTAAAGATTCTCATGCTTTACCAACTGAGCCATAGGAGTACTTTCAGATGACCTGTTTATTGAGCATTCACTCTGATTTGTTTGTGGGGAGGCTAAGACAGTGTTCCAACAAAACAGTTGTTGTCCCACACTGCCCACTTCATTTTCCTGTCACTTTCCTTACAGCTAAAAGTTGGGGCGGGTGTTGGGAAAGAGGAGAAATTGGTTAGCTGTGCAAGAGCTTCAAATCACCTTTAATCATCCAAGCTTAATTTGCCAGTATGTTATTCAGTTCTACCTGAAATTAGTGACAGTCTAGAAGTGTCATGGTCCTGACATGGGGGTAATTGTGCCCCTGAAGGAGCAGGTGCGCAGCCTGGGAGTCATTTTGGACTCACAGCTGCCCATGGAGGCGCAGGTCAATTCTGTGTCCAGGGCAACTGTTTATCAGCTCCATCTGGTATGCAGGCTGAGATCCTACCTGCCCACAGACTGTCTCGCCAGAGTGGTGCATGCTCTAGTTATCTCCCGCTTGGACTACTACAATGCGCTCTATGTGGGGCTACCTTTGAAGGCGACCCGGAAACTACAACTAATCCAGAATGCAGCAGCTAGACCAGTGACTGAGAGCGGCCGCCGAGACCATATAACACTGGTCCCGAAAGACCTACAGTGGATCTCAGTACGTTTCAGGGCACAATTCAAAGTGTTGGTGCTGACCTTTAAAGCCGTTAAAGCTGACCGTTAAACCACAGAGCCTAGGGCTTGCCAATCAGAAGGTTGGCGGTTCGAATCCCTGTGACGGGGTGAGCTCCCATTGCTCGGTCCCAGCTCCTGCTAACCTAGCAGTTCGAAAGCATGTCAAAGTGCAAGTAGATAAATAGGTACCGCTCTGGCAGGAAGGTAAATGGCGTTTCTGTGTGCTGCTTTGGTTCGCCAGAACTTAGTCATGCTGGCCATATGACCTGGAAGCTGTCTGCCGACAAACCCCGGCTCCCTCGGCTAGTAGAGTGAGATGAGCGCCGCAACCCCAGAGTCGTCCACAACTGGATCTAATGGTCGGGGTACCTTTACCTTTACAGTCATACCTTGGTTTAAGTACGCTTCGGTTTGAGTACTTTCAGTTTAAGTGGACCCATCTGGAATGGATTAATCCACTTTCCATTACTTTCAATGGGAAAGTTCGCTTCAGGTTAAGTACGCTTCATTTTAAGTACTCCACGGACCCGTCTGGAACAGATTAATCCACTTTCCATTACTTACAATGGGAAAGTTCGCTTCAGGTTAAGTACGCTTCAGTTTAAGTACTCCGCGGACCGTCTGGAACGGATTAATCCACTTTCCATTACTTTCAATGGGAAAGTTCGCTTCAGGTTAAGTACGCTTCAGGTTAAGTATAGACTTCTGGAACCAATTGTGTACTTAAACTGAGGTACCACTGTATATGGAAATGTTCGTGTCAAAGATTGAAGCAGCTGAACATCGCTGAGGTTATTGTGATGTGTGAATAAACAACTGCAATAAATGCCCTTGGAATACGCTGCTTTCCTTTTAACAATTTAATATTGATTTTATCTCAGCATGGGCCTGTGAAACCTTTTGTTGCTGCGAATCTTACCATTTCTTCTGATACACACACCCTGTTTGAAATGCTCTGCCTGGTCTTGTCTGAATGTATCATTGCTGGCTACTGAGAGATCTCAGTAACATACGTAACTCTACAGCTCCATGAAATGTGAGTTCTTTGCATAGTTCAGGGTTGGCGGGGGGTAGGGTGGGAGCAGGACTCCCTTGTGTGGCAGTAACTGGGAATTGGTGGCTGTGACGTGGAGTTGCCATATGTCCTCTTCTTCCAGGACATGCCCTCTTTTTCATGGGTTTGTAAAATGAGAGTCGTCATAGCGATCTATAGTCTGCAAACGTGTCCTCTTTTTTTGCTCTTCCAAATATGGCAACTCTAGCAGTGTGAGCAGCTCAAAAATTGCAAACTTGCACAATACGTATATGGGATGGACCTTGGAGATACAGTGTGACTACTTTAGGGAAAGAATGTAGTTCCGGAATGCTTTACAAAGATGAGTATTTTTTCATTCACCTCTGTGTTGATTGTGCTTTATTATTCTGTCTGTCTGTCTGTCTGTCTGTCTGTCTGTCTGTCTGTCTGTCTCTCTCTCTGTGTGTGTGTGTGTAGCTGCCTTATACTGGTCCATCTATTCCAGTAGAATAATAGAATTCTAGAGTTGGACGGGACCCAAGGAATTCAGGAAACTCAACTAAAGCATCCATAACAGATGCCATCCAACCTCTGCTTAAAAACCTCCAAGGAAGGCATCATGTACTGTACTCTGCTTAGCAATGCTTCATCAAGGCATACGTTTTCCCAGTTGCCCGGGATCCTTTGAACTGAGGATGCCAAAGATTGAGTCTCTGAATGCAGTAACATGGCTCTTGACTGTGCTTTGGTCTCTGCCGGTTAGGAAGTTGTCAACCTGGTCTCTCTCCCCGCCCCCTTAAACACACCCACCCACCTCTGAACATTGGTGCAGACGCGGGCAGCAAAGCGTATCTCCACTTTCAGATGCTGCAGAGCTGCATGGCTTTGACAGTGCCACCCCTCCTCTATGCATACTGTCTAAAGGTGAAGTCCCAGGAGGGGTTTACTTGGCAAGCTTGGTTCTGCTGTGCTTATTTGGGAGGTGGCATTAAGTCATTATAAGACACCGTTTATTCTGCTGTGTTTAAACTGTGGGTAAGCTTTATTTGGCAACTCTCGTCTTTTGGTTAAACGAGCTGCTGCTATGGTTTCGCTGTACATAGACTTGTTTTGTTTTGATTTTTTTTAAATAAAAAAAACAGGCCAAAAGGTGACTCAGGATTATTTATAAAGTGGGAGAGGAGGGAGGCAGGTGAGGAGTCCCTTTTTAATTATAAGTATTTCCTGTGCAGCTACGAGCTATAAAACAAGTTCCTGCTGCATCTGTTTCAGGCTTTGACCTGTGAAGATTGTTTTTCAGTATCCAAGCAGGCTTCCATTTCGTCTCTTTCCTTGTACGGTGCTTTCAAGGTGGTGGGAGATCTTTTTAAATATGTCTTTAGGGATGTAAACTTTATGGTGTGCTCTGTTCAGCGTCAGTGTCTTCTCCCATTATTTGTGGTCTTTCCTGCAGCTCTGAACTACTGAATTCAAGAGAAGTCCTACAAAGTTATGCCATGCTTTAAGCATTTAAAACTCTATAAGGAAATGTGTATCTAACATAACGTTTTGCGGAGTTTCCCTAAATCTCCTTTAAGCCTCCCTTGCGATAAGTGGAAGAGTACCATTTATAAATGTACATTTGAGCTAGTATATGCTCCTTATTTGTGTCCCGGCCTTGGGAAATGCAGAAAGTCGTGTAAATACCAAGGTGTGAGGGCAACAGCCCTCTTTCTCCCTGTGATTCTGAGTGGCTGGCATTCAGAGGTATACTTTTGCCTTCAGTGCAAAAGATGGGCTGTAACCCCCCAAATATTCCTGCAAAACTCCGTCAAGTGTTCAGAGGAATACTTGGGGAGCCTGTGGCCTTTTAGTTGTTGCTGGACTCCAACTCCCATCAGCCACAGTCAGTGCTAAGGGGTGATGGGTGTTGCAGTCTAGCACAATCTAGGGCAGGCATCCCCAAACTTCGGCCCTCCAGATGTTTTGGACTACAATTCCCATCATCCCTGACCACTGGTCCTGTTAGCTAGGGATCATGGGAGTTGTAGGCCAAAACATCTGGAGAGCCGCAGTTTGGGGATGCCTGATCTAGGGAGCCATGGATTCCCACACCCACAATCTCATGCTAGTTTAAACTGTATCCCGATAGCAGCATTTCCATAGGAAAGAGCAAAATAACTGTTTTCTCCCCATCTTCCACATAGGTTGCACAATGACGTCTCTGGATGAAACAATCAATAGCTATCTGGACGTTTGGCTTGGACCCCGAGGTAGGTGGTTTATCTAGTTCCTGATTACTTGCCAAAGATTTTTAGGTTCCTGAATACAGTGACTTTTTTTTTAGAAAAGCAACGCTTAACTGAGATGTTGTGTAGTAGTCACTGGAATGAGGACTGAAATTCCTGCATGGTTGGTTTTTTTGTTTTGTTTTGGCTTGCGATGGATACAAGTGCTTTATTAGATATATACTTTTATCATTGTTGGAATTCAATACAAGGGATGTTCTGATTTATGCCACTTTAGGTAGCTATATCTTTTGGAGAGGTGGCCTATAATTACATTAATAAATAAACTCCCCAGCAGCAGCGTCAGTGAGCGAATAGCATATTTCTGCGCTCTGAATTCTTCTGTGTATAAAATAGCTCTTTTTAAGACTCCGCTTCTGTGGTTCTGTTCCCATGGAAAGCAGAGTCACAAACAAAATGAAATAGTTGCCCCTTTTGTGTGTTTGCTTAGACATACCGCATTTGAGGCACCATCGCTGATCTCATCCTCTGCATCAGCTGAGCTGGCACAAAAATTGAGCCCGCATGTTCCGATGACCCTGCGGGGTGAGAATTCTGTAGTGACATTCAGTCCTGACATTAGGGTGGAAAATACATGAATGAGGCAGCCCTTTTATGTTAGCACATGTTCAAAAACTCCTGTCAGTTAATAGACTCATAAACATAACAAGACAGTTTTGCAGCTATCGGGAAATACGAAATTGCTCTTGCATTTGGCGTATGTTAAATAATTGTGGAAGCAATCTATCCAAACTGAACCACTGAAATCTCATTTATATCTGTGGGAAAGATAAAAGCTCATATTGCAGCTTAAATGACAGAACACACAATCCTGCTTGGAGAAAGCCCCAAGTTCAGTGTTTGAATTTAGCCAGGCGCCCGGCATGTTTTGCACCTGACTTTTGACCGCTTGCGACCAAGTGAGCACCAGGAGATCTTCACCATCTGGAGATCCGTGCTTGGGGACCATTGGATCGTGGCTGTAGAATTCTATCAGTTGTGGATTATCTGCACGGTTGGAATGAATATTTACATTATCCTTATTTTGCCACAAAGCCTGGTAGTTCAGATGGGTGGGAATCAATAAAACTGAGAAAGTGGAAACTTGAAAGGTGAGGTGAGCATCTTGGCTCTCACAAACTCCACCTAATTTCAGATAATGGGAGTAATGGAGATGTCAGGAAGGAGAGAATGAAAAGTAACTTGGAATATAAAAGCACCAGCTATCGAGATTTGAGAGAGAAGTAGGAAAGGCTAGTGTGTCAGGTGCTCCTTCAGGGAGCAGCACTTTTGTAAAGAGAGCATAATTAGTTGTTTAGCAACAGGGCAATTAAATAAAACCTCGCCACGGGTGTGGGGTTAGTGTGCAATTCAGAGCAACAGGCTTTTCTAACTGTATCTCCCAGCTATTGTTCCTTTGGCTTCTCTTAGGAAAGCCTTGCTAAAGGGGGAATCAAATCTCCGCACACACCAGAAACCACTAGCACAGATTGTCCTCCCAACTTCCTTTGGTCTGAAATGTTGGCATTGAATTTGGTCAGATGCTCTGGAATATCTGCTTGCACAACATGCATAAATGTGCACCTGCCTTTCCTAACAATGAATATTCTGCCAGTCTTAAATCTCAGAAGTCTTTGAAATTGCCTTAATCCAGATAACAATCTTGCCTTTGTGTTCTGTTTCAGACCCCAGAGTAAAAGGATGGTTTCTCCTGACCAATTACACACCTACCTTCATCTTCACCGTCTTATACTTATTAATTGTATGGTTAGGACCAAAGTACATGCGGAACAGGCAGCCGTTCACCTTCAGGGGTATTCTAGTGGTCTATAACCTCGGGCTTACGCTTCTGTCCCTCTATATGTTTTATGAGGTAAGAAATGAAGAGGCTGTGTATTTTTCTCACATTGCTTGTACCATACTTTCATACAAAATATCGGGTTCAGGAGGCCTCTCCGAATAATAAGATAAGATAAGATTAGATATCTTTATTGTCATTGTCCCCTTGTGGGAACAACGAAATTACTCAGTTGCTACATCCACTCAGATAAAGCATTCCGCATATTCCAAAATTACTGTAATACTGTTTCAGAAGACTTCTGAAAGCAGTTGGGAATGGCTCCCACCAAATCTCTGTTTTTGCAAGGAGTTCCAAAGGGCAGAGCCTGCCACACTAAAGGTCCCTGGTCATGTGGCAGAAAGGATGTGAAGGGAGAGAGTCTTTGTGCTGACCACCTCCATCGCCAGGATCCTTCAGAAGGGAGTAACTGCCAGTATGTACAGGTGTATTTTAATGCATTGAGTAGAATGAAAGTTTATGAGTCATGGTGGAGGGGAGAGCATATGTGTACAAATTCAGAGCTTTGTTTGTTTGTTTCGTTGCTATTCTATACAATTTATGCTATATTTGTGATGTTACATTATGTTATTTTTATCTTTTTTTGTAAGCTGCTTTGGGATTTATTTGAATAAAAAGCAGAATAGAAATAGAATCAATCAATCAATATCAATCAATCAATCAATCAATCAAAAAGGCCCATCAAACCTCAGGGGCATGTGAGATCACCAGCAAATGCCCCATCAGTGATCAAAGTGGATATATTTATCTGGAAGCTTGGCCCTCTCGATCCTTGTAATATATTTCCTTCTCTCCCCACCCCCAACTTCGGTAAACTTTGACCAATTGTGACTCCTAAAAAGTTAACCATTATAGTCACACAGTTCATACATTTACAGGCCACCAAAGCCTTTCTGGAGGCAGAGGAACATAGTCTTCTAAGCTCCTACTGAAAAGCTTTGCATGTTTGACTGTAGCACTTACCTCAAGTGCAGTTTGGCAGAGAAAGTGGCTTATACATTCCTGAAATAAGCGAACAAGCAGGGCCGTTCCATGCATGGCTGAATGCCACAAAGCCCTTGTGTGCTGCATTTTATGGGAGATGTGTGGTTAAGTGATGGAGACCACACAACCTGCTCCTGTGCCACGGCAAGCAGCTCAGAAGACCAGAAAACTGCATGAAATGAGTCGCTAGCAAACACATCCTTTCAACAATAGTTATGTAGAACGCTACGATATTGGAAACACATGTTGTTGTTGTTGTTGTTGTTGTTGTTGTTGTTGTTGTTGTTTGGGGGGGAATAATTGACATTTTCACTATACCATAAAAAGAGCAACTAATCTACAGGAAATACAAAAAAGAAAGAAACTAAAGGAAGAAGGAACAGGAAAAAAGAAACTACTCATTGCTTATATTGTAACTTTCATCCCCTACAGAGGAAGGTGTGCTATCCCAGCTCTCACCTGTCCCCATCCCTCTCTTCCCACAGCCTCATCCCTGTGGTATCTCCTCTTACCCGCCTCTCTCCCAGGGTTCTCAAACTGTCCTCCCCCTTATCTGTATACAGTTCTTCTTCTTGTTGTTGTTTAGTCGTCTTAGTCGTGTTCGACTCTCCATGATCCCATGAACCAGAGCATGCCTTGGAAACTCACTCTCTTCTCAAAGCTTCTCCTTTTTTTATGTCCATGGAGTTTTCTTGGCAAAATACTGGAGTGGTTCCTTCTCCAGGTGGATCACATTTAGTCTAAACTCTCGGCTATGACCTGTTCGTCTTGGGTGGCCCTGCACGGCATAGCTCATAGTTTCTTGGAGTTATTCAA